>NC_090937.1:395860081-396210081 GCF_040938575.1 Ambystoma mexicanum | reverse complement strand
GTTTCTGCCTCATAGAAGACAGAAGGAGGATAGCTAAGGGGCAACGTGCTCACCTTGGAAGCAAGACGACACAGGGCACCACAGGTTCGATTCCCGGGTCCGTGCTTAGAAACTTCTGGGTATTAAGAGCGTTATAAATAACCAATCATATCAAAAGGAATCAAAACTTACCCAGTGAGAAAGAAAGAGACTGAGAGAGAGAGAGAGTGGGAGGACAATGTGGAATTTGCCTAAAGGCAAATTTAAAGAATGAAAAAGAACATAACCAAACCTATCTTATACTACTATTGGAAAGGTCAACCTGTACATTTCTGTTTTTCAATAGACTCTAAAAGCACTGCGAAAGAATGAGAGGATGGCCAGAGTAGGGGGCCTTTTCGGGATTTAAGCCCTTTTAGAAGTTAGCTCCTCTACACATTGCACTAAACCACTGGAGTGTCTGGCCTATTGCAGTAGAAGGGTTTAGCAAGACTGAGAGGCACCAAACAAAGAAAATCCTTGTGTAACTATATGGCGCTAGTAACCCGTTCCACCGGCTACCCCCGGGGTAACGGCCGACAGGCCAAGTTAAAGGGACGAGCGAAGCGAGGACGTTTAACGAGGGCACAATGAGGTTACACCCGGCGTAGCCCATGGAACGGGTTACTAATGCCATTAGCACCACGGGTTACCAAAGCAGTAACCCGGGGTGCTGATAGCGGTGTCCCGTACATTCATAGAAATTACATTTTCAAGATAGCCGTCATGGAGTCCCTCTTCCATTTCCGTTGCAGCCGGCAAAGGGAAACGGAGGGAAGCAGCAGCAGGCACAATCAGGTAAATTGGGCTGGGGAGGGGGGTTGGGAATATAAACAAAAAAAAGGGAAAAGATGGTGGGGAGAAGATGGCGGTCCAGTGCGGGAGGAAGCTTGTGGATTCCATGTAACACGGACTGAGATCAGCAGTTTCAGCCCACGATTCAGCTTGAGTCGCTGCTCCCCCATCCCAGGTGCTAATGAGTGTTAGTGGTTTTTGATTGGAAACAAAACTACCTGTTTTGACTAATTGAGTATGGCCAGTAAGAAGGGATAGGTTCAAACACAGAGCTGATCCCTGAAAGCCATCTCATTAGTGCTGGCCCTACCCAGAGGGTCTCAGAATGCCTTACATGGTTCAATGTTTTAAAAGGTGGGAGGTGAAAAAGAAGTTACGAATGAATGTTTTCAAGAAAAGATAGGAACATAAGGATAGAAAAGTGATGGCAGTGAAGGAGGCAGGTTATGTCTGGGGAAACAAGTATATTTTGAAGCTCTTTCTGAAAGTGGTTATGGAGGATGCAGTGCCTATGTGAAGGGGTAGGGTGATCCATGCCCTTGGTGCCCAGTGAGTAAATGCTTGTTTTTGTATGCATGTGAGTTTGCAGAGTGGAACGTGTAGTAGGTGTTGGCTGGCTTGTCTGGTGTTTGTGTATGTGATGTGACGGGTTTGATGGGTTTGAGTATGTCATGAAGAAAAGATGGAGTTTTGAGGTGGATGGCTTTGAGTAAAATGCAGAATCCTTTGAAGGCAATTCTCTGGGGTATGGTGAGCCAGTCAGGCTGGGCAAGAGCGAGGGTGATGTGTGGATGTTTGGGTAGGTGGCGAATAGGTCAGGCGGGCAAGGATGCTGTTAGGGAGACCCGTGAGGTAAGCATTTCCATAGTCCATCTTAGAGCGATTAAGTGCTTGCACTGCAGTGAGGAAGTCATCAGGAGGAAGGATAGGTCTGCTTTTGCCTAGGAGGTGTGGTTGTAGATTGCATGTTTTGGTGACAGCGACTATGTTGTGTTTGAAGGAAAGGTGTGGTTCGATGGTGAAGCCAAGGGATTTGACAGGTGTGGAGAGGGATATCTGTGGGTTGTCCATGGCGAGTTCTTGGATCCAGGGGATGGGGTCAGGTGTGCGCTTTGGTGATGGGCAGATGAGGAGGTATTCCGTTTTCGAAAGGTTGGGTTTGAGGAAGTGGGTGGCCATCCAGTTGGTGGTGGTGGAGAGGCAGGTTTGGAGGGTGTGGAGTTGTGAAGGGGATAACATTTGGATCTATATTTGTGTGTCATCTGGTATTGGTAGAAATGGATGTTGTGTTTGCTAAAGATCTATCTAAGGGATTCAACATATAGGTTGAAGAGGAGTGGAGATACAGAGTAGCCCGGTGGGCCCCCATATTTGACTGGGGTTGGTTCTGATCAATAAGGGGGCATGGAGACAAAGTATGTCCTGTCAGTGAGAAAGGTGGTGAATCAGTCAAGTATGGTGACAGAGAGATTCATCCTGGGGGCTAGAATGTCTAGTAGAATGGTGTGGTTGATAGTGTTGAAGGCAGCAGAGAGATCAAAGAGTGTGAGATGCTGTGGACCTCATCGAGGATGTGAAGAATAGCAGTCTCAGTGCTGTGTCCAGACCAAAAGCCAGATTGGAAGGGGTTGAGTAGGTTGTTAGTGGTGATGTATTGTTGCAGTTGGCTAGTTAAATAGCGTTGCATGATTCTGGCAAGGTATGGTAGGATAGTAATGCAGCAGTAGTTTTCAGGAAAGGTGGGGATCAAGATATTCTTTTTAGGAGGGGTAAGATTTGTCCAGTAATGAGTGTAGTGGGGTTTGTACCATGTGAGAGACAGGAGTTGAGGATGTTGAGCCAGTTTGTTTTGGCAGTCAGGATGTCAGTATTGATGGGGTGGAAGGTGTCCCATGAATTGGAATGTTTGGGAGTGGTGGTGTGAGTGGGAGAGCTGAGGGGAGGCCTGTCCTGATATTGTGTATTTTGGAGTTATGTGATTCATGAGGGAGTTGCATACTGCAGTGGAAGTGGGTGCAGAAGGTGTGGGTGGTGGTTTAGAGAGGGACTTGATGATGTTAAATAGTTTCTGGGTATGATTGCAGTTCTTGGAGGTAATGGGTGGCTTTGGCATTGCGTATGGCTGTTTTGTATTTGTTGCAGCAGTGTCTGAGGGGTGTCCTGGTTGAGGGGCACAGGTTCCTTTACCAGGCTCTTTCTAGGCATCTAGTTTCCTGCTTGATGGAGTGGAGGGAACTGTTGACCCATGGTTTGTCGTGGTTATTGTGGGGTAGGACAGAGAACATTATCAGTTTCAGCTTCGATGCCTGCGCCTATGTCAAGGGGAGGACTCCTAGGCAACTCTTGTACCTCATAAAAGATTTCTTAAATAGGTGGCTAATGGACACAACGTATGAAGAGATAAAACAGATGCTGGTGCTGGAGCAGTCCATCTTCCACCATTCCAGCAAACAGACATTTGGGAGTTACATGAGCCCACTCTGGAGGAGGCCATTCAAACTGCTAATGACCAACAGACAGCCCTTTATGCCTAAGAATCCAGTGGGCTTGCAAAGAAACCATCTGACCGTTGACTGGGTGAGGAAGAGTTGGGGTTCTATCAGTAAAGGACTGGCTTGCATCACTTCAACCCTGGTAGAGCATAGACCCAGACCAACAACGCCCTTGGACTCACGGAAAACAGGACCTCAAACCCTTCTCCAGCCCATTAAGTGTTATGACTGTGGGAAAGAGGGATGGCCCCAGGCCCCACAAAGATCTCAATAAACACCCTTAAGCTGTACTAAAAACTCTGAGCGTTTTTATGTGGAATCTGTGACAGAGAGTAGGCATCTGTTTAAAGTATCAGTCATAAACAACATTAGCGACAAATGAATTTAGTAGACACGCTTTAGTACACACAATATACTCCAATAGCAGGTGTCATCAGAATATTCTTTTCCAAAGCAAATTGCACATCAGGAACTATCCAGACAGCTACCCCTCGTGCAGATGAAGTGAAGGAGGAATAGTGTAACTAGCCTTTCCACCTGAACCTCAGTTTCACATGCTCGACTTGTGTTAAGTAGATTGTCTGAAGCATTGCAAATGTCACCCGCTTTCTACACAGATAAGCACCCACTTTCTGCTGTTTAACAACAATATTAATGCCCCTCAGAATTCATGACAATAACTCAATTTGGCAAGACATCAGGCCTCCAAATAAAGCTGAATTTACTCCTGAATGATTACACACTTGTCGCCTTGTCCATTGGTTAAACTAGTAATACAGACAAATATATGCATAGGAGATGTATTAACAATGCTGCTAACCATTACCCTTACTACTAGGATGAGGTAGTGCATCGGTATAAGACATTGCTGCTTCAGAGCTACTGAAAAAGTAGCATTTTCCATCCATGTTTACTCTCAGCCAGGGTAGTGGCAGCGGCGTATGCTGCAACTTCTGCTGCAGCAGGATTTTCTTGACTCACTCAGATTTTTGCCGCAGCTTCTGAGTTGCAGCACTGTAATCAGGATACAAAGTCAGTCTGACGCTGTTGTGCAGACTCTCTCCCCTATCATGATATGATATGATAGGTTATTTATAATGTGCTTAATACCCAGAGCTTTCTAAGCGCGAGAGCTTTCTAAGCGCGAACCCGGGGCTCGAACCTTTAGTGCTATGTGTTGTCTTGCTTCCGTTGCCCCTGAGCTATCCTCCAGAGCCATATCATGTTCTGCATACGGTAGATGAACTGTATCCTTGTAGAGCAGTAGCGTGATGATAATAGCGTGGGGCAGTGCAGCAGTTACCGGGTGCTGTGCCAGTGAGCTTAATCTTTAATCTTTTAATTGACACCACCTCCAGAAAGAGTGATGGAAGCAAACACTCAAGAAATCACTCCAGGCCGTCCCTTTCTGTGTTCTCGGCCAAGATAAGTAGGCGGACATTATTACGGCGCAAATGATTATCCAAATATAACAGCTTTTGTTACATCTTGGTGCTGAGGCTCTTAAGTTTGGTGAGCTCAGTGGTTACCTACACTCAGATTATCCTCAATAGTAGGAGTTATTTGCTCATTCTCGGCTGTGCGATCATGTAGCGTATCAATGCCCAGTTGAATGAGTGCAATGTACTGACCAAATAGTTGCTTGTTACCCTCCAGTATTAGGCAGTTGAAGTCACTATTGGAAGGATTCCCAGATTTTCGTTGCGCAGATTCACCCACCGCACCGTCGCCTCCCACCACTGAGGACATACGAGCAGGTCAAGGATAGTTCTGAGATAGAAAGCTCTTGACAATTGTGTTGGTTTGCTTAGACGCTGATTAACGGGGGTGCTTGTGTGGTTTATTCATTTTCTAATGGTCCATAAAATACACTGCAATGTGTCCTACTCTGCACAAGCTCAGCCAAAACATTTACCATCACGTGAGCTATCTTTCTACAGTGAAGTTGGGTTTTATCCCTAGGACAAAGCAGTGTAGAATGGATCCGATCTGGTCGCTGCTATGCCCACTGCTGCTTGCAGTGAGAGGGTTACTTGTCCATAAGAACTACTGCACAACCTGCAATACACAACGCTGTAGAGTGGCCTCATATCTTCTGCACCCAGATCCTGTGAACTCGCATCCAACCGATCAACGATGTCCTTGGACTGTTCCCTGCATTAAGGTACAAAGCAACTGCAGCCCTAACACGCTTCTACACAGATCCCAGTACAGGCCTCCAGGTACCAGCAGAAACCACATTACCAAACAAGTGCTGTGCGGGAAGGCAAGCACTCCGATTGCAGATAAAAGCCCACAGACACCTTTCTGCACCTCACCGGACTGTGCCTCCATCCAGCACCTCCGACAGCAATGCAGCTTAAGTCATTCCAGGATTAAGGGTAATTACCACAAACAGATGATCTGCAGATGCCCCAGGGGTAACACACAGTTTAGAGATATTGCCACCAACCTTTATGTCTGTTCAAAGAATAAAGCTAGGATACGCTGACTTAGGATAAAGGGATCCAAACTGTCCCTCGGCCTCCATCTTGGACATGCCCCCTTGCCTGAAGTATTTTTAAGCTCTGATAACTAACTCACCCTCGTTCGAAATAAGTGGAGAAGTCTGTCATTTACGAATTAGGTACACGATTAATAAAATCAGTAAAAAATTAAGTAGCACAGTGCCTGTTATGCTCTTAATAGAAAAATGCTAAAAACAATAAAACAATAAAAATACGGAATATACAAATACCAAACATTTGACAGACCGTTTTAATATGGAGTATTAGTTAATTTACTGTTCAATGTACTTGTGTGAGCGCAGCCACCGTATTCCCCTATTAAGTACGCTTGCTGTAAACGTGAGAATAGAACTCTAAAGAAGACTGTGCCTAAATGTACTGTTACGTTCAGATACCTAACTTTCTGTTGCTTGGATGTTTGTGCAAATATGTGTGTGTGAGTGGGACAGTGTGGGATACTCTGTGGGTGTATGTGTGTGTGTGTGTGTAATGCATGCTTGTGTTTGGTGGGGGCGCATCATAAAAGCGGAAATGATAGCTTTTATTGTGGCTGTATCCACATCAACGTGTGATCAATAAGGGGGAATGGAGACAAACGTGTTATGAAAGTGGAACAGCTGGCATATATCCTGGACACAGTTTAATTAGAGTGATTTGCAGTGACAATACTGGCATGTATTGTGGGCACAATATCAAAGTGTTTTATAGTATGAATGCTGGAACATATTGTGGGCACAGCTTCATGAAAGTGATTTACAGTGGCAATGCTGACATGTGTTTGTGACTTGATCAAAGTGCTTTACAGTGGGAAAGATTACATATATTGTGGGTGCAGCATCGCAGACTAATACACAGTAGCTATGTTGGCATATATTGTGGATGCAGCTTTGCAAAAGTGCCATACATTTTGGGCACAGGCAAAAGGCTCTTATGTACTTGTTGGTAACATGGTATCTACTGGATTATTTCATGGTACCCTACTGAACTACTGAACTGATTGTACATTGTATGGCTTTATTCCATTTCGCTCAGATCCTGTGCTGCAAATTCCACATTTTCAATCCATTATTTTAAAAAACAAAATAGCCACTTGAATACTCCTACATTACTATGGGTCTCTCGCTATACTATGTCCCTTGTGCTGATTCAAGGGAAATATTAATGCCCCATACACTAAAAGCTTTCAGTATCTGCCAGAGACCTTGAATCATTTTGAATCATTCCTCAGGAGTCACTTGCCCATACCTGGCACCAATAGCTGCCTTCGCCACTGAGTGGATGGGACACAACAATGTCAACTGTGCACATCCTTGGATAGTGCTGCTGGTAGAAGAGCAGCTGAAGAACACCTGTCAATCTCCCCACAAATTCAAACTGTGGCAGCAAATACAGCAGGCTCCTGCTGAAAGACCATCACGCATCCTGTCACATGTTGGGCTTTTTTTAATTGAGAACATGTTTTTCATTCCCCTACCCTCACATGCTGTGTCGTGAACTTCCTGGCCATTGCATGGTAAACAGTGGGGTCAAGTGAGGTGGTCTTCCAGTCAGCTTCTTACTACTGTTCTGACATTCACTCATTCACCCATCCTCACGTTCTCATTGATTCACCTGCCTGAAGCTCATTCATTCATACATATGCAAAATCCTTCATTACTCCAGCACCACGCCCTTATCCATTCATCTATTGACACAATAATTAGTTTACACCCTCTCCTTTTCTTTTATTCATAAATCAATCCTCATATTCATATTCATCCATCACCCATTTGACATCCATCCCCTGTTTGCTTTCCACTCAGAATAGCCACCATCTGACTGAGCATGTCTCTGTGCATGACATGAACTCTTATCCCCACGCACCATCCAAAGCTATTGCCTTTGTCAATTCTTGATTGGATAACATTGAAATATGGTTTTAGCCTGTTTTACAATCACCTATAATGTCGGCAATTAAGGGAAATTATGTATTCTGGAATAAAGTGACGGTCCCTGCATTCACTCAATTTGCCAGGGATAGGTTCCCTGATTCCAACAGCTGACCTTTTAACCATCTGCCCAATCCTTATGTTTTTGTACTCACCAGTCATCTGGCTTGGCAGCACTGGGATCAGGAATCCTTAGTCGCTCATCCCATTCTTCTGGTTTTATGTCATCTGGGTCTTCAATTTCTTCCGGTGGGTTCACAGGAGGAGTCATGTCTTCCAACAAATGCCCTTTGCTGACAGATGTTTGGTCAACAAATATTTCAAATGTGTCATCGAGATTCAGTACTAGTAGTAATGGGAGTGCATAGAAACATACAGTCTGAGTAAGAATTAGAGTCTAGTTAGAGTGACAGAAAAAAAATAAGTTAATAGCCAGTAATATTATTTCGTCATATTGCTTATAAGTAAAGTGTGGCAAAGCTAATGGCATTTACAAAGCAAGTTTTACATTGTGAGTCCAGTTTATTAGATTACATTACATCCAAGTTTCGATCCCTTTTTTGGACTAACTGAAAATATGATGCTGACATGGTATAATGCATTAGTTTTGAGGGCCACAAAGTCTTCGTCATCACATGGTGGACACAGAATTAAATGATTAACAAAAAATGGCAATAGCAAAAAATGGAATGCCCGTTCACAAAAATGACTTGATTTTAAAACATTGACGCAAATGTGGATGTTAAAAAAACTAAATTGTCTTGACATCCACCTGCTTGATGTCTGTTTCTTGTTGGAGGGGTGTAAATTTCACCTACAGCCCCTGTCCATTCTATTAAAAGTTTAGGTGTGGGTTCCCCCATCGCCTTCTCATCACACTCACCATTTCCCACACTTCAGTGCACCCATTATGGCTGCTATACCTAGGGTGCCCCTATCTCTTTATTTGAGTACTTTTAGCACATTGTTTGTGCACAGTTTGCTGACTTGCAGTACTTTGTGCTGTAAACACTAAATACTGATAACACTAATCAAGAATAAACGTAGTGAATTGGCTCATGATACACACAAACATATAATTATGACATTAGTGTGCTATTTATCTACCAATAGCCTGGAATGACATCCTCCAACCGGAAGGCAACATAGGGGCTTGCCATTCTGGTACTCTACTATTCTGCTTTAGACACATATATTGCAACAAAAATATTCTCAAATGAATAAGCATTTATTTAAATATATTTTGACTCATATTATGGGAATCATTTTCTACCAATTAAAGGAAAAAGAAAGATTGAATAAGCTCTTCTAGTATGTATAGTTTTCATATCATACATGACCATCCATGATTGTGACCTGGCTGGAAGATGTTTTTTCTGCCATTCTTGCCAATATGGGAGCCATTGACAAACAGAAAGTCGAACCAAGTGATACAAAGCCCTCCCTCCCAAGACCATGGCTCTTCCCTGATCTAAGTGATGTGGTCTCAGATTTGGGAGACACAAAATGCAAAGCTACACCCTTGCTCTATGGTCCATAACCTGCCCAGGTTCCTCTATCCATGTTGAAGAAGGGGAAACCAGCTGTGGTGGAACCATGGTCTTGGGCAATGCTTGTGCTACAGGAGTCCTGAAAGTGACTCCAAACCCAGCAGTTATTTGGCCCCACGTCCTGTGAGTTCTGAGACACTGAGAGTGACAGATCCTGTGATGTCATTAGTCACAGGATGTTGCTTCAGCTGCCCCTGAAATTGCGGTCAATTGACGTCACTGAGTGTATCAGATGACACTACAAAAATAATCAAATACTCATTTTGTTTCTAGTATTAAATGAATCTATTAAATGAAATGAATCTATTTCAAGATTCCTCAAAATGCTCAGGACCCCCACAGGATGTTATCACCACAAGATCTCTAAGGAAAGTCTCCCATACTTAAACAAGACAACCACATTTTGGATCCTGCTCAGACTATTTGTTTCTCTGGCAAACAGCAGCAACGTTTGCCTCTGAGCAGCGAAATCAATCTCTAAGCATCTTTTTTCATATTTCACAGTGAGAGTTAAATAAGACTTTATCCAACAACTTGGGTATGATACTGAGACACACTTAAAATGTTAGTGAATATTGAAGAAATCTCAAGATATTAATAAAATAAAATGTCGGATCTGGCTGAGCATACAGCTTTTCTATTCCTCAAACTCATGATTCTGGGTCTAAATTCTTATAAGGTGATCTTGTCGTTCAGCTTCATGAAAGTTTCTTCTGAAAGTTTTAGAATAGTAGCCCTGTTGAGAAGTTCATGCCCCAGGGAAGGATCTGTTACAATTTGGATTGAAGTCCAACTTCAACTAAAATGTCAGCTTTTCAGAACTCGTTACACGGCCAGCGGTAGCAGGCGTGTAGTTATGGTGAAGCTGCTAAACTCATAGGAAGAGCACTTTTTCGGCGGCTTATAACTTGGTTCCCCCTGGACAAATCATCACCAAACATTGCAAAAAATGTACATGTACATGGGCGGCTCTGAATCCTTTTGCCAAGTTGGGTAAGGTTTGGTGCAGGGGGGCCGAAGGTTTAGGGTTGTCCCAAAAAATGTTGTTTTTCCATAGACTGAATGGGGAAAAATTTTGCTCATGGCTACAGGCTGAACGGATGTACGGATTTTCACCAAATTTACGGCAGGAGCGGGGGCCTGGGTCAGAAAACATGCTTTTGTGTGTTTGGGGGAAATCAGAGCAGTAATTTTGTTACAAAGAACTGAAATATATGGTTAAAAAAATACGTGATATCTGGGTCCGCTTGCGGACTCTTTTCCCTGTTCACTCCACGGTCCGCAGTGTGATTGGCATGCGGTGTGGCTTGCTGTAGGTGAACAGTGGACGTGGCCCGTGGTTGGCTGGAGGGAAGCGTGCTCTGCATCAAAGTTGTACTGAGATGCAACCATGGTGTATCGGACGATAGGGTAGTGGTGTGTGTGGCTGGGCCTTTTGTACGTAGCATTGTGCGCACTAACATTGTAGTAGTATATGGGTGTGCTCCGGCGTCCCATTTTTGCTGTTGACTGCGCGGGTGATATTTTGAGTGACTGCACTGGTATAATTTTGAGTGTACTGCAGTGGGCGGTGACGGGATGTGTTAGAAAAGTTTGGTATGACGGCGGCATGTTGTATGGGAGGACACTGCGGCAGCGAAAGGCCGTGAAAAACATAGTGCACGGCAGCAGGTGGTGGGAAGAAGGTATGGAAAGGGGGCCCCAGTGAGTAGCGGTTTATGTCAGAAATGTCATGAGAAGAAGACGGTGGTGTGCCATCGGTATCGGCTTACAGTATGGGAAGGTGCGGTTACCTGAAGAGGAAACAAAGTTGTGTGGTGATTGCAGGGAGCCTTATGTGTGGTATGGCAGTTGTAGGGTGATGGGTTGATGTGATGAGTGGTGGCAGGCACATTTGAAAAAGGAGAGTGCATTGTAGAAGACAATACCATTGCAACATAGCGTGCACTATGGTGTGCTGTGAGAGGTAAGTCCGTACTGCCCTGGATGCATGGCTGCATCAGTAGGAGAGGTAAGTATGTCCACTGGCTGAGAAGTTATGTCCACAGGTTTAAAGTAGGTGCCACATTCTTGGTTTGTGAGTGGTTGTATGGGGGTAGTGATTCGTGGAACAACCTAAGGTTGTAGGTGTGTGGGTGGAGATGTTCCAGTGAGCAGTGCTGCAGTGTGTCCCTTGCGTGCAGTAATGGAATATTGTAAATATGGATGACGTTATGGTGGTTCTGCTTCCTATATGTGGTTCCGTAGTGTGCTTTGCGCAAATTAGTTAGTACGGCAGTTTGCAACGCAGCATTGCTTACATGCACGTAGTACAGGGTTCGAGAGCAGGCCCAATGTTGAGCAGAATGTGCTCCCAGGGTGCCATACTTACAACGTATTGTGATAGCAAGTAATTTGTGGTGCAAAATACAGCAATATGTTTGTACATTATGGTAAGTGGAACATGTGTACGTGTATCCCTGTATTGTGGTGTGCTGGTTGGGTGGAAGTGGTGGAGGCAATGTTGGCTTTCTTCAAATGTGTACATGGTGGCCTGATTGGCTTGGTTAAGTTGTGGTGGGTGTGGGCACGACCTAGAGTGTTAGGTGCATGGCCGAAGGCCACAGGCCTTCGGCCATATACCCTACAGGCTAGGCCTTCTTCACAGCCAGCACAACATCATGTAGCCATGTAATTGTACCTCAGTATGCATTTGAATTAGTTGAGGTGGACAGACTGGTTGCAGAGAATATTGTATACTTGGCTGAACAGCATAAGTGAGGTAGTATGCCTAAATGACCATATGGTGTTCATCATTGCCTCAGTGAGGCACATGGCTGCAATTGTGTTTGCTATGAGTAGGCCCTTATAAAAGACTTGCTTCACGAAGTGTTTGAATGCATTGGCCTTTCAAAGGAAGTTATGAGCATTAGACAGTTGCAATATGGAAGTGATCTGCAGCAGAAAGTTGCAATATGGAGAATGTACACAGCCACTTATGTACTGGTTTTGCACAGATAGCAGAACGCCATGGAGCCATGCATGGGCAGTTGGGGCCAGGGTGAAAATTGGCAGGGCCCATTGAAGCTGGGGAGTGCATTAGACATGATAGGAGGAGTGAAATATGGGTTGTGCTAGGTTGTGCTATGTGTGGTGATGGGCTAGCGGTCAGTGAGGGCAAAGCAGAGCACATGAAACTTGAATCGAACAGTGCAGTAGGGCATGATGCGTGTGCTAAGGCTGTAGCCCTTTCGATGAATGGGTGCCCACAGTGCACCGTGAAATCGGTGCACCGAGGTGAAGTAGCTTTCGCATTGTTGGCCTGTGTGTGTGGTTTGTGATGATGGCATAACATGTTGGTTGAATCGTTGTGGGGATCGGTTGCAATTTGTACACTGTGAAGTGCACGGCTGGATCTTATGGAGTCAGTACTTCTGTAGTGTGGTGTGCCGGTGTAATGGTGATGTAGCGCATGTTTAGAAGTTCCTAGGGGTGACCAGCGTGCAGCTGGACACTTGTTAACCTGTATGTATCTGTTGTTTTGTGCTGGGTGTGGTTTTCCTTTGTACATGTGTGGCCTGCGTCGTTACTGTGCATGTTGTGGTCCTGCATTATGGACGACTACATTTGAGGTACATGTCCTGTTCATGTTTGCTACGTCACCTGAAGAAGGTGACGAGAGCAGTGATGCACATTTCTTCCCACAGCCAAGGTGATTTTCTCCTGCATCCCACCAAGAGGTTCATGGGACAATGACGGTGTAATTTGGCCACAGCCAGAGGTCGGGAGGTGTTTTATGTATGTGTGTATGTATAGTGCTGCAATGTTCTGTACCCACTATGACAGCATGAACAAGCAACATTTGCAGTGGTTTCAAGGAAATGACATGTTTTTCACCTCCATTGGCAATGCTGTTTTGTTTGGTACTCTGCAGGAAGCGTTGCAGACAATCCTGTACAAGTATAAGGTAAATGTTCATGTTCAGTACTTACAAATGTGACGAGGACAAGGAATCCGACACTCATTGGAAAAGGACACAAGAAAATAAATTGTATGCAAGTGCGTACAAAACAAAAACAGGACAAGAGGAAAAAACTGAAAAAAACAAGTACTTTCTGAGACAGTACTGCAGATCGAAACCCCTACCCTGTTTCACATTTTTTCCTGCCATCTCCTCCCCCTTCGCTAGTACGAACATTGAGTGGATTACGCTGTACTTTCACGATTACACGTGCCACATGTAGCAATTGTTTGGATGGGAGGAATGGAAATTAAAGTTTGGTGGGACAGACAGTGCTGTAGAAGGTTAGTGGGAGTGGTGTGTACAGAAACACTGTGGCAGCATGCTTGTTTGTACAAAGAAGTGCAGAAGGGTATGGTGGTAGTGTGGAAAATAAGGGGCAGGTATCCTGGGGGTAGGCATGAACAGTATGCAATTGTTTCAAGGCTGTAACATGGAAGCACTGCTGCTTTTCAGCGATGTTTCTGGGAAGTGTGCACTTAATGGGGTACAGCGGAAAAAATGGAAGAACTTTGTAGAGTACACAGAAAGTGGCAGCCATCGTACTGTTGTGCATTAATTGTGTGTATGCTATGGTATAATGTGGAATTGTATGGCATGGCATTTGTAATGAGGCCATAGAGACGTTAACGAAAGCACAATGCGCCAAGGGAGCGCAAACACAGGGGCGACAGAGAATTCGACCCTACTGGGGCAGGTGTCACGTACATCGCCCAAGTGTATGGGTCGAGGGAGGGGAAGTTACAGTACATGGGATGAACAAGAAGTAATAGTAAGTGAAAATACGGGCCCCTTGCTACAAGTGCACCGATAAGCGGACACATGCGGTGGTGTAGGAAATGTTAGGGATACAGGGAACACTCGCCATGTTCTTGGTTCCCTACAAAGGCAGTTTAGGGGTTTGCCTGGCGGGGGGAAGTCACATGGGCCAACATGTCAGAGTGGACAGTGCACAGTAAGAGTATGGTAGTCAGGCAGCCGGGGAGAGGAGCACAAACGGCAGACGGTAAGAGAAAGCCTTTCCGGTGCTTTCGGAACCAGCAATGCTTATCCTCCAGTTTGAGGGAGGTAGGGAGGCTGTTGTAGATGGAGGCCTCAGGCAAAAAAAAACAAGTACCACCAACTGGGTTCTTGCAAAAGCGACTGTTCAAGATATTGCGGTCCCAGGGCCCAGAAGGCCTTCTTCATAATGCATAATGTCTTTTCACTTTATGACTTGTAGCCACTGGGAGCTATTAGCGATATTTGAGTGTAGGACAGATACCACTGGAAGTTGGGCGCTACTGTTCTGCATGTGTGGTAGAGGGCATAGAGTACAAGATGGCAGATTTGAAAAGAGTGTTGCAATAGTGTATCCTAGAAACAAGTACAGCTGTGTAGATAATGATATTTTGTACAGTTGATTTAGCTTGGAAACTTACATTCCATGCTGCTCTAGGTGACATATTTGGCCAATATCTGTAGGCAATGGGTTAATGGGGAAAACATTCTGTTCCATTCTGGACAGGAAAGCAGAAAGATCCTGTTTCGGTATTACAAGGGATGATATGGATAAATGAGAAGGGTTGTACACACATGTCACTGAAGTGCCACTTGATGGTAGAGGATGGGAAAGAAAGCAGTGTAGTTTTAAACAATGTAATGGCGCATGTGTGGCACATACTGTGCGGACAGGCACTGGTACTACACTAGTAAGCATTTTGTGTTGCTGGGAGCTCATGTGGATGCACTAATCTTGCAATTTGCACTAACTTATGTACTGCACATGCTGTGCGGTAACAGCACAGTAGCAGAATAATTTTGTAACGGTACCAACGAAGTGTTGTGTAAAACAAACAGTGTTAGATGCTAACGTCTTCCATGGCATTGGAGGAATCGTGTGTGCCCATTTACTCGTATCCAATGAGGTAGCGCCAGAGAGAAGGTAGTGGAAAGGGAAGATGGATGGCTCCTGCTTTACTGGGGTGCGGCCCTCACAGACTTTTGAGCACTGCACATGCCACAATCTGTCCTTCTCACCATGCTGGCCAATGTCCATGGGACTGTGCAGATTACCAAATGAGGTACTGTGGGTGTGGTTCACAAGAAGGGGCGGTGAAAATGTACTTTCTACAGTGCGCAGTGTGGATGGTTGACATGGCGAAACGCATTGTCTGGACTTTGGGTGATGCCTTTGTGACAGATCCGCAAGTATGCTCTGGAAAGAAACCTTGCTGGTAATTTTGGCTTCGAAGGAGTGCACACATTGTGGAACGCTGTGTCCGTGTGTAGTTTCGCTGACATGCATGCATTTTGCAAAGAGTTGTCCACTTTTGGTAGAGCAGATGTTGTCGTCAACCACTACGGCGGCATGCATATGGTTTACCCGGGTTGTGCAGGTTTGTTCCGTCAACTGAGGAGGTTGGTAAATCTAGTGAAGTGGCTTTTTTTCCACTGCGAAGGTGCTTTTCTCATCCATAACATCACGAACAGTATGGACATAGCTCCTGGATGTTGTTCGGAGCCCGAGGCAGGAAGTTGTCTCATTAACAGAAGAATGTACACGTTTGTGTCCAGTGCTGGAATGTTCTTCTGCAACAATTACCTCATTAGTTGTGGGAATCCAGCGTTTTTTTCAAGAAAATGGCATTTCTTTGTCGCCCACCGGTAATGCTGTGTTGTTTGTCCATCTACAAGAAGTAGTGAAGATTTTACTATAAGAATGTGCGCACAAGAAAACAGAAAAGCAAATACTATCCGAAAGAAAAGGTGTTTTGTGCAAGCTTGTAAAAAAAATAAAAATTAAATGCTTTTTTGACAGCCGCCTCATACAACGACCTTCCGGTACCCTGGTTGCAAGTTCTTCCCCCACGGCCGCACGCAGCTCCAAAGGCAGATCCAGGGACTTTGAAGATGGGGGTAATGGAAATGGGACTGTACAGCCACAGGGATTGCACAACAGCGTTTGTGGCCGTGGTGTGGACGCAGAGGCCTGTTGTACAGAAGTAATACTGTTAAATGGAGAGCTCTTCATTCCCATTGCTGGAAGCGTGTGCAACTTTTTACAACTACGCAATGACACCGTGCTGTAAAGAACACAATGGAAAGGGAAGAAGGAATGTTTGCGCTTCTTTTGGACAAGGCCGTCGCCGCCGTTGGGTACACGCATGTGCGTAAACTCCCTTTTTCTGCAAGTTACCAATGATATTGCCACAATGTGGACTATTGCTGCTGCGGGTGTGGGTGCCAGCAAGGCCCGTTCATAATTTTCTCCAGTACTGTCCATACTTAGGCACAGTGACATGGTTGGTACTAGTTGCAGATGTACTGTAGGTTAGCAGATTTGGTGCAGTATTATTTTTCAGGGCTTACCTATATGCCGTACTCTGCTGCTCACAAAAGCCGCGAACACATTACACAGCACTTCTATGGTGTGCCTTTTGGGCGGATTGTTGGGCACATTTTTCATCCGGAAAGCACCCGTACATTGTTCACAAACATGTATGCATGTGCAATGGAACATAGGGATGTGTTTGTAAGCCTACCCTTTCCAAAAAATACTGCGTACATTGCTCAACCCTATCCTTTGCCGCTGTCACAGAGTCCAGCTCCTGTCCCTGAAATGAGGGCCCACGCGCACCGTCGGTGTGGTCGGCTTGTCACATTGGCACTGCTGTCGTCACGCAGTTCAAAAGCCACATCCGGGGAATTTCAGGATGCCGGCTATGGCCATGGGACTGTACAGCCACAGGGATTGGGCAACAACGTTTGTTGCCACTGTGTGTACCCAGAGGCCTGTTGTAAACAACTAATACTGTGACATGGAGAGCTCTTCAATGTTATTGGTGGAAGCGTGTGCAACTTTGTATGAGTACACAATGTCGCTGTGCTGCAAAGAAGACACTGCAAAGGGATGAAGTAATGTTTCAGCTTCATCTGGACAAGGCCGTCGCCGTCCTTGGGTAAACGCATGTGCGTATAGTCCCTTTTGGTGCAAGCTAAATATGACTTGGGGACAATGGGGACTGTCGCTGCTGCAGGCGTGGGTGACAGGAAGAGACGTTATTAAATTTGTCCACTACTGTGCGTACTCAACCAGAGTGAAATGGTTGCTGTTATTTGCAGACGCACTGTAGCACACCACTTTTAGCCATTCCAACATTGGGAAAAGTGAAAGACACCCAATTACTTTGACAAATTGTTTCAAGAGACACTCTTCTACCCCAGTCTACCAAGGTCTGTCACATGCATTTGTGACAATCTGCTCAAGAACATTCAGAGGACCCCCACAGTGTTTGTGTACCGTGTGCGGTCTGACAGATTATGTAGGAAAATGAGTGATATATTATGAAAGTCCCTAATGCACTTTGCACACACCCCCACCAGTGTATGTGTATTTGTACCTTGTGAGGATTGAGTGACTGTGTAGCAAAGTCAGTGATGTGTTGTTTGTTCCTCTATGCACCTTTCAGAAACCCCCAATACTGTATGTGTTCCTTGTCAGATGACATTGCCTGTGCAGGAAACTGAGTGATATGTTATGTTTTATTTGTTTATTTAGTTATTTATTTATTTATTTATTTGGCTTTGTAAAGCTCACTAGCAGCCCAAGGCCCTGGAGGCACTGTTGCATGAGATTGTTTGTTGGTTACAGTGATATAATTTTATAAAGACATGACACACAATCCAATCCTTTAAGCAATCCGAACACACAAGAATACGGTCAACGTACAAAAGAAAAGCACATTTAAAGGATTCTCTGACCCAACAAAGAAACTCCTCCTCACGGCCAACAAGGAAAGAAGTATCTCCTTCTTTCTCCCCATCAAAGAAACCTTGTATTATGACACCCATTGCATTCACCCAGTACAAACAGAGTTGACAAAGTGTCTGGTGAAATTACAAAACAAATCATAAATAGGATAAATGAACATAACAGTACTTTTCACCTCCTGTAGATCCACACTTTGTAGTGAAACACATGTAGAGGACTTTTTCTTGAATGACTAAGGATTGTTTTCTCGCATGTGTTTGATGTAGATGTGTCATAATGTTTAATTACAGATTGTCCCAAATTGACATAGGTCTCCTTGTTTGGCAGTAGTTGGTGTGGGAGTGAAATGTAGCTCCTGGTAACTGTTGGGTGTTAAGCTAGGGAGGCCCTTCTTTGTATTGTATGTTTGCTCATAATTTGGGCCCATTTTTCTGATGCTTACTTATTTCAATGTAACATTATGGTTTGTAACACCAAGAACACTTTTTTTTTTAAATGTAGGGTTTGTTAGGCCTCTACAAAACAAAATCGGTTTGATGTGAAGGTACACTTTGCTATTTAAAAAGTTACTCTATTTACCTACTGAGTACACTATTATCATTTTTTTTATTTGCTCGTCTTTACTCACTGACATATTGTTTTTTTTTTACCAAGACCTCTTCAAATTGTTCATTCTTACAGAAGTAGTACATCTGTCGTTATTTTATACATTGTTCAGTAGGTTTCATCCAGTTCTAAAAATCCAAAGTGAATGGTGAATTACATTGTTGTTATTCATACGTTTCAAGAGAAAATTGTGTTGTGCTGAGGAAGAAACTGGTGACACTATGTACACTTCACTCATTTGGTACTTCTCTTTATCATGATGGGTCAGAGGATATGGGATGGATCATACCAGGCACTTTACTCCTGTGATCTCTTGAAGGCCATATACAATCTGAGGTAATTTCCTGTGATGTCATAAGGTGAAAGTTAATGTAAAATAATTTCCTGTGATGTTGTGTCCTGTCATTTCATTGGGTGAAGTTGATGTGCCATCATTACCCGTTATGGTAGGTACGATTTTTGAAACGTTAACATCCCTACACATTTTTGCCCACAGAATGATCCCATCTATGCTTTTGGACAACTGTCCACTGGACGCGTTTTGGGTGCACTGCTTTGTGCGCATGTGCATGGGTCTACTATGCACACTGTTGCCAATTTTCAACGGACTAACAGTGCGCAACACGTGTGCCGACCATTTTGAGAAGATGCTGCACCTACGGTGCACCAGTTTGGATGCTTATTTGCATACCTATCTGTAGGACATGGATGCACGCCCCAACCAAATTAACGTTCCTTTGCATATGCTACGGAGTGCTGATGTTACGAGGACACAGAGGCACACATACACATGCCTGTACTTGCAGTACGCACCAACGTCCATTCCACACGGATTGATAGGTGGTGAACAACATGCAGCCACGCGGAGCCTGCTGCCGTTTTACGGATGCGTCATTGTGAGTGTGGTTATTCCATAGGACACTTATCTTTCACTTCATTGCAAACATTGCGAGGAGGACTGTGTGCTGCTGAGTGTGAACGCTATTTCAGGAATAAAAGCATACCACACACACTTAGCAACACTATCATTACTAATGTTCACTTTTGCACATTCCAACAACCCATTAAGGAAGGGAAGGGGTAGCACAATTCCATACTTACTGTGCGGAAATGCGGATTTGCAGAACTTGGTTGTTAGGGAAGGAAGAGATTGCTGTGTCACCGTCACGTCTCCCATGACGCGATTTTTGAGGGGGTGGCGGCCTGCAACTTGGGGAAGGAGTATACTTGCGCATGTGCCACAGCCATTTCATTTTGTCCAAAACATTTTTTTGTACGCAACTTGTAAGAGGCCACAATGGTTACCCATTTTTTCACTTTGCCTTCCAGCCTCTCCTTTTTGCTATTTGCAGTTTCTTTCTTTTGCTATGCGCAAATGGTGTTGTGAAAGGATTGCGGCTTCTACTGCCTTCCTTTCCTTTCCAATATCTTTTCTTAAGGAAAACAGCATGTATTTGGTGTACATGCAGGAATATATAGTACATAATGTACGCTTCACAGTACAATGCGTACCAATGGGGTTACTATAGAAAGTCATTCTGTTATGATGGACATTTCTTGCCTGCAACTCGAAGGTGCTTGCCATTGCCTCGTTACAAAAAGACACGTTATACATATGTACTATTGCATACAGAAACACCTGTGCAATCATTAGAGACAGTTGTGCTTCCATACTACATTGTACCAATGTTTTGCTCTAAGCTCTTGCCAGTTGTTACTGTGCCCGTTACTTCTTTGTTCCCATGCACAGTAGCAGTGCCATACGATTGGTGAAGGCAGAGGTTAATTCTGTTGTTGATGCATTACCTTATGGTGTCCTTCCAATGACTTTCTCCTGTTTGCTTTGTACATACACACTTTCGACACCTGCTCCACTTTCTCTTGCCATTCTTTGCCATGCTGCTGTTTTCATATATTTTTTGTGCAGGGGTGTTGCTAGGGGGGGGGCTAAGGGGGTTATAGCCCCTGATCTTTTGGTTGTAGCCCCGGGTAGAATCTCAGGAGCTACAGCCAAAAGACTAGCCAGCCCCCAGTCCCAACAGTTCCGACATCAGCATAGCCCCGGGTCTTTTCCAGACCTAGCAACTCCCCTGTTTTTGTGTATGGCGATTGCCACCACTATGTAAGAGATCAGGTGCCTTCCTGAGCAGGTTGGATGTCACCCAATGTGCGCAACCAGACGCATAGCCCGCCACTGCTGTCTGTGTTAGCATGCTGCCAGCAGTTTCACTATGTTGGAGAGTTGTTCTTTACAAACTAAGGGTATCCTGCTAAAAAGCAATGAAATTCACTGGCAAAAAACGTTGTTAAAGGAACGTTATGGTTAAGTTTGAGTAGCAAAAAAGCCTTGCAATTCAATGGACAAACGTTGTTACAGAGACTTTATGGTAACAGGTAAAACCGAACCCCCCCCCCGAAATTGGCAAGTTATGGTAAGCTAAGCAACCATAACTCACGGCACCAGTGTGCACTGCAAGGACTAACACCCATGAAATCAAAGATGCCATCACAAATCTCAATTGCAATTGCTTTTTCTGCTGCATATTGGGTCTTGTGCAGGAATCAGTGTTATAGATGGATTGCATCCATTTAGATGTTACATCATTCATATGGTTCATGTTGCTGCACTGCCGTTTATAGATTTTCATTTTAAGAGGTTTACACTTATTAGATTTCTTCACTTGAGGACATTTATTTTATTTTTAGTCTTTTTTTATTTTGGTTTTCTATATCATGGTGTTAGCTTTGCTCTTGTCATGAGGGAAACAAGTGGATTTGGATACTCTTCTGAGTATTCTAATATTTTGGTCTTACATATAATGATGGTATTCGGGACTGGAACATAGTAGATTGAAGGCACAGGGAGACTAATCCATTGGGATTTACCTCACATATTGGGTTATCTCCTGGCTCCTTATACATTTTGCAGCATTACCTTTTAAGCATACCATTCATGGTACTCATAGCTACTATAGCCTCCTAATGCATATGGCATTTGTCTCCTTTTATTTAAGTAGCAACATTATATCATCAAGTGCCTTGTGTCTCACAGTCTGTGTCCCGATATACCGCCTATTACTATCTTTGTGTAGGTCTGTAGAGCTGAGGAGGCTTTCCCTCTTTCTTTAGTACAAGGATTATGCATTTAGCATTGGAATGGTTGGTACATTAGAAGGAAAGTATAGGACTGACTTTGATATAAGTGGCATGTCTCTGAGAAAGTGTAATTGATATGCACAGCATAGGCTTTTTTTTAAAAGGTTTTTTTAAGGTTTAGTCAGTTTGCACAGGAATGGCTCAGTGTTAGATGATATATTATATCAGTGGTATGTATTATAAGACGTTGATGCACTTAGCACTTTATGATTCTGCTAGACAAGCACTTTATTTGAGCCTATACCCGCATTACGGCACAGCTAAAACATAATCACAGCATTCTACTGTCCTCCTGTAGGGATCTGTTTTCCAGCCATGAGTATATTTGGTATTTTACATGACATAAGGTTGCTAATTTGACTTAAGTAATGAGTCACATATTCCATTGAGAATAATGAGAGCTGCTGAGATAGATATTGTTGGTGCTGAATTGTGATTTTGTATTATGTGATCAATGTGATTTTACTGTAGCAAGAGGTTTTAATGTTGCAACTATAATGTTACATATGCACTATTCACTTTATTCAGTGGTGATTTTGCACAACCCAATCTGCAGTATGCACTCTATTGCTGAAATAGATGATTGATCTGAATTGCACTATGCATTTTACTGTGGTATCATATGCTTACATACTAGTTTCGCACATGAGCTTTTTGTGGTTCCTGCACACTGACAAGAAATGCGTGCATTAGCACTATATTTTTCATTCTATGTCCTGCAGGTTATCAGCATGTTTAAGCATTTTATATTGACAATTGAGCTGATGCAGAATTAGGTATGCACTTTGCATTTTATCTTGTGTTAAACAGGCTGCTTGAGCAATTTTGTCAGCATGTAATTGTACTTAGCATTTATTTATTTATTTATTTATTTATTTATTTATTTATTCGCATTTGTTGAGCGCACAGGCAGCCCGGAGGGCATCGTGGCGCTTGTTACAGATATGAAAATGACGTGTTGTACATACAGTGAATTCATTACTTAGTTGCAAGAGAAGAGTAGTAGCTACTGAATGTTTTTGCAAAGTTTGGTGAGGTTTGCTCCAGGGGGGCAAAGTTATAAGGGGGTCCCAAAATGTATTTTTTTCCCATAGACTGAATGGGGAAAAAACTTTGCTCACGCCTGCAGCCCAAACCGCTGGACGGATTTTCACAAAATGTGTGGCAGGAGCAGCGGCTTGGTCCCGAAAGTGTGCTTTTGTAAATTTGGTGAAAATCCATCCAGTAGTTTTTTTTAAAAATGACCAAAAAGTAGGTCACAAAAAAATTGTGATATCTATGTCGGCTCTGCGGACACACTTCAATGTTCGCTCTGCGGACAGGACACCGATTGGTTAATCAGCTTGCGTCATGTCCGTGGACATGCAACGTGGTCGCTGTTTGGATGGTGAAGAGCGTGAAGTGCGTCAGATTTTTGGAAACGCCGCCATCTTGGATTCACAGACTTCTCCGCTGTCCGCGGACATCGTGGTAAAAACATATTAAAAATCACAACATTGCACTTGTCAAACTTATCAAATAATCTCTGGGGAGGTTAGGGGTGATGAGGATGGGATGGGATTTGGCTGAAAGAAGCCAAAAAACAGGTGTTTTTTGCCTCGAAAGTCCGCGAACAGTTCGGATGTTCGCAAACAGTCCTGAAAAGTTCACGGACAGTTCAGCATTACAGGGTTGGTGAAATGCAGTTCTTGGATGGCTTATAACTTTGGCACCACTTAATGGAACTGCATGAAATTTTGTATGTATATTTCTGAGCTGATTCTGAGTGAGTATGCAACGTTTGGTGGGATTCTGTAATGAGGGGACAAAATTACAGGGGGTCCCAAAGTAATGTAAATGCTTATAAATGAGGTGCCATTTGACAAATCTACAATTAATTTGGGAAACTGATAATACATTTAGATATTCATGTTTTTCCGGAGTTTGGTGGGATTTTGTGAAGAGGGGGAAAAATTAGAGGGGGGTCCCAAAAAAATGTAAAAACGTATAAACGAGGTGCCATTTGACGAATCTACACTTCATTTGGCAAACTGATAATAGATCAAGATATACATGTTTTTGTGAAGTTTGGTGGGATTCTGTCAAGAGGGAGCAGAATTATAGGGGAAGTCCCAAAATATTGTAAAGGCTTATAAATGTGGTGCCATTTGACAAATCTACACAAAGGTTTGCAAAAAGATTATAGATCTAGGTATAGATGTTTTCCTAAAGTCTGAATGGATTTTGTCAAGTGGGGACTAGGTTATATGACGATTGTATGTGCATACATTTGACACTTTTGAAAAAATAAAACATGGGTGGATTTCCAGCAAACTTGCGTAAGGAGCATTGGCAAGGACCTACAAGCATGGTTTTGCAAATGTGCCAGTGTTTTATGATTTGACAAGTGTCATAATGTATCTACAAAAAATAGCGGTATACCTTTAGTGACTGAGGGGTAGCCTGTGGCCATGGGAAGTGGCCAGATTGTCCGGGTCATGGAATAAGGCCATGATCTGGATAATCTGGCTACTGGCCATGACCAGAATGGACAAAACATAGGATTAAAGTGGCCATGTCCACCTGGGACTGGCTTTGTGGTAAAGTTATCCGAAATTAGGATAGATTTGAAAGGGAAAATGTACTTGTGGTAATATGGTCATAGGGTTCTCTTTTTGCCTTCTGCAGGCTGCTATGGAAAGCGAAGAGGGGCCCTGTATGGAACCCTCACCTTCCCTTTCCATGGTGGTCATCTTGAAAAAGGATTTTCCTTCCTATATAGGAAAATCCTATTTCTTAGCACCCCGGGTTCCCGCTTAGGGAACTTAAGGTGCTAATGGCCTTCATCCCCCATTTCAGGGGCTGGAATGGGGGTTAATGGTCCAGAGACCTCGTTATCCACCCTCGCTTCGCTTGGGCTGATAACCTGGACTGCTGGGCTGGTATCCACCATTCCAGTCCCTGGAACGGAGGATGAACGCCACAATATTCCATTAGCATAACACAAAATGCAAATGGAAATGTTGGAAAATCTTATTTACTCTATGTACTTTACTGAGAAATATAAAGTAGATGGAGTCTATACTTTTTTTTGTTTTATTTTTTAACTGTGAAAGGTGGTTCCTAAAGGAATATGTCTTTTGTTGTTTTTGGATGTATTTTTTTTGGCAGGAGAGCTGAGAACGAAAGGTGGGGAGGGAAATGAGAGAAGAGGAACCAAGCACTAATATAGAGGGGTAGGTGGACAAGCGAAAATGTTGTGCGTGTGTTATTTCTAAGTTAGGGGCACTGTTTCTCATGCTCCTTGATTACAGCAATGGTGGTGGCACTTGGGGAGGAGGGATGGCATTAGCTGATGCCATTTTAAGATAAATAGCAGTTTTGCTAAAAATATGTACTGTGTACTAGATTGTTAATGGATAATGGGCCTCATTACGAACCTGGCGTTAAGGGTTTAACGGCGCCGTAAAAGGTGTCGGCGCCGTTAAACCCTTAACGCCTCATTATGAGGTCCCTTTGCGGGACCCGACCTTAACGGCTGGTTTTTTTGCAGCCGTTAAAGTAGGGACCCGCAAAGGGACTGTGGTGCTAATAACAGTACCGCAATTTGCAGTACCGTTATTAGCGCCTTCCCCATTTCCATTGAGCCCTACGGGGCAAAAATGGGAATGGGGAAGGGCCATGGCGGCATGGGGAATTACCGCCCCACCAACCTCGGAATGGGGTGGTAATTCCCCATTCCGCCATGGCGGACACCGGCATGGACCATGGTGCTAATAGCACCATGGTCCTCCGCCTGGGTCGTAATGAGGCCCAATGAGTAGGAATAGGTGTTGGAGCTGTGCAAGGGAAATTTTGAAGTTGAAAGTTCCTAGATCAGTAGAAAATGCAGTTCCGAACTGTCCGCCAACCAGAGATCTTATTGTGAAGTGCGTAAGGGTTCTCGGACATGTCATCATGCTGCGGGCCAGCGTGTGGTCATGTGGCACTGTCCGGAAGGTCCGCTATGAAGTCAGATGTTCATAGACGTCTATGGAGGCAAAACTAGTTGAAATAGTTGCAAAAAGTGTATAGAAGTGTTAAAAATGATTTCAGATGGTGGGAAATGCCAGAGTTTTAAGGTGAAACTTTGGAAATTGGACACAAATATTGCTAAATTGGGTAAGTATGATATTAGTAAGTTGTAGGAAAATAGCATGCACTGGTAAAAACCCATGAAATTCACTGGAAAAACGTTGTTAAAGGGGCGTTATGGTTAAGTTGGACTAATAAAAACCTATGAAATTCAATGAAAAAACTTTGTTAAGGGGACATTATGGTTAAGTTGCACTAATACAAAGCTATGAAATTCAAAGAAAAAACTTTCTTAAAGGGACGTTATTGTTCCAAGTAAAACCGAAAACCCCCTCAAATTCACCAGTTATGGTAAGCTAAGCAACCATAACTCGCGCCACCACGTGCACTGCTAAGACTAACACCCAGGACATCAAAGATGACATCACAAATGTCATTGATGACATCGCTGACGATGCTTAGCTTACCATAACTGGCGAATTTCAGGAGGTTTTCGGTTTTACTTGGAACCATGATGTCCCTTTAACAAAGTTTTTTCATTAAATTACAAAGGTTTTTATTAGTGCAACCTAAGCCAAAACGTCCCCTTAACAAAGTTTTTTCATTGAATTTCATAGGTTTTTATTAGTGCAACTTAACCATTACATCCCTTTAACAAAGTTTTTTCATTTAATATATATATATAATCCACAGTATTTTATACTGAAAATGCACCATAGCACATGTCCCAGACAATAACCCTGACTTTCTACATACTTTTTAGAACTTTTTGAGCCCTTTTGGGGTGTTCGTTCTGTCCGTGGACAGCATGGGTGTCTGCAAACCGCGCACCAGCACCCCTATAAAAGGCCACACCCCAGACCTCATCCTCATTGTGTTTCTGGCTACCTTACAGAACACGGTGTATTTTGCTGCCAATTTTCCAGATTATTTTCTGAAACCTGATGGCATCCATGGCTCCTCTACTGCCACCTGGTGCTACATCTGCCTGAGCACCACCCCCACCCCCTCCACCACCACCACCTCCCCAAGGGCCTGTAGAGGGGAACTTGCTTGAGGATGCAGAGGAGGATGAAGAGGATGATGAGGATGAGGTAGTGAAAGCCCCTACTACCAGCACTCGCCGTGAGTCTTGGGTGTGGTGGTTATTTACCATTCATGGTAACGTATGCAAGGCGCGTGCGAACAAAGATACCTGCAACCAGTGCAAAATGGTGCTGAGTCGCGGGAGGCTTGGTTCATACAGCTTTGGTATGACTACTATGAAGCGACACGTAAAGTCGTTCAACGGTGGGGCCGTTCGCAAGGTTGTACCTTGCGAGGAGCGTAGTAGTTTGAGTTCCTCTACTTCATCCTCTGTTTCTGCTCCTCTCACCACAAGAGACACTCCTGTGGGAGAGCGCGTCCCTCCAGCTGCCTCACAGGCCATTCACAATGCTGATGACCCTTACCTTTCGAGGGTCACAGTTTTGTGTATGTACTGCGATGCAGTACTCTGCAGGGGGGTGAGACTTCGAAGTGCTTTTGAGACTCTGGTCTCAGAGCATGAGAAGACCTGCTCACTACCTAAGTAAGGCCTACCCTACATCTTCCTCTCTACACCCACCCTTTCTTATCCCCGTGGTTGGTGTCCCCCCATTACCCTCCTATCCCCTCCTCTCCTAGTGTGTCGTGTGTAAAAAAACAAAAAAAATATAAAACAACAAAAATCCCCCAAAAAAAGGCTCTTTTCAGAGCCACCTTCCACAGTCAAAAAATAGAAGTGGCAAATAAATTGAGCAGGCTCCTGTGTATTTTTTTCTAGAAGTCCGCGGACAGTTCACGAACATCAAACATTTTGGGGTGCTGCCCTATCAAAATTATTGCACGTTTCTCTAGGAGGAAGTGGTGGCTCTGAAAAGAGCCTTTTGGTGGTGTTTTTTTGTATTTGAAAAACTTGAAAAAATTAACACCTACTGCAAAAAAGATGGCTGTAATTCCACAAAAGGACGCAATGCATTTTGTAAATTTCTCTGAAAAATCTGATTACCAGCATAAGTAAGATGGACTCCATCTCTACAAAAAATGTATGTGCTACGAAACATAATATTTTCATTGTGAAAAGAGGACATGCCAACATCTCTTAGAAAGGCACAAACAGCCTTATTGACATTGCGCCTCGCTTTCTCCATTTGTGGACCAAATGAAGATGAACGCAGCCACATTTGTCTCAATATGAGACAATATTACTTGGGAATTTGGAAACATGTCCATGACCTTCCCAAGTCCTTCTTTCATCGCAAATTGCAAAGAAATTCCTGACACATGTCCCAAACTGTTCCCTCCACAATGAATTATAATTATGTCTGGATGATGCTCTGTCTGCAAACTAGCACACAGAGGTAGCAAGTCTAGCCACTTCATTCCGCGTACTCCATGCCAGTCCATTACTTCCACATGAGGGAATCCAAGATCTGCAGCTACTCCACAGCGTTGTGCAGGCACCTCCAACCAATGTATCCATGAGTCTCCCAAAATCCACACAATCTGTTTTCTGAAACACACAGCCATAGCTAACTGTTCTTCTCTCAGGAAAAAGACCTTCTGACAAACTGTCTCTTTACACAACACACCCACCAAACTTTACTGACCAATCAATTCCTCTGCTCATTCTCATTTGCATGCCTCTCCACTCCAAAATCCCTGTATGTAATATGTGGTGTCCGTAGACTACCGTTATGTCCGCGGACATATCGTAACCTAGACAGCCCTTCTACCATTTCCACTACACTCTCTGTGCCATTCCCTCATTGCATATCTAAACAGTCACACAACCATCCACCAATTACATCCAAGACCTCTACATCTAACTGCATCATCAGAGTTCAGCACTTCAAATGTACTGTAGATTACTCTGAGTACAAGTCTCATATCATTGGAAAGCACCTACTACAAAAACTACTATACAAGTCTCCAAGATTTCTACTTGCAGCTGCATGTATATCTACATGCATAAATCCAAACTACAGGTATGCATATGTTCTGCACAGTACATGTACAACTCTTGTAAAAGAATATAAACTGTCACTTTCAAACCTATCTACTTTTGAAACTTTTTTTCATAAACAACAGTATAATTGTAGAAAAACACTAAGTAGTGCATTATAAAATTACACACAGCCAGGATAAGGTCATGCACCTTCATACACTCACACAGATAGACACTATCATTGAAAAACTCCCAACTGCACTAACACCACTGCCTGTAAATCACATCCTTCTAATGTATTACCCACAGCTTCACAAATGCATACATTTCATGCTTTTCTATACAGTATCTGCCATTTACCTTTTAAACATTGCAAAATAAGTATATCATTATTTCTTCTATCTCCTAACATTCAATAACACAGCCTTAGAAAACCAAGCAAGTTTCATACACTTCCTATTCTACTCATTTGCAAAGCATGTTGAACTAACATATTTAAAATAAAATATAAAGACTGCACATAGTCAAAGGAAACTGCATACTATATACACACAAAATTACTAACTTCTTTCCTTTATAATTACAGTGAAGACCACTCTCCTGAAAAGCAGCAGAATCCGAAGTACAAACAACAACTCAGAAGAAACCTAATCATTTCTAACAAAAAAGTAAGTACAATATTACCATAATATTCTTACTGTTACTCAAACACACTGTGCGGTTGTTTCGTGGTATTTGTGCCCCCCAAAAAAAAGATTAGTGCACCATTCAGCTCACAAATCCCCATTTGTTAAAAAGGGATTTTCAGGCAGAATGCCACACAAATCCCCGTTTTTCAGTGCACAAATGACATAACTCAGCCTACCATCATACTCAGACACTCAGGCACACAGCACACATGCATCGCAGAACAACCCAACCCATACCTTCTTTCTTTTTTAAAACAGACCCCAAAGAATGCCTACCAAAAAGCCAGTCCGTAGAAAACAACGTAGAAGTAGAGCAAATGAAAAAAGAAGTATCCAAAATAAGCATCCATCTCTAGCAGAATTTGTACAAAAAGTTCAAACAAAACAGCTAATACAGTCATTTAGCAAAGCAAAACATGCTTCAAGTACAGAAACTTTGCCTCCTCTATCAAAATGTAAAAGGAAACAGAAAACGATTATCAAGAATTCAGCTCCACTACTGCTAAAACTGCTCCTAAAAAAATCTTGATATAATGGCAAGTAAGCATACCAAAACAAATATTTTAGCAAAAATGTTCGGCCACAGAGTCCTTCAGAATCTTACAAAAACAGGAGAGAAATCATACACAACCCTTAAAACCTACCGTAGAAAATTAATCTTAGAAGCTTTGATAGACAGTGCAATCCTTCTCAAAAGAAAGTTATTTATTTTAGTGTTAAACAGAATGAAACCACTAACAAAACGAATTACTAAATTACAAAAAAGACTTCTCAATAAACAAAATATCAACAATAATAACTTCTTAAATATCTGTGGAGGTGAATTGAGTCACACCACAAACACAGAACCACATTTTAATGAAGAAGCATACAAACAAAAGCAAACAAATACAATTGCTATACATAGCAATGGACAAGGTTATGAAAAAATTAATAATACCATAATGGAACAAGAAATACTGCTTACAAAAATATCCGTGAAAACTCAGAATTACCTCTCCATTCGAATGGACCAAAACATGCAGTATACAAATGGTCATGCACGTCAATGTGTAACATTCCCAAAAAATCTTTCAAATCTTCATGCCAATTCCTCAATCAGTATGTGAAAGGCAAAGACAAAATCAAAATGAAACTGCTGCAAAATATGGATACCTGTCCAGTGCGTAAATACACAGGGCTACAAGGACATTCATTAGCCTGCATTTCAGGACCTATTTGCCAAAGCACCTTCCATCAAATCAAAATGATATCAACACATCATCCAATAATAAGAAATTTTGTAAAAGCACCTTCCATCATACCAAAATGATATCAACACATCATCCAATTATAAGAAATCTAGTCTATAAATTGTACTATACTAAAAGTCCTGCATTAGCACTAGCCAATTTAAATAACAATCTTATACATGGTACAGCCAAAGAACTACTTGAAGAAATTGACCATATCCAGAAAAAATATTTTGGAAGTGAAAGCCACTTACAAAATGCAATACCTTTACAACAGACTAGCAACAATTGTACACATGGCAACCTTCTACTACACACATACAAAAAGGAAATACTAAAAGGTAAAAGTACATCCGCTGAAATACCAAGCCATGTGTGTGTGTGTTGTCGCAAAAACTTCTATAAAACTAACACAAAAACTATAGACATAACATACAAAATAGAGGACAATTAAAATTCTAAATGGTTTGAATTAGCTCTCTACCTTATAGCAGAAAACAAATATGAAATAACTGACCCCTTAATACTTTGCAGTTACTGCACTACAAAACTTGACAACAACCAAACTCCTTCACGTGCTATCACAAATAACTTAGAATTATTCCCACTACCAAAACCCCTACAACACATCAATTTATATGAGAGCATCATAATTCAAACAGTACACCCATTTCAAGCAATAATACACCTTCAACAAAAAACTGCAAAATTACCTCCCTCTGAATTGGTGAAGGGCATTCGTGGCAAAGTAGTTTATTTACCATTAGATCTGACAGAAAATGTGCACACTCTAGGAGTGCAAAGTCCAGTAGAACAATCTTTAATTATCTTAGTAAATGGTATACCAACAAAAGACAAAAGAATTTGGCAACAACTCGTCGACTTACATAAAGTTAGACGAGCCTTGCAATATCTAAAAGACAATAATGAGTACTACAAAGAAATAAATATTGAAGAAAACTTAAGGGGAACAACTGAAATAATTCAAGAGTCATGAGAAACTGGTAAAATTTGAACTTCTGTATCCAGCTGCAGTATCCAATATTTTAGACCATTATACAATTCATCCATTGCACCCTAAAGACAGCATAGATGATGCACTAGAAACGTACCAAATGCGACAAACCAAAGGATCACCAATGAGCATATGGGAAAAAAGTATAGAAGCACGTGCTCTTCCTCTACTATTTCCTACTGGCAAAGGAGGAAGATACGATGATAGACCCACTCAAATAACAGCATCAGAATACCGCTCATTACGAATGTATTCTGAAGATCCCAGATTTAGACAAAATGTGGAATACATATTCCACCTACTCTTTGAAAGTGAACTAGCAACTCTATGTTACAGAGTTGCACACATATTGGAACCGGGAACACACTTTCAAAATATGTCAGATATGCAATTAATACAAAAAGTGCAAGAAAAAGATAAGGTTTTACAATCAAGTATTACAAATCTGTTTGCAAACATGCGTGGTACAAAAGAATACTGGTTCCGACGTCACAGAGATGTACGTTGTATGATCAGAAACCTTGGACCACCCACGTGGTTTGTTACATTAATTTGTGCAGAATATGCATGGGAAGATTTACATGATTTCCTACGCATATCAAACAAAAACAAAAACAAACATAGATATACTAACACCTGGAGAACTTTGCTCTCTAGATCCTGTTAATGTTTCAAGATATTTCCACCATCGTTTCATTGCTATGCAACACTTTATTTGTAATAAAACTGTATTACATAAAAAGAACAGAAGAATCAAAATATATCAATGATTACAATCAAATCATTGCCCACTTATGGAATGTAAACATAGATGTGCAGTACATTGCAGACAATTCCACTGCAGTTGGACGATATGTTACAGCATACTTAACAAAAGTAGAAAAAACAGAGCTTCAAGACCTCTGGAATGACCTATCATCAGACAAAACACTATCTCAGAAATTGTACAGCTTAGGCATAAAAATGCTCTCTCATAGAGAATGTGGCACCTACGAAGCTGCAGATCGTTTAACCGGTACTGCTTGGTATGGAAAATCTGAAAATATAGTATGGCTAGGTCTTGGTCCTGCTAAATCTAGGAAAAGAGTTCTCAAATCATATGACGACATAGAAACAATATCCAAAAATGATCCCAACAGCCAAGACATTTTGAAAAACAATTTACTAGACACATACTACCCGAAAAGGAGTACCACTTTGGAAAACATGTGTCTATACCACATAGCCCTAAACTTTGCGTACAAAAATAATATAAAACCAGATGAAAACAAAGCTCGATATAGAGTGACAGATTGTGAAGGCAGTTTAGTGAAACTTAACAAATGAAGCTTAATTAATCATATCAAATTGTCATTAAAAACTCCTCAAAAGAAAGAACTATATTACATGTCCCTGCTACAACATTTTAAACCATGGAGAAAAGAAGAAGAGTTACTAGATAACTATGACTGCTATGAAGACGCTTTCAAAGAAAATGAAAGCACTATCACTGATGTGAACTTTATGCAGTACAAAGCAATGTTGCAAAATGAACAGCAACATGAGGAAGAACTCCAGGCCCAACTAGATAAGGACACTCCCGACAGTAGTCAACCTTCTGTAACAGGAAGCCAAGAACCACTGGGACAGCCACTAATAGCAAATGAGGCAGAATTAGCTATGACAGAAGTAGAAAACACCATGTGTCACTATAAAGAAGATACAGAAGACTTAACTGCACTACAATCAAAACTAAACAAAGAGCAGCGCACCATTTTTGAAGAAGTAACAAAAGAAATTGCACATGGTGTACAACATGAAAATAAAGAATGTACCTGCCAAAATTACAAACCTATACTACTATACGTCAGTGGCGAAGCTTACTCAGGCAAAACATTCTTAATCAAAATCATCAGCAAGTTCCTTCAACAATTGACAAACAACAAACTGTCAGCTGGTGTAACTGCCCCCACAGGTTTAGCTGCCTACAACATAGGCGGTGTCACTTTACACCGATTACTACTCCTTCCAGTAGGACACCAAAACAAATTAGATTATTACAAACTTTCTACAGAAGCTGCAATGGATAGTTTTGAAACAAATGAAAATGCTACTAATAGATGAAGTGAGCATGGTCTCCAACCTAATGTTGGCTTTGATTCATCTCAGATTGCAAGAAGTACTTAAAACAAACTACGAAGAACTCTTTGGAGGAAAACACATTATTGTTTTCGGAGATCTTCTTCAATCGACACCAGTGAAAGGTGAACCTATTTTTAAAACCTTAGGACACAAACTCTGCCGTAAAACTATTGGCAGTATAGGAAATGTCAACCTTTGGCAACATTTCCAATACAAAGAATTAACAGAAAACATGCGCCAATCTGCAGACCTCACCTACGCCAACATTTTAAAAAGTATTAGAGTTGGTGTACTATCTCAAGAAGCACAAACAATATTAAAAACCCGGCACATCAATGCACTTTATGGCCATAACTCATGTGTTACTGATGTTATGGAACAATTTGCACAGAAAATTGTAAATTGTATGGCCTTAATGCCAACTCTTGCAAGCTGTTCCAAATTCAATGAAACAATGTTAAAAAAAGAAAAGCAACCAATAATTGAAATTTGCTCCACAGACAAACTGGCCGTACATGGTATTACACTACCAATGTGTCAACAATCCACAACAAGACTAAATACCTTAGAAAATGTTATGTCCAACACAGCTGGCTTGGAGAAAATATTAAAATTATCCTTAAACTGTAGAGTAATGCTTAAACGTAACCTTGACGTGGAGCAAGGACTAGTTAATGGGGCACTGGGTACAGTTGTTGGCTTTCAAACATACCCACGTGACAACAACATTCAGTTTGTCAATATTCTCTTCGACAAACTTTCAGAAGTAAAAAGGATAGCACGCTCAACAGCTCGATTCCTTCTCTTCAAAGACATGTATGTACGCAGAGAACAATTTTCTCTAACTCTAGCATATGCAGTCACCATTCATAAATCCCAAGGTCTTACCCTAGACAAAGCATTGATAGATATTGGTAACACAGTCTTTAAAGAAGGCATGAGCTACGTAGCACTATCACGCTTACGTACACTTGACAGTCTATTTCTAATCAACTTTGATGCAAATAAAGTCAATGCTGATATTCCTTGCATTCTAGAATACAATAGACTATGTACACTAAAAGCATATTCTGTTCCACAAAAAGGAAAATGTTATAAAATAAAAGTAATTCAAACTGAAATGCAACAGAATCTGACTGCAAATCCTCCAAAGAGAGTAAAAGAAGCTAACACCTCATCATTTACCATAAGTAAAGAAGAACCTATTAGTCAAAGTAACTCAGGTACTTCTTCAGAGAAGCAACAAACACTCCGAAAAAATGACCTGGACACAGAACTATCTGGTCCATTCAAATTTTCAAATGTAACTGGTGTAAGTTGTTACGCAAATGTAGCAATGAATATTCTATTTCAATTGCCACCAATTGTTGACAGCATTTACTTACACAGTACAGACCAATTGTGTTTGCAAATGTTAGTCCTTCATAGAAATGAAACTAACAATCCTGACAACACTTACAGTGTTCATGGAATAAGACAAGAATTGGACTATTTTGCTGGAATGGTGAAATTCACTATAAACTCACAAGAAGATCCACAAGAATGTCTAATGTACTTACTACAAGTATTGGAAAACAAAAACATACCTATAAATGAAATCTTTCAGATTTCATACATGTGGAAATATACCTGCACTCTCTGCAACACTGTTACACAAGAAGAAATCCCAAATGAGCGTTTCGTGTATGTATCCATACCAAATTGTGAATTCATTCAATTTCAGCAACTTGTACAACATGCAAACCATGGCAGATTATGTACTACCTGCAATTCAGATAATCGCTCCACTGTACTAATACAAACACATAGTAAATACTTAATACTAATGCTTCTACGTTTCAATGAAGATGGTACCAAAAACAACTGCAAGCTATAATCTACCACGCAGGAGCCACAACCAATGCAGGTCACTACACTGCATACATAAAAAAGAAATGTTGATGGTTCGAATGTAATGATAGTACCATTACTCTAAAGCAGAGATTACCAGCAAATCTTACAAACGCTTATTTAATCTTCTTAAACCCAAAATTGAATAACTAATCTGTACTTAAACATTAACAAAACTTCAATAAAAAAAATATAGACTGTTAGAATCCGCCAACAGGTAGCCTACTGCCCCAAAATTCTATAACAACCAAACAGATAAATGAATACCACTAAATTATAACAAGAAATAAACAGTTAGAATATGCCAACAGGTATCTAACTGCCCCAAGATTTTGCAACAACCAAACAGATAAATCAATACCACTAATTTATAACAAAAAATAGACAGTTAGAATACGCCAACAGGTATCTAACTGCTTCAAAAATCTGCAACATGATCTATGAGTGTGATATGCTGTGGTGGTTGCAGCCAGGGCCTAGAGTCTTGGGTGCATGGCCTATAACAACCCAACAGATAAATGAATAACACTAAATGAAAAATAAAATACAGTTAGAATACGCCAACAGGTATCTAACTGCTTCAGAAATCTGCAAAAAAATGTGGATGGTTCGAATGCAATGATAATACCATCACTCTAAAGCAGAGATTAGCAGTAAATCTTACAAACACTCATTTAATCTTCTTAAAACCAAAATTTAATAACTAATCTGTACTTCAACATTAACAAAAATTAAAATAAAACCTATAAACAGTTAGAATACGCCAACAGGTATCTAACTGTCCAAGATTCTATAACAACCAAACAAATAAATGAATACCACTAAATTGTAACAAAAAATAGAAAGTTAGAATACGCCAACAGGTATCTAACTGCTTCAAAAATCTGCAACAAGATTACCAGCAAATCTTACAAACGCTTCTTTAATCTTCTTAAAAACAAAATTTAATAATTAATCTGTACTTCAGCATTAACAAAAATTCAATGAAAAAACTATAAACAGTTAGAATATGCCAACAGGTATCTAACTAGCCCAAGATTCTATAACAACCAAAGAGATAAATGAATACCACTACATTGTAACAAAAAAATAGACAGTTAGAATACGCCAACAGGTATCTAACTACTTCAGAAATCTGCAACATCCAACAGATAGAACATTAACCAGAAACAAGAAGTAAACACTGAAAGGAAACAAACAAATAGACTGTAGCATAACAAAAAAGGTTTTTTTAATCCGTCAAGGATTTTTTTTTTCCCACAGACCCAATGATTTGAAAAACAAACACAGAAACTGAGCAAAATGCACAGTACACTGGTTTGTAAACCAAACATGAGGGTAAAAAAAAAAGCTGAAATATCTATTATGCAATGTAATAAGTCTTTAGAGATTACACACACTAACATGCTCTTTTCTTTTATCACAGAAATTGAAAAAGAATATTTCCTCCAGGTACCAAACTCATGTAAAAAATGTATTGAATCTCAACAAATCAAACAGTAAGTATAATTGAAACCATTTGATAGATATTCAAATCTTTAGGTGTGATCTATGGCTGTGATATGGTGCAGTGCTTGTGGTCAGGGCCTAGAATCTTGGGTGTATGGCCTACAGCCTACGGCCTTCACCCATACATCCTGCCACAACCACCAAAACATATCACACCCATAGTAGCTTATAACTTCAGTACTTATAACTTCAGTCTTGGGTACACTCTGACCACAACTCCGAAACATATCACACCCATACATCACACCCATGTTTGATTCTATGTGTGTGATCTATGGGTGTGATCTTCGGCCATGCACCCAAGACTCTAGGCCCTGGCCGCAACCACCCATAGAATCAAACATTTTTAACCAGGCCTCATGGCATTTTTTATGTCCGTGGACACCTTGGGTATCATTACAACAGTTTCTACTTGCCTGCAAACAATACGGACAGGTATAGTGTCCTCAGGACACCTCCATTTTCATTTATTTGCGGACATCCCGGACACCGCGTGTGTTCTTAGAACAGTTTCTACTTGCCTGCGAACAATACGGACAGGTATAGTGTCCTCAGGACACCTCCATTTTCATTTATTTGTGGACATCCCGGACACCGCGTGTGTTCTTAGAACAGTTTCAACTTGCCTACGAACAGTATGGACAGGTATAGTGTCCTTAGGACATCCCCATATGAGTCAATTGCAGACATAAAGGACAGCGCGACTGTCCGCGGACACAATGAACACAACAGCGGTGCCTACCACCTAAATAGATACAATATTTAAACCATCTCTTACCCCCACCATCCCCAAACAGTCTTACAGACCAACACACTTGCCAAAATTGTATTTCCCCACCATTTCTCACCGCGCTGTCCGCAGATGTCCGTGGATACAAAATGGCGGGTGTTTCCAAAAATCTGACGCACGCCACGCTCTCCACCATCCAATCGACAAACACGAGGCAAGTCCGCGGACATGACGCAAGTGGAATGGCCAATCAGGACACTGTCCGCGGAGCGAACAGGGAAGTGTGTCCGCGGACCGAACATAGATATCATACATTTTTTGTACCTACTTTTTGGACATTTTTAAAAAAACACTGGTCAGATTTTCACCAAATTTACAAAAGAATGCTTTCGGGACCATGCCGCTGCTCCTGCCGCAAATCTGGTGAAAATCCGTCCAGCGGTTTCGGCTGTAGGCGTCAGCAAAGTTTTTTCCCCATTGAATCTATGGGGAAAAAATTACATTTTGGGACCCCCCCTATAACTTTGCCCCCCTGGACCAAACCTCACCAAACTTTGAAAATAAAATCAGAGTGGCCCATATACTTGTTTTGCAATGTTTGGTGAGGATTCGTCCAGGGGGAGCGAAGTTATAAGCCGCCCAAAAAGTGCTCTTCCTATGGAAACAGCAACTTAACCATAACTACACAGCCACTACCGTGGCTGTGTAATATATATATATATATATATATATATATATATATATATATATATATATATGCATATATATATATATATATATATATGCATATATATATATATATATATGCATATATGACATGTGACAGTTGTTTTATTACTATCTCAATGATATAAGCCAGAAGAAATAATGGATCATAATTAGTAAATTTGCGAAAGGGCCATAAAAGGAGTTTGGGTTTAGCTGACACTAGGGTTACAGGATAGGGAAGATGGTGTTGCGGAATTCTATTTATCATCCCAATCCTACCCTGGCTATTAATGGTTGCCCACCAGGGCGTATAGGGTATAATAGTAATAAATATTGCAAGTTTATATCGTGGAATGTGAATGGCTTAAATAATCCCATCAAGAGGAAAAAGATTCTAAACTATTTAGGGAAACTGGTAGAAGATGTAGCCTTACTTCAAGGAACACATTTGACTGAAGAGGAATCCAACACAATTTGCAGAACATGTATTAGACAGCTGTTTGCCTCAGTATACAATTCACATTCAAGGTGAATGGCAATCTTATTATGCAAACATATACCTGCACCAGTGATATCAGACAACAAAGATGGTAGAGTGATAGTTATATCTAGGACTAATTACAACCTTGCCAGTGGGGAAATAATCTGCTGGTATTACCATATACTGGCACATTTCCGCACAGGCAAAGTGCAGTACAAATTTGTCGGTGAGATGGTTCAGAATTACCTCCAGCTAACAGCTGGAGGTAATTCCGCCACTCTACCAGCAGAAAATAGTCAGTATTACTGGTGCCGGTAATACCAGCAAATCCCGCATGGAGCCCTATGGGACTTCATGGAATGGGGATTTACCACCCTTTCACTAGACCAAGTGGTGGTAAAAGTAATTCCATTTGCCGGTATTTACCACTAGGAGAACTTGTAATGAGGCCCTAAGAGTTCCAGAATCATTGATGACAATTGGCCTCATAGGTCTCCATGGGAATGGGAAACCTGAGGTACCGGCACCGTTTTTAATGGTGGCGGTGCCTCAGGGAAAAACATGCCGGGAGGGGTCTGAAATCCTGGCAGGTCAGGCTTGCCAGGAGTTCTGTGCCCCTACCGGCAAACTTACAGATTGGCATTCTGGAAAGGGTGCTGGTACGTTACTACCGGCACCATAATTTACAAACTGCCAAACTTGTAATGAGGCCCAGTGTGTAATATACATGCCCAATTAGTTAACGGGCAGCAGTTTTTAAATTAATTTACAATCTGACTCCAATGATAACATTTTATTGGGAGGTGGCTTCAATGAGGTCTTTCATCTGTGGTTAGACAGAGGTGGAGAAGAGAATTGGCACATGGTGGTGTGAGGAACCCAAAGGTGTCTCACTTACTAGTCACTGAGGATCTGTCATCCAGGTGTCCAGGACACGGCCATCGCTATTGGATCCAGTTCCTGGGGGAGGACGAGTGGGGGAGGATCACCTGGATGGGGGGATCTTTGGGGAGTGGAGGTGGGGCACTGACGGGTGAGACGCAGTACCCCATTCCCTGTAACACATTTTCCCCATCCAACCCTGTAGGATATTTAAAAACTCTACCCCGCCCTTTTCCGACACAAACACTTTCTTACACAGACAAAGACAACAGACTAACACCAGAACCGTTTACCTGACATGTCCCAATACAAGGGTCAGGCAGATCGGGCAATTGACAGTAACCAAGCACACCTGACAGCCCTTTACCTTCCCCACAGGGATAAAAGGTTGAGCACGAAAGCACACCATGAGCAAGGCCGAATGCACGAGGAAACAGCTACACCGAACCAGCAGTTCAAATGGAGGAGAAAGGCAGCGAGACCTGGAGGATGACGAAGGGGGAACTGCCCTTGCACTTTTCAATTCAGACCGGCGAAGCCTCTGAAAGGGAAATCACAAGACCAGGAGTTACAGCTGGCGTGTCGAGGAAGCAATGTCAACAGTGCACGGGGACCTACCGCATTGATAGCACAGGCGTGGAGCCATGCTAGCTACTGTGGTATCCATCCTTGACTCCAGAGGCAAGACAAGCCAATGGGTTCAAAACACCCAGTGAGTCGGAGGACGGAGATAGCAAACCGAACCGTGTTGAGCCCAAGGTTGCAAGTGGCAACATTATGTGAATGCTAGGAACTTGAGAAGAAAGAACTTGTGTGTGTGTTTGAACTTTTGAGAAAGTTCAGACAAGGGTCAGCTGCAGAGTGGTCAGGCGCTGCAGGAGTGCTCATTCAAAGGACTCTTGCTGGCCCCCTTGGTTTGTGTTGAAACTGCAAATACTAGAAGGCCCTAGGAAAGGGAGGCGTGAGGTGTCAGAGTGGTGCTACAAGGGTCACATCAAACCCCTTGTACAATCGAAAGTCTCTGACCCATTGTCAGGAGAAAGCTAAGGGAAGGGAAACCCGCTTTCTGATAAAATTGTGAACTGTGAAATAAGGCAAGTGTGAACCCGACAGAGGGATGCCTGTGAGTTGGGGTGAAGAGTAATACACACGTGAACATTGTATCGACAAGAGTGAATATTGCAAACTGCATATGAAAGTAGGCCGTACTGAACCCGACAGAGGGAGGCCCACTTTGCAAAGAGGAGCTGGACCCGGCGGAGGGAGATCCTAGAGGCGAAGATTAATCGCCCATGGTCAAGTCCACTGAAGGAACTTTTGTTTGTTTGTTTGCTGTCTTGATCCAGCAGGCCCTGTAAGGCAAGAGACTTTGAGGAAAGAGACTTGGCCCTTGAAGGTTCTGGTATCATTGAAAAGAATTGTGAGCCTCGTGCTGGAGGGGTCCAGGAGTGTGCTGTGCTCAGGAGTTCATCCTTGTCCCGTGCTTAAAACACTGGGAACAGAGACCCAGCCATACCATCCTGACTTATCATTTTGTGAACACTTCTTTCTTTTCTGGTGAACATTATCCCACACTCTTTTTTAACTTAGTGGTAAGGACTGACAATAGGTTTTTTAGTATAGGGCCTTTTCGTTTGACAAGACGCCACTAGCACTACATTATTATTATTTGATGGTCGTAGCTTGCTCCCATCTTAGCTTTAGGTCTAGATTAGGTGTGTTTCTCACCCATGCACACAGTTTAATAAACACCCTTGAACTGTGATCCCTTGTGTCTGTCTTTACTATTGCCACCATGAGTTCCCTACAGTGGACAGCCAGGGATGAAAATCTCTTAAATGTCTCCTTAAGGAATTCAATCTGACTGATGTTTGAAGACTCAAACACCCCATGATGAGAGATTGTAGCTTTCCCTCGGGTGTTCATGATGTATGCACGAGGATAGATATTATACTAACTTCAGAGGGGCCTGCACAGGTTTGTCTGAACAGCAAAATCAGAAACATCCACATTTATGAACATGCACCAATCATCACAACGGTTGCCCTAAACTTCACAATGAGGAATGAATGTTCATGGACGCTGAACACTACATTGCTGAAGAAGGGTGAAATCAAAGAAATAGTAGTTGAGGAGGCTGAATTGTTTATGAAGATAAACAGAAATGGGCTAACGGATGACAGAGCAGTCTGCGAGGCCTTTAAATGCTGCATGCGCAGTCATGTAATTGGTCTAGCTAGTAAAGCCAAAGCAGAGAGAACATAAGACAAAGCCAAAGCAGAGAGAATGTAAGACAGACGCATTGGAAAAAATATGTACGAATATTGCAGATGGAGTATGCATATAATAGGATTGAAAGAAAATGAAGAGAACGTGTTGCAAAAAAAATCAGAGTTTAGTAAATTGCTCACTGGAAAGGTGGAATTTGAATTATTTGAGACCTAATGTGCATGCTACAAGGATGGCGAAAAATGCAGCCATTTATTAGCCCACCGACTGGGTGCTGAACAGTGAAACAGCTATCAGAGCAATCGCGATTAATAATGGGAAAATAACATACAATCCCGAATCTATCAACAAATAATTTATGCAATTACCATGAGAAGCCATATACAGTGGATGATGCCGTTTATGGGTGTGAACTGGATAACTTTTTTCATGAAATGTGCTTGCCGAAACCAACACAAACGGGAAAGGAAGATCTAAGTACAGCACTATCCATAGAGGAATTTGTCAAGGCAGCAAGCAGCTTGAATGTTGGGAAATCCCCTGGCCCAGATAGATTCCGGACAGAATTATTTTTAAGATTATGCCAGAGGTGTATTATGAGGGGTATACAATGAAAATAATGAATAGAAAACCTTTTAAACAAAATTTAAATAATTAAAAAATGTCGAATTTTTTTAATAAATATATATATGGGTTGGGATAAGGGATTAAAACGTGTGGGTAGGGGGTTTTGCTGGGATAATAAAGCTAGGGAAACGGGGCTTGGGGAGGACCACCTAAATTGTAAAAAAATGAAAATGTGTGTTATTTTTAATTTGTTCAAAAATTATTAGTTATTTATGCATTCGTTAAAATCACATGGAACCTATGCGATCAACAATAATCAATTACATGCAACATCGAGGCACGCAAATATAGTATTGATCCTAAAGATACAATTGAGCTGAGTGGATATAGGCCAATTAGTCCAATCAACACAGACTGCAAATCTTAACGAAGGTGATGGACAAGGAGATTTTACAGGTTTTACCCATAATTATAGATGTTAATCAAACAGGGTGACAGGCTGTTTTAAACAAGAGAAGGCTAATACCATGACAGAAAGCAAAAAGTTAAACACAGAAGTATTGGCTCTCTCACTTGATACAAAAAAGGCTTTTGACCGCATAGAATGGAGGTTTTACTCAATGGAAGAGATGGATATTGAAGAAGACTTCCAAAAGTGGATCCAATTATTGTATAACATCCCCACAGCCTGAGTTGTCATATATGGACTTGGTTCAAGAACTTTTTCACTGGGCCGTTTCCACAAAGACAAGTTGCCCCCTCTACCCACCACTGTTTGTATTAGCACTTGAACCATTAGCGGACTGGATTAGGGAAGAGATGTGAGTCCAAGGCACAAATGATGGCAGGATTGAACAGAAGCTTTGGTTATTTGCAGGTGATTACTAGTGCTACAGAATTTGGAACGCTCGCTACCGGTCCTGATGGAAAAAATAGACAACTTTAGGAAGATTTCAGGAAATAAAGTTAACTAGTCAAAAACTGAAGCATTGCTGGTTATGAAGCAGTGTCACAGAGAAGAAAACTTGACTTCTGTTGGTGTCAGGATAAAATTAAGAATCTTGAGGTGTGGTTTACGCATGAGTTGAGGGAAATGAGGACGGTGAATAACTTGACTTCTGTTGGTGTCAGGATAAAATTAAGAATCTTGGGGTGTGGTTTACGAATGAGTTGAGGGAAATGAGGATGGTGAATATAGCCTCTGCAATATCCAGACTGAAGACATATCTAGGGAGATGGCCAGCCTTGAAACTATCTCTCTGGGGCACGGTGAATGCACTTAAGATGACGGCTGCCCCTAAAATTAATTATCTCCTCACAATGATCTCACTCTTCTCCAACAAACGGATGTTTAAGGAAATAAATATGGCAATACAAGCAATTCTATGGGATGGAAAACCCACAAGACTGGCTCTGGGGAAGATGTAACCGCCAATACAAAAAGGGAGCCTAAATGTGCCTAACTTTGAGCTGTATCATTTCGCCTTCTCTGCACTTCATATATTTCCATTTGTAGATGATGATCTTGACAGATAGGTTAAAGCTGAAGCAAACAGAGTGGGGCCAACAGTACCTTGTGTCCTACTGACTACGGTGACATAAGAAATCAAAGAACTGAGAGACCCTATGGAATTTATACGATGATGCTGGAAGGAAATGTCACAAACAATAGGATTGGATCCATATGTAGTGGGACATGCATCATTTTGGTTTAATCCTAAAATGATTCTTAGTTTAAAAAAATGCTACTGCCCTTCTTGGCACTTAATGGGGATTTGTTTGATAGACTATTTGGTACTGGATGGGAAATGGGTCACCTTTGAAGCCCTACAGAGGAAGAACATGTTGGATGATTGTTCACATGGTCAATACAGAACACTGAAGTATATCATTATGAAAACAGATGTACTTAGTGATGGAAGATTGGATGGAGAAGACTTTGATGTGGCTATATTACAGATGACAATTAAAGAACATGTGGCCTCATCAATGTACTCACTACTTCAAAATTCAGGGAGAGGGAACCCAAGTTTGCTAACTAAATAGTCAGACAGGAGATATCCGAATAGAATTGGAGTGAGTTTTGTGAGAATGTCAAAATAGCATCATTAAATTGGGATGATAGAACCCGTCAGATTAAGATACGTAACAGAGTATTTTGAATGCCTGCAAGAATGGCTGAAACAGGAATGAGTGACTCTGAACTCTGCTGGGGCTGCAAACACAAGAGAGGAATGTCAGACCATATGCTTTGTGAATGCATCCGGGTCAGCACTTCCTAGACAGAAATTACAAGAACAGTGAACCTAGTTCTGATGACAGAGTTTGATTTTTGTTTTGAGGCAGTCATATTAGGGGGGGGGCTCACAGATGGAGGATTTGTCATTCCCACAGAAATGTGGGTTATTCAGAACTTCAATTACAGAAAAGGAATCAATATTAAGGGCGTGGAAGACTGTAAGGCCTCCAACCAAGGCCGAACGGGTGCAGGAATTACATAGCATATCGTTGATGGAGAGGGTACTGTGGAAAAGGCGTAAGAAACTGAAATTGTTGGAAGAGGCATGTCTTGATTCCTTTTGATTGAATAATAAACTTGCTATTTATGATATCACATGATATGATGTGGCATTTATAACGTTCCTGTACACAAGTGCTTCTAGGCATGAAAAGTCCCTGAAGAGTCCCTGAAAATCCCTGAAGAGGGTGGAGGGATAGGAGATGATTGTATTCTGCTTGGATGCCAATGTATATGTATATATTATAGATTTCTGTAGTTAAAGTAAAATGAAAATAGGTGAATAATATATATATATTTTTTAAAGAAGGGCGGTCCAGGCAGGCACCATTTTATGAGCTTCTGCACAGAGAAACACGATTTTATATGAGGGATAGGGGAATCTTGATAGTCCCCAAGCTCCAGGAACTCTCTGTATAGTTTTTTATTGTGAAATATAGGTGTTGGAGGGATGGTCTCTGTCTTAAGTAATTAAGTAAAGGCATACATTAAAAAACATAATAATGTCTGATGCACTTAGGAGCTGCACTATATTTTCCACATTGATAATCCACAATATGTAAATTTGTAATTGAAACGTAATCCATATACATACCTAACGTATAGAGATGAGTCTTCTTGTCTGTAAAGTGTGCTTTTAAGCTGGTTTCAGTGTGTTTGGCATGCTTTTCCTCAAAGTCGCCAGTTTTGGGATTTTTATGTCTGAAAATGAAGTGTAATTTGTAATCCTCTCCACATTTATCTGGACCAAACATAATTGTATAACTGGTTTTATCAAAAAACTGTTCCTGCAAAAAGAAAAACAATGTTAATCACTGCCCATATGTAGTGGTCAAATGTACTTTTAATAGTTCCTATTGCTAAACATTATAGAACAACAACTTACCATTTATAGAACATTTTAAAATATTTGTGTGTGGATCATCCAAAGTAATTTAGTTAAATTACTTTGAAAAGAAGATCTTCCAAAGTATATACTTGATAATTTGATATCCTTGTGTGAAGAGGTAAAATTACGGGAGTGGCAGAGGGTAGAGAGAGGGTGCTGGACTGTGGATCAGGAGGGTGTACAAGTGGTGAGGAGAAGTGTGAAAACCAAAAGTTGGGTTTGAGGGAGGAGGGAGCACAGGAGGAAAACTGAGGCAGCATCGGTATCCAGAAGATCAGAGGTCTGGGAAGGCAGGCAATAGCCTAAGATACGGGCAGCCTTTCAAAATCCTTGATTGGCTGAGACACCGAATGACATCACCAGCTGGGCAATAATTTGTAATGGTTTGATTAAGAGGCTGTGCTGGAGCACCTACCATGCCAGCCAATCTGGGTGGCCTAGTGCCACATACCCCTCAATGAAGTCTTGGTGCCCTACACAGATGTTTCTCTATATGTGTTTGATGTTCACAGCACACCACAGTTTGGTGTCTGCTGTACAAGGCCCTCCCTTGTTCTTCTTGACACGGGACATCCCTTGCACCCTGGATAGGGGCCCAAAGGAAAAATGAGATGCATGTTTTTCCAATATGTGGATGCCATCAAAAGACTTAATTGCCTAGCAATCCCTGCTCAAGAGCACCTGGCACACCAGTCAATCAGGGTGGTAAGTGTTGAGGGGGTTGCCCAGATGCAAGTGCACCACCCACCACGTGAGCAGAAGTACCGGTTGCGGAGGGCCTTTTAAAAACACATCAAGACCCTGACGTAAGGGGCACGAGCCATGAGAAAAGTAGCAGCATTGACAGCTTTAGGTCTATGGCTGAAAGGTGGCACATGGCAGCATTAGCACACAGTAGCATATTTTCTTCTTATACCATAGATAAGTGGTGCATTGTAGCTTTCATTTTTGCATTTTAGCTTTTAGCTCCCTGCCAGCTTCTCCCATTGGTGGCAGTACCTGACCGATTTGCATAAGGCTGGACCCCTTTTAGAATGGTATGGACGGGCTAAAAAACTGTAATGTGGAAAGTTGCCCAGAGCAATGCCAGTGGTTCAGTATAATTCAAAACCTTCCACCCATCACTTTTTTGGTTTTAGTTTGTCTCCCTATGTGAGAGAGAGTGTGCCCAGACATGGGTCCGTTGCTCGCTGTGCTATAAGGAACAAAGCTGCAACTCAATGAGGAAACCCAACAAGGCCGAAACACGTCTGGGGTTGCTTGTGTTTCTGTGCAGAGGGGACCTGGACTAGCAGTTCAGGCAAGGCTTCTCCCATTGATGGCAGTACCTGACCGATTTGCATAAGGCTGGACCCCTTTTAGAATGGTAAGGACGGGCTAAAAAACTGTAATGTGGAAGGTTGCCCAGAGCAATGCCAGTGGTTCAGTATAATTCAAAACCTTCCACCCATCACTTTTTTGGTTTTAGTTTGTCTCCCTATGTGAGAGAGAGTGTGCCCAGACGTGGGTCCGTTGCTCTCTGTGCTATAAGGAACAAAGCTGCAACTCAATGAGGAAACCCAACAAGGCCGAAACACGTCTGGGGTTGCTTGTGTTTCTGTGCAGAGGGGACCTGGACTAGCAGTTCAGGCAAGGCTACTCCCATTGGTGGCAGTACCTGACTGATTTGCAGAAGGCTGGACCACTTTTGCAATGGCGCAGATGGGCTAACAACTGTGATGTGGAAGGTTGCCCAGAGCAATGCCAGTGGTTCAGTATAATTCAAAACCTTCCACCCATCAGGTTTTTGGTTTTTGCATTATACCACTCAACATGATGTTATTGGCAAACACTACTCATGTGCAGAGAACATACTGCTTCATGTCTGTGAATGGCCCACAGCACACTGCATACCACCACATGTTCTACATGAAAGGATCACTGAAGGTACATGGTGCATGAGGCCACATTCTCACGAGCATCACACATCGTAGAAAGCATAGAGCACAGGTACAGACATACCGACAACTGAGCACCTGACCGTTATGAATCACAGTGTTAGCTGCATTGGTGAGGGGGACTGTGTCATTCTCCCCAGGTCACTGGAGGAGTGTGAGGAGGAGGTATATAGCTTGCAGGGTTTGAAGATGATGTGGGTGAAAAAGAAGGATGAGGAAGGGGTTGTTAGAGAGGAGGAGTTTGTTACTCATGTAACAAAAGAGAGAGTGTTGACGGGGGGTTGCCCAAATGCAGGTGCACCGCCCATCGCGTGAGCGGAAGTACTAGTTAAGGAGGGTCTTTTAACAACACATCTGGGCCCTGACAGTTACGTAAGGGGCACATGCCACGATAACAGTAGCAGCTTCGATAGCTTTAGGTCAATGGCTGAAAGGTGACACATGGTAGCATTAGCACATAGTAGCACATTTTCCTTGTATACCATAGATAAGTGGTACATTGCAGCTTCTATTTTTTGCATTTTAGCTTTTAGTTCCCTGCCAGCATTATGTTATTGGCATACACTATTCATATTCAGATAACACACTGCCTCACGTCTGTAATCGGCCCACAGCACACTGCATGGCCCCACAATTGCCACCCCTGCTCCACTCGAAAGGATTTTCAGGTTGCAGGACAGTAGAATGGAAGAAGAAGAACACTCACAGACATACGTTTATTATCCGGCGCGCGCACGCGTGCACACACCCAGACATTAGGTCACGTTACATCCTTCTTATCACTACATATGCACCTTTTGTTTGTATTTCTCTTGGAACATCTAGATGTGGGACGTAGGACACTATACCATTGTGCCCTGTGTTTTTAGGGGTGCTTAGCATTTTTTGAGCAAGAGTTTCGCCATTCCTAGGCCTCAGTTAAAGATATCTAGCTACACCTGATTGAATTTTGTCAGGCTGGGAGCTTGAGGGTAGGCGGGGAAGGGGGTGTGATAGTTGCCAGCTCTTTATTACAAGGGAAGCGTTTCTCAAGGGACAAGTGCTTAGTTCCAAAAAACAAGTGCTGCCTCATCAGGTCCAGAAATAATACATTATGTTTGTGAACCACAGTGTGGGTTCTCAGGCAGCCACAATATGAAAGTAGCTTAATTATATGGAGAAATTAGCAGAAATTAGGGTACAGGAGCAGTGCTCAACAGTGGACCAATCACATTTTCTTTCTAGCAAGCTATTTGTTGCAGTGAGGGAGCCAAGAAAGACACAATATACCCGGACTAGCAACATGTAACAAGATAGGGAGTTACACAGTGAGCAGGTACAGATGGTGGGAATGGGAAATGAATAGAGGAGGTGTGTGCCATGTTTGTTCATCACCCATTGGTCCACTGCGTAGAGAGTAACGCCCCAATTGTCTGAGGTGGCATGGCCCAATTAAAATTAAGCCCTTTATCAAACTATTCTCACAAGCTGGGATTGGTGCACTCTTCGGGTGGATCAAGGGGTTGTGAGCATGTTGGGTGCGTGGTGTTCTTTCTGTAACAAAATGGTAATGACCAATAGTATCTTAGTCATATATAGAACTGTTTAGGTGTCTGGGGACTGATCATTTTGTTACATTTTCTATTGGGATATGTTAATGTTCTGATGATGGCTATAAAATGTTGGGCCTGGAAGGGGCGTGCTGAAGGTGGCTTGTTTTTGTTCTTCCTGTCAGTGATGTACAAATACTTTTTTGTCTTTACTGCATGTGGTGCACGCCTTTTTGAGCTTCTGTGGATTGATTTTCCCTTGGTTTTAGACACGAGTTGGGCGCGTGCCCGCCTTTACAGCAACGTTTCAGAGGCATGAAGTTAAGAATCCTCCTGTGCATGCGGGATCTTTGGGCAATCGCGGAGCTCCCCTATGCACCTGATGTTTACAGCACAATGCAGGTCGTAGTTCACCACCCATGGCCCTTACCCCCTGCACGCTGCATGCATGCTCTTTCTCCTGGACAGAAGATTTCTCCAATACAGGTAACACCAGCTCAACTTTCCCCCCTGGCCAGAAGACCAGAGCAAGGACTGGGGAAACATTGCTCCAGCCTGTGGATACCATGAAAATAATCCATTACTTAGCAATCCCTGCTCGACCTGGCATGCAAGCCAACCAGGGCAGCAAGCTCCAGAGACATAAAGTTGAGAACCTCCTCTTCTTGTGGACAGGCTCCCCGTATGCGTGCAAGGGATGGGTCATGAGGCCAGGCCAATTCCTGTCGGAGCTGTTTGAGGCTGGCTAAGGCTAGCACTGTACTTCACCATTTCTCACCGTGAGAGTTGGTTGTCTGCACCCACTGATGTATGTATGGGGTGAACCTAATCAAGACACCATGGGATGTACTTGCAGGGTCAGTTTTCGTTAACCGAGATCTTAGAGCGCTAGGGGACCATGCCAATGGTAAAATTGCATGGTATAAGACAAGTTAACATAACATAATATCCGATTACCGTTTCATGCGGCCTTCTAAACTGTGGACAGCAGTTGGCCATGTACAACATGCCAATGACCTTATCATTGATTCCAGTATAGCCATTTTGTGCTTTCCTGAAACATGGCCCTGCAACCATAATCTCCCTATTATCAACTCTGTAGGGCCAGCTGAGTTGTCCATTCTCTTGCTTATTCAAGCTGAGCAAAGGGGTGGCAGTGTCGCAGTTATAGCGCATAGAAGCTTCGCAATCACTCTTTTTGGTATCCCTTCTGTTGTTGTGCTGGTCCACCACTGCAAAGCCAGGCATGTAATAAAACCATGGAACTGGGACCCACAAAAATAACTTCCTCTTTATTTTCAATATAACTTGCTCTGCCAAACTGCTCCCTTTCCATTGACTTCCCCTCCTGGCCCAGGAAAATCATGAAAATGTAAATAGGACACCAAAGACACTACATCTTCCCTTGCATAAAGTAATACATATGCATTTTAGTCAACCCATTTCTTCAATTAATCAGGTTGGTCAACTAACTGTTGGGTTAGAGGGGTGCGTTCACATACAGGGCACATTGTCCTCCTCATAGCAGCTATCTGTGATGAATCTGAGGTGATCATCCCAAAAACCCTGACCTGGACCTCTTCTCATGTGGCCAGAGGAAGACAGCCACTACATGATCCTGACTCTGGGGGTGGTATAATGCGAGAGAATGACATCAGAGGAGACTTGGGTCAGGAGGAATGGGAGAACCCTCTGAACAATTTCCCTAATGATCATGCAGTTTTAATGGCTTATTGTAAAACTGATGATTTTGAGCTTAAAACAAATAAAATCATTATGGACTTCAGGTCCCATAATGCTCTAAGTAATGAGACGAGGAAGAGGGGTCCAGAGTTACCAAACTGTAATGAACGGTCTAGTTGTTGTAATGGCACACACCTAAGCAGGACCTTTAAAAATTTAAAGGCTTTCCAGGTGCGGGCTAAGAAGGAGCAGCAGGGAGAAGCAGAAGCTGGAGTCGCCGCTGTGCTGAGAGCGGGATGCCATGCAGAAAACATAGCAGAGATTCCAGGTTTATGCAGAGGATGCACAGTGAGAAGCAGTATTGAGGCCAGCTATCCTGAGAAAGAGAGAAGCTCTCTGTGTCCTGTGACCTGCTGTGGTATAATGTTTTGACCGCAGAACGTACAGAGCTGTGAAAGCTCCATTGACGGTCAGCGTGAGCAACAGCAGACTGACAGGAGCTGCCAAACACTGAGGAAGTCCCGACGAATGAAGAAGCAGTACCCGGGAGTCAGAAGGAGATGCCAGGACATACCAGTGAGTTGGCCTGATACAGGTGACCCTGGGTGCTCGGAGGGTGACCGCTAGGTAATAATGAACATTTTGAACACTGAACATTTAACTTAAAGCAAACTGGGTGCAACTCTCCTATTAAGAGATGTAAAATAGGGAATATTGTTACCCGCATTGCCAAATCCAAAAAGGGGCAATAATAAAGCAAAGTGAAAATAACTTGCCTAAAGAGGGATATCCAATAAGAGGAAATTGTAACCTGCATTGCCAAAGCCAAAGAAAACTGAGAGTGACACCAAGACAATTTGAATATGATATTCCCAAAACAAGATACCCAATAGGAGAAAGGTGCAAACTACATTGCCAGCAGCCAATAGGTTGTGTAGATAGAAATCAGAGACTGCAGGAGCAAAGCCCTCCTTGTAAAAGGGATCATGGGGGAGAGAAATAAATGTAACCTGCATTGCCTATGGCAAACAGATCAATGTGAGAATCATTGTCCTTTTGTGCAGTATTCTTGTGGAAGAAGCTGTAAATCAATTGTGTTGACAGTCAACAGACTAACCCGAGAAGCAGTTGTTGAATTATAGTGTGGAAAGTTTGGAACAAGCCTTACCACAGAGTACAAGTTGTAGTAGTAGGAGTTTTATCTTGGCAAGCAAGTAAACCAGGAAAGGGACACATAGTAGTTAGTCCTGGCGGGCGAGTGGACCAAGAAGAAGAACATTTGAAGTATGGTGAATGTGATAGAAGGTTGTGGTGAAAAATAAGTGACAATTCAACTACTGTGTTTTGATGAACTGTTGTATAACCATCCTGTCTAAAGTATATCTTTTTGAGTGAACCAACCTGACTGAGGTGTTGCCTAAAAAGGAGAAAAACGATAAGATAAAAAGTGATTGGCCTTCAGAGAAAAGAACATTTACATTGACTTCTGACTTGATGTGTGAAGAGAATGGGCCTCATTATGACTGTCGCGGGAGCCGTGCCGGAGTAATTTTTTTCCCGCCGCCCAGGAGTGGGCAATTACCGGGGCATTACAACCCTGTTGCCCATTTCCGGGTGCCGGAAAATATTAGTACCCATTTCCATTTGAGTCCCATTGGATTCAATGGGAATGGGGAGGGCGGTAGCACCGGCACTATTCATAATGGTGCTGGTGCTACCATCAAGCTCTGCGGACGGGTGCTGTCCCACCCACCAGGTCAGACCTTGCAGGTGGGAGGGCACCCACCCGCAGAACTCGGAGTATGCCCGTCCGGAAACAACGGTACCAGCAGACTTACACGTACCATTGTTTCTGGGCGGGCATTCTCGTAATGAGGCCCAATGTCTTTTGGTTTGCCAAGCTGGAGGATGTGAAACTTTAACAATTGTCTTTAAGTGTGAGAAAACATTTGGAACTAAGATAGTCACTTTGCCAAGTGAAGGACATATTGAATGAAAATAACGTTGTATTCTACCTTTAGTGGAACTAGACTAGTGAAAAGAACTTTCTTGAAATTGAACATTGGTTTGAAAAATCCTGAATTGATCCAGGGGAAAAGGACCCAACCCTGGTGAAAAGGATTCCTGTTTATAACCTTTGTTTTTGAATGTATATGTTGTTTTATGAAGTTTAAACAGCCAAATAATTCCTCTATGATTTTGTTGTATGTATTGGTGTGAGTGACAGATACCTTCGGACATTAGGTCATTTTCCTTTAGCCTTAGTTTGTTAGGTAGGGAAATCCTTGTTAGGCTGTGGAAAGATAGGTGTTTGTCTCACCCTTTATCATTTAGTAAAATGGTGACCTGTGAGAAAACTATACCTATGTGTCTGTCTCGCATTTCTGATCCCTCACATATCTGAGGTCTCAATAGCACCTGCCATTTAATCGGAGCTGCTTGCGTCAGATTCATGTGAGAGTCAATATCCGTGACAGGGTCAGTTGGTGTTATCCATTTCAAGAATAATGAATTTTCTGTAAAAATACACCCAGTCTGTTTCACACATTGACAACCGTTATGACTACATGTGTGGAATCTAAGACAGGTATTTCCTTGCTTGCTTGAGGCTTGAACACTATAACGTAGTCTTCTGCATGGAAGATTGATTCAGTGGCTCTTCTCCTATTGTCAGCACAGTCTTTCATCGTTCTCTTTTTACTTGCATCTGGTTGTTGTATTAGTCCTCGCACATCATCATGGGTGGCTAGACTGTTTCCACAATGTAAGTGGGTCACATATTCTGATATGTCTAGCAGTGGCTCAGGTCCAGAACAACATTACTATAGTATAGACAACTGTTAGGCAGAAACCTGTGCAGTTCCCTTAGGGACCACTGCAAAAGGCTTAAGACTACAGGTGTTGGCGGTAAACCCAATTGGTAGCAGTCTGTACCACCCAGATTTACCTGGTAGCTGTGGCTGAGCAGCCAGACTTCTCTCAAGAAGAGTTAGACAGTATATAGAGTATACAAGATAGGTACCAAAATACAGTAGCACAAGCAAACACTGACCAGAGCTTTGGTATCAAGTATATAATTATTTATTTAAAGACACACTTAGAAACACGCTAGCACTATTATTATAAGTAAGTTCAAAAACACAGTGGCCCTCATTACGACCCTGGCGGAAAGCGACTGACCGGACCGCCACAGCGTAAATAGCGTTTCCGCCATTGCACGATGGAGCAAAGTGCGGCCCATTCCGACCCATCGGGCACGAGCACCACGCCATGGCGGAAGTGCAAAGTCCGCGATGGCGGAAATGACCCCAAAACGGCCCACACCGCCGCCGTACGGCGCCCTAGGTGCAATACCGCCACCCATCATAGCGGACACCGCAGTGAGCGCCAACCGGAAAGTACGGCGACCGTAAATATACGGAAACGGAAGTAAAAACATGGGCCCGGAACGGGAAACAACACCCCGTACACCTATAAAACCACAAAATACACACAACCACTAAAAACACCACCCTGAGACACATCCCAACCCGTCATCCACCCTAGTGAAACCAAGAAAAATGGGAAAAGTAGCGAAGAAAGCGTGCGACCGCAAGCGGCAGGTCCACTTCTCCCGTGAGGAACTCACCGTGCTAACAGAGACCCTCCAGGAGAATGCCGCCGCCGTCTTCTCCACGCAAATGACCAGGACGGCACTTGCGAACAAGAAGGCCATATGGGCCCTGGTGGCACAGCGGGTAAGTGCGGTGGGGACCGCACCCCGCAACCCACAGCAATGCAGGAAGCGGTGGGACGACCTGCGGATACGCGTCCGTAGCATACTTTCTGCCAACCGCAACATTGCCACAGCCACCGGGGGAGGGTCGGAATCACCCATCAAGCTGACCCCCTGGGAAGAAATCTGTGCCTCCACCATTGGAATGGAGAGCATAGAGGGAGTCGGAGGGATGGAGAAAGGAGTGCAGACATCCGGAGAATCAGGTAGGTGGCCCAAATAAAACAATGCCAAAACCACAATGTACAATCATGTGAAGTACCACGTGCCCACATAGTGCAACAGAAACACATGGCCAGGAGAACGTCCACACACATTGGCCTGATAGCGCACTTTAAAACCACAATAAATACATAAATAATTAAAAACCCAAAAAACACCCACTACACGTGCAGCAGGCACACCCTAACTGCAGGCTGCCAAACAACTGCACCCTCACTCCACACACAAATGAAAGCACCTCCAAGGCCCCGACCCAAATCACCCTCAGGTACCACCCCAATGCATGTGATACATTGCCATTCCAATTCCCACAGACCCATTAATAACGCTCGCCCTCCTTTACTCCACCACAGGGTCCGATCCAAACGACGAGCTCCAGGACACCCCTACCAGCACACCTGCAAAGAGGGCCAAGACCGACGGCCAAAGACCCTCCACCTCAGCTGCACGCATCAAGACACGGCAGCAGCACATATCAAGTGGCAGCACACAGGAGGGAACATCAACAGGCACCCCAGCAGCCAGCATGCCCACAACAGCACCACCACAGGTCCCCCCAATGGATGCCACAGAAGGTACTGCCTCTGGTGGCAGCAGCACCATAGGTGACACCCCATTAATGGCAGCATGCTCCGACACAGAAGACGGGGATGTCGAAGTCAGATCCATCCATGACCTGTCCCAATCCCCCTGTCTGTTCCATCCCGTACACCATGAGGATACCACGCAGGGGCACCCACAAGACGACGACTGGCCATCCCCCACAAGCCCTGTGGCAGGGCAACATGAGGCGAACAGCCCCTCTGTGACACCACCGCAAATGGCCATGGCCCAGCAGAGGCAACAGTCCGTCGACCAGTTAATCGTGCAACAGCAGCAACTGGCCACGCTCCTCAAGGACCATGCCGATGGATGTGGGGGCACTAAGGCAGACATAGAAACATCAACTAAGACACTTAGGGCACAAATCGAGAGTAGCACCGAGAGCCTGAGAGTCCAAATGGAGAGTAGCACCGAGAGCCTGAGAGTCCAAATGGAGAGAAGCACCGAGAGCCTCAGGGGGGAACTGCATGCGACGTCCAAAGACGTATGTGCCGAACTTGCCGCAGTGCGCCGTGTGCTCACTGAGCTCTCACAAACCCTTAGGGACATGCATGGACGTGAGCAGGCAGAGACATCATCCGTTGCAAGTTCCGTCCAGGGCAGCCCCCAACGTAGATCTGGGAGGAACCTGCGCTCCACAGGCAGGGGTGCCCCTGATACCCGCAGAGGGGGCTTGCAATAGCGACTGCCCACTGACAATGAGCATCTTTGGACACTGGTGTTCGGGGGGGAGGTAGGAGGGTGGAGGGGGTGTGTTGGGCTCACTTGGGTGGCGGGTCGATAGGGTGTTCAACATGATATCACATATGCCATAAACAATGCACGATCAAACAATGAGATGTGTGGACAATGATCTTTGTGTACTAGGCCATCATAGGCGTACAGTCCATTTTGTGCATGTACCAGACACACACAGTGCCACGAGTCCCGTGTCCATGTATCAGCCACCAGGCGTGAGTGCTAGAAGCATGCATCTATGAGATGCTGACGAATTTCACGGCCCTCCTGTGCCTCGCAGACTCCTTGAGGTGCTGCCACATCCCCACCCTCATCATGACCATCTTCAGGTGCTTGCAGTTCTGCGTCAGGGGGCATGGTTGTAGTCCTCCTCATGCTGGTCCCGTGGGTTCCGGACTGGTGTGAGGAGCCATCTCTTCAGTGGATATCCGGCATCACCTGTATGTGGACGATAAACGAATTATGTGGAATGCCATTGCTACGTACGCACCCCCCCCCCCCCTTCCTGCCAGGTCATTGCCGCATCACATACCCCACATCATCATGCATAAAATGAGACTCACCGAGTAGCCAGGATCTGTTCCCTGCGTGTCGCTCCATGTAGCGTGGTATTGTAGAGTTCCTCAAGACCATAGGATCATGGGTTGATCCAGGGAATCGGGCACAACAATGTGTAATGATCCTGTTGGAGTCACACACCATTTGTACATTCAGTGAATGAAATTGTTTTCGGTTGCGGTACTGGGCCTCCATGGCATGTGGGACGACCAATTCCACATGGGTGCAGTCGATGGCACCAATGCAACCCGGTATGCCGCCAAGTGCATGGAATCCCACTATTGTGTTGGTTATTTCCTGCTCCGAGCGTGGTAGAGAGATGCAGTCGTCTGCGTGCTGCAGGAGGGCATCGAGCACTTGCAATAGTGTCCGTGAGAACAGTGGCTGAGAAATGCCATGCAACTGTCCGACTGTGTGCTGGTAGGTGCCTGTGGCCAGGAAGTGGAGTACAGACACCACCTTCAGTAGGGGTGGGATGGCGGTTGGGCTATCTATCATGCTGACAAGGTCAGCCTGTGTCATCTCCACAATGGCGGCTATGGTGTCCTGGTCCAAACGGTAGAGGGTGTGGATCTGCTCAGCAGTGAGGTTGAACGGATGTGCTCGGAGGCGTGGGATTGCGGGCTGCCTGCGTGGTGGTAGTGGCTGTGCTGGCAGCCCTTGCTGGCCCTGCCTTGCCCTCCTCCTCCTCCTGCGTCTCCTCCGTGCGGCCGGTTGTAGTTGGTGTTCGTCTTCTTCTTGGAGTTGGAGTACTTGCAGTGCTATCAGGTCCCCCAGGGCCAACATCGCGAGTCCTGCCGGTAGCATTTCGGAGTGGTTGTGGGAGGAGACTGGGCGTGCAATTTATGTGTTTTCAGGCTGTATGGCCTCCACCTGTGGTGATTCATTCCACCTGTGCAAGCTGCTCTCCCCTTTGGGCGAGCACGTCCCGCACACAACGCTGCAATTCGAGGAATGGCATCTTGCTATTACAATCATGTATTAGTACCCGATGGCCGTGTAACATTGGTTGATATGTTCATTCGGCTATGGTCCCATTGTTTCACATGCATTCTTTGCAGTCGCGAACAGACTTGTGAAGGGTCAGTGGAACGTAGTACTCGAGTAACGGTGGACCCTCATGCATCACTGTACCGAGGTTCACCGACGGGCGGGGCGTGCCATTTGTGAGTGAAGGCAGTTGCCATTTTCACACACAGCCGCACTAGATGGTTTAATTTGTGATTTCAAGCGGCCACAGATGCCTTTTCGACGTGATGTTGCAAATGAGGAATTCGAAGGGCGGCGCTTTCGGTCTTCAGCTAGCGGCGAGGAGATGCCCACAGGTCTGACTGCAAAATATAACGTTCTATTGTTCAGTGTCCTTGGGACAGGGGCCATGGCGAGGATGCAATGATTGATATGAATAGTTTGGGATGCGCAATAGCGAAGTGGATGATGAGGCCGGACGTTCCCAAATACATGTTACTTCACAACACTGGAATTACGGGCTGGGGCACAGTGGATTTTGCAGGCTGCATAACGCACAGACTCAATGGAATTCTCACATGTTATGTGAGTATGGTAACAGGCGTTCTCATTACGGGATGAGGGAATGATGAATGGATGCATGGGCAGATGATTTGATACGGTGTTTGCCATGTACAGGGCTTCTTAGAATCTGTCCGCCTCCCCTGCGCTATGTGATGCAGGGCTGCCATAGTGGGACCATCGTCTATCTGGCCTTGTTGAGCCCTCCCTGTCTCGACGCGCCTTCAGACACTTGTGTCCATGCACGTTACCAATCCCATCTGATGGATTCTGTTTTCACAGACGCATGCACAGGTACACTCGTTTGTGATGGTGTTTTCACCTCGATATGGATAGTTATGAGTCGCAAGTGGTTTTGGGGTGGTGATGATCCTTTGGAGTGGGCTTGCATGCATATGGCTGTGGATTTAGTGTGATCATTGAGGTGAGTTGTTCGGATGTAGTTCTGATGGCCATTCTATTCTTTTTCTTTTCTTTTGGTTGACAGGTATCTCCTCCCCTTTTGCCACTGCCATCTGTATGCCACTCCTGCAGATGGCTTTTACTCCCGACACCTGCTGCTTCGTGTTAATCAGTGGAGCAGCATTACGATCTTATGGGACGATCGCCAATGGGCCACATGCCCTTACGCAGTACTAGTGGCTCGGAGCAACATTTCGGCCTTTCAGCTGGACTAGTGCCTCCCTATTGGGACGGCCCTGCGGTTCTAGGCGCTTCCATGTTGCCTTTTCGTACGGAATGTAGCCCCTGTGTACCATGAAGGAACAGGGCGTCACACAGGAAGTAGCTGGTCATTTCTTGCGGATGCAGCCCACAATGGTGAAATGTGTTTTGGAGTTCATGGCCTAATGGCTGTATGGGCTTGGTGAATCTGTTGTGCATTAAATTTCTATTCTGATATGGGCCGTGTAGCGTTCTTCTTTGCAAGTGATGTGGCATATTCCTATTTGGGGAGCGATGTATTGTGAGGAGATCTGCATTGGGTTCCAGCTTCGGAGTATAGTTGCGTGGTACTGTGCTGGGCGCGTTTGCCTACGAAGCCCAGTGAGGTCAGGGGTGAGGGCTGCCAATATGACTGTTTGGATGATGTCATGCTCAGGGGCGGGGGATTAGGTTTTGTGTAACAGATGCCGGTCAGCCAGGTGGATTGGTGGAATGATGTGATTATCGGAATTATGCTGCCTGTGTTTGCGTGCGTTTCTTGGTGGGAGACTGAGGTCATGTCCATTGGTATAGCTTCTGTATTCGTGCCATCTGTGCCCTGCAGCTCCCATTGGCCCCTCTTGTGATTCTTTTGTTCGTTGGCATGCATGGGTGACTTGTACATTTCACTGGTTGCATTGTGACTTCGTTGCACCTACGGGGAGTTGTACTATGTGGCCAGGGAGCGGTGTACAGGCACTCAGTGGGGCCGTTTACGGTTGATTCGCGATGCCGTACTTCTCACCATGGCGGAATGGTACTTTCCGCCGTGCTTGATGGCGTTAGGTACATGTCCGCTAGGGTCGGAATTCGCGTACCCTTGCGCCATGGTGCTAATTACGGTTTGGCATGGCGCGCGCGCGTACTTGGTGCAGTTAGCGTTGGCGTTCACTACGGTGTCGCTAATGGCATCGTACTTTACGGTGACGGGTCATAGTCGCACCGAGCGCTATTCGATGGCGGTATTGCATTTCCGCCATCGTTTTTCGCTTTCCGCCAGGGTCGTAATGAGGGCCAGTCACTATTATTATAAATACATCCCTTATTCCTTATTGGACAAGTCTTAGTTAACACCACTTATTTCCAGACAGAGGTGAGCGCTTAACTACAGATGGCACGCCAATAAGTTTAAGAAAAAGGGAGGGAAAAGGCAGAAATTAGGAACAACACACAACACAATCCTTTAGAAGCACTTAGCAAGGCAGGAAAGTCAAAGTCTACTTGGGAGCAAAAGGTTCAGAGGCCAGGCTCCCTCTTCGAGAGAGTAGAACACCAATGCGCCCAAGATCACACAGTTTAAAAGGCTTGGAAAGTTTTGCAGAGAGTTCAGAAAGGAATTAGTTCAGTTTAGAAAAGTTCAGTTAGCCAGCCTAGGGCCAACCCAAGTGGTAAGTTGAGGCTTTAAGAGTCACCCCACACAGACCGTTGCGAGGGAGGCCAGGAGGACACAGTACCTTTAAAGTGGAGAGGATCCTCCAGCGGGGGCAGTTGTTCCTGGCAGCGGGTGCAAGTCGCGGCGTAGTCCAAAGGAAGAGATGGTCTCGACATGGAGGAAAGCTGAAGGTCGTTGCACTGCCAGGGAAGAAACCAGCCACGGGGGTCTCCGGTAAAAAGGTACTACCCTTTTACAATACGGTAGTGGAAAAACATGGTATCCGGGTTGCCGGGGTGCTTGGCACAGGCAAGGCGGCCACGAGATGATCCGGGAAGGCGAAAAGGCGGGCAAACTGGTTATCCCCACCACTCAAAGGAAGAAGTCTCTTCGGGATGAAGATCTCCTCTGTCGTTGGAAGAAGTGGTGAGTCAGTTCAGCAGGGCTCCACTGGTGGTGTCATCATTGCAGGTCGGCTCAGCTTCTCCCTCTTCGGATTCTTTGGTCCTGTGGCGACGTCTGAAGTCCCAGTCCCCAAAGCCCTGCTTTTATGCAGAAAACCCCCATTCATCAGTCCTAGCTGTCACTCAAACATGCTAAGTGGTGAGCCAGGAGGCTCACCACTGGGCCAATCACACAAGAGTGCAACTTGAGTTGCCGAGGCAACTCAGTCCAGGGTGCCTAAACCCCCTCCCACGCCCCCTGTGGTAACCAGACAGAGTGGCACCACTTTTGGAGACTTCTGTGGAGAAGCCCGCCATAAAATGGAACAAAGGGCTCGACTTGGGTTGGAGCCACAGAAGCGAACACAAACACCATTTTGGAACCGAGTTCTGGCAAAAAATACCAACCGGTGAATTAATATTAAATAAATAAACAGGCGGTATGTTTGAGGCTATGTTAAAAAGTATTAGCCTCGAACAATGGGAAAATCCCATAGGAATATATTCGCGGTTGAATATAAAAAGTAGTATCCACTGCCACCAGCCAAAACTCGCTCAGGGGGGACTGGACAGTGCCCCCTCGAACAACAGACCCAGGGGCAGTCGAATTGCCCCTACCAGTACGCCCACAATATGATGGTTTGTACTGGTTCTGTTCACAATTTAGGACTAGTAAAGCCAATGGTGACTTTACATGCCCTGGGAGACAGTAGTCAGTCCCAGGGTACGGAGCCTATGTTTGGGGGTCACTATGACACCCCTGTGTTACAGCATGGAGGGTGCTGTGTAACACACATGCCAAAAACACATGAAGCCCTATGGAGTAAAAGACCCCATAGTCCATAAAACACATTACAAAGTCAAAGGATATCTCAAATCATGTCTAAAATTGGGAGAAAAAGAGTCTCACTCTTAGCAGGAGAAACAAATAAACCCCAAAAATCCAGCAAAGCTGCTGGGGGACTCACTAGGTTCGGGAAATTAGCCTTAACAGAGAATTCTACCTGACACCAACAACCACAAGGAGACAATCATCATTTGTTAGACTGCAGAGGCCAAAGGGGCAGACACATGGACCATGGACATCATTTAGGGGTCACCAGGGTTCGCAGCTGCATCCCCTGAGGTCTCCCTTGCTACCCCTGTGGTCTCCCTTGCTAACGCTAAAAATAAATAAAAAAATATATTTTTATTTTAAATTGAGGCTCATGGGCTGTGTCCAGCAGCATGTGGCTCTTTGTTTCTGGAGTGGCTGGTTTTCTGATAACTATAGGCGGTAAAATAGGTCAGTGGGTTGAGTGCTGGCTGCTGCAATGTGTGTGTGATCCTCAGGTTGCAGGTTTGACTCCCAGCAAGGTCAACTCAGCCTTTCATCCTGCTGAGGTTGATAAATAAGTACCAACACAGGTTGAGTTATATTGTATGTATATTTGTTCTACATGATGCGCTTAAGCCTAAGTGCTGTATAATAACATATCATTATCGTTTGACCTCGGTCATCTGCTTGCATTCACAGTGATTTGGTAGTATGAGCCTATACACACTGATATTAAAGATACATATGGTCATCCATTCTTGTATGAAATGTATATCACTTTACAGTGATATCATAACCATATTGTTTGCAGTGTACTTAGAAACAATGCTTTGTGATGCCACTTCCTGTTTTGTTGCGGGATGAAAGGTTGTGTTACATCGCTTCCTGTTATGTCACTTTTGGGTGGGGTCAAATGACATCACTTGCTGTGATGTTATCAGAGGTCAATGGTCATGTGATGACACTTCCGCTACACCTGGCATTTTGGTGAAATGACATCCCTGACAGGGACACCAACTATCAAGAATATCCAAAGCAAGGGGCTCCAAGCTTATTTCAAACCCACAGATGGGCCCATCCATGATGAGTAATATAGAACTTTAACCCATTATCAACCTTCCAGAACAGAATCTCTCAGAGGCCAAAACATTTGTTCCATCCCACTATACTGATTGGTTTAATGCAGAGAAGCAATTCAATCAATTATTTCATAAACTACTCCTAAGAGCTGTTTTCACTGGCAGCAGAATCTGAATATATCGTCCAATTTTGGGCTCAAACCGAAATCTAATTTTAGACCATTAGATGCTCAGACACCTAACAAAACCATCAGTTTTGAAAAATCTTTCTTGGAAGATATTAGGAACTTAGAAAATAAACACAAAATATGATTCTCAGAGACTACACCAAATGAGCTTGCGATTGAGCTTCTGACAATTGCTCTATAGACAATTGCTCTGTAAAAAAACGTTTACTTCAAAGAGCAGTATTACCTACATGTCAGTGGCACAGCTATGGGAGTTGGTTTTGCCCCTAGTCTAGCAATACCATTCATGGCCATCTTCGAAGAAAGGTATATCTTCTCCCTCTTTAATCCCTTTTTTGATAAGACTTATTTATTTTATTTATTAACATTTATAAAGCGTGCAACAGCCCGAAGGCATCGTGGCTCTGTTACAAGAAGGCATACTTAGTTACATGTGGATAGCAAAAAACAACAGGAAGGAAAAGATGAGGGAGTAAAGAGAACATGCGCATGAGGGTGGTAGAAAAAGGAACAGACGATGGAATAAACAGAGAATAGACTAATGTAGACTACATCTGAAACAATTAGGTGAATCGGCGTGGGAGGGACTAAGGGCAGGTCTTAGTTGAAGAGCCTAGTTTTCAGAATTTTCCGAAATACGGTAAGGGAGGTCTCTGCTCTGAGTGGGTTCGGTAAAGGCATTCCATGTTTTAGAGGTGATGTAGGGGAAGCCTATGCCACCTGCTTTAGCTCTCTTAATCGAGGGGATGAGCATTTGGTTTGCAAGGCAAGCACGTTTGGGGTGCAAGGAGGTGCCTCTGATGATTTTTTCTGATAGGTATGGGGGGCTGTGAGTGCAAGGCACTTGTGGGTGAGGGTGAGCGTCTTGAAGGTAATTCGTTCCTTGACAGGGAGCCAGTGGGCTTTGCGCCTGGCGTGTGAGATATAGGCTCTTTTGGGGCTGTTTAATGCTGCTCTGAGAGCGTTATTTTGAATGACTTGAAGTCTATTCAAGTGTTTGGCCGAGGTGCCTGCTAGGAGAACATTGCAATAGTCTAGTGTGCCCCCAATGGTGGCTACGGCTATTGACAGGCGGTTCTCCTTAGATGGATAGGGTTTTACTGCATTTATTAGTTTGGTTGTGAGTTCAGAGGCTGAGGCAATTGAGCTTACTTGGTGAGACAAGGAGAGTGTAGAGTCTAGATAAACACCTAATGTTTTTACTGGCAAGGAGACAGGGATAGCTATATTATCAATGGTGAAGTCATTGGGCCTCATTACGAGTATGGAGGTAGCGGCATGGCTACCCCCATACGGTCTGGGTTCCAGGAATGAGGAATTCCCGAGCCATTCTGACCTTGGAGGGCCCGGTAATTCCCTTTCCTGGGACCCGGACCCGGTACATCCCCATTCCCATTTGAGCCCCCAGAGGGCTCAATGGGAATGGGGAGGGTGCTAACAACGGGTCTGTTAATGACGGGCCCCTTGTTAGCATCCTGGTCTGCTAGCGTGTCCCGCTAAGGACGCCTGGTTTTACCAGACGTCCTTAGCGGGACCCACAAGCAGACCTCGTAATGAGGCAGTAGGGGGTTAATGGCACCGGCAGCTCTACCAGCGCCGTTATCCCTCTACCGCCTTCCTCGTAATGAGGCCCATTGTATTGATTACACAATTTACTTAGGGTCTCTTTAGGGCCAACTAGGAGGATCTCAGACTTGTCTCCGTTGAGATATAGGCCATTTGCTGCCATCCAGGCTTGGATGATGACGTATATCTTGTGGAGGGCTAAGGCATTCTGATCATAAGAGCCGGGGAGTGGTAGGAGTACCTGAGTGTCATCAGCATAATTCTTTTATATACTATGCTGAAGGAGTCCAGTTTGTCGAAGAGTGGTTTGGTGAACACATTATAGAGAGTGGGTGCTACGTAGGAGCCGTGGGGAACTCCACAGTGGATTGTTGTGGGTGCTGCACTCGCCTGATTAGAGAAAACTTTCGTGGCTCTCTCTTCCAAGAAGGAGGTGATCCATGAGGTGGCTTTTGTGGAGAATTGGGCTGCATGGGTAAACATTTTTGTTAGAGCCTTGTGGTCCACAAGATCGAAGGCAGCCCAGAGGCCTAGAAGTAGGAAAAGGGCCGGTTTGCCTTCGTCCATGATGGCTGTTATTTGGTTTTTGAGATCAAGGAGGGCGAATTATGTTCTGTGACCTTTGCGTAACCCTGACTGCCTCTTGCCGAGGATGCAATTGCTCTCGATGAAGTGTTGTATTTGGTTATGAGCTGCTTTATCAAGGATTTGTAGGAGAAAGGGGACAGTGGTGATGGATCGGTAGTTATTAGGGGAGGTAGGGTCCAGGAATTATTTTTTAGACGATGGCGCACCCTTGCTTCTTTGAGGCTAGGTGAGACAATACCTGTGGCAAATGAGGCATTGATGAAGGCTGTTAAAAAAGGTACAGGTGAGTCTGTGCATTACTTAATGATGTTTGCTGGACAGATTTCTCCTTTGCAAATGGATGGTTTTAAGTGTTGGAGGAAGTCTAGCACTTCTGATTCAGGGATGTCTTGGAAAGAGAAGAGAACGTTATCAGGGTGAGTGGAGGAGTGGCCAAGAGAGGGGCTAGGGGGGAGAGTCTGGGTTGGACAAGGCTTCAAGTTGAGCTTGGATTTTATTTTGGAGAAGTTCTATTTTTCAGTAGTGCTGCTTGTATACTGGAACACCAGGCTTCATCTTTAGGGAAGTCATCTGGGCTTGAGGTGGGGGTGACAAGGTCTCTGAATATGGCAAACATTTCCCTGGGCTGAGATTTGGCGTTAGATATCCTTGTGTTATAAGAGTTAGACTTAGCTTTAATAATAGCTTCTTTGTACTGAGCAGATAATTTTTTGAAAACATCCTTACTGGAGTCACTAGGGTTAGTTTGCCACTTGGTGAGGGCACTACGTTGAAAGCTACGTAGGGCCTGGAGTTCAGCTGTGAACCATGAGTTAATGGTGTCATTGTAAGTATCTGCTAATATCCTAGGGTCGTTGGAGAAAGAGGGTTTAAACGTGGGAGTTTCAAGGAAGGGTAGGAGGTTGTCCTTAGTTTGTGTGCACCTCTAGCCCGTGCTGGGCGTGCATAGGTAAGTGTTTTAGGGGTGGGAGTTCTGGGAATGGAGAATTGTATGAGGTTGTGGTCGGTCCAAGGGTAGGAGGTGTTGGAACTGACTGTGGCAGAGCAATTATGGTTGGCCACCCAGTCCAGGGTTCGACCTTTGCAGTGAGTAGGGTTTGTGACTCTTGCACAAAGCCCATGTTGTTTAGTTCTTTGGGCAGTGTAGTGGCATCTTTATCCAAGTAGAATCATTTTGGTGGAGGTCTTGAGGTTATCTCCTAGTAGGTGGAGTAAGTGTCCTTGAAAGTCTGGGGCCAGGCCTGGGGGCCGGTAGACGAGATCTATCATGTTAATGCAGTTAGGGGAGGTAGTTAGTTTGGTAGAAATGATATCTGCATTGCCTGCCCAAGGGGTGTGGACTATTCTGAGGGAGAGAGCTTATTTAGTTATAAGGGCTACTCCTCCTCCTTTCTTGAGCTGTCTGTCTTGTCAGAGAATGGAATATTCTGATGCGAGAGCTAGTGAGATTGCAGGACCAGCTGCTTCATGGATCCAGGTCTCAGTAATGGCTAATAAGTTGAGGTCATGGGTAGTGAGGAGGTCATTGATTTCTGTGGCGTGGGTGGGGAGAGAGCGTGAGTTTATGAGCGTGCATTTGTGGTAGGGGGAGGGGTGTTCTTTTTGGTTGGGAGGGAGGCTGGCAATGTTGTGGACGGATGAGGGGTGATTCTTGGTGGAGACGGGGGCATTGTGGCCGAGGTTGCAGAGGAGGGAATGTAACTGTCTTTAGTGAAAGTAGAGGCATAAAGTCATGGTAAACATGTGCCCAGACTAATGTTTCTAATGGCCGCAGGCCTGGGGTGACTCGGGTGTTGTGCATGTTTGGTGCGAGACCTGAGTCTGAGTAGTCTCAATGCTAGGTAGGCAGGGGAGGTGATGGCTGAGGTGCACATGGTGGAGGCAGCAGTGGGAGAGGAGATGTCGAGCATGCAGAGTGTGGTAGTGATCAACTCCCATAAGGGAAGGTGGGGGAGGACGTCATATACGATTTGTGTATTTGTGGCGCTGTAGTGTTAGGCTGGATCGGTATGCATGGCAATAGAATCAGAAACAATTGCATAGGAATCAGGATGAGCTGTGAGCCTTTCGATGGCACTGGATAGGACAGATGTTGGGCAGTGGAGGTATACATTGGTGTGATGGTAAGGAGACAGGTTGATGCCACTGCGGCAGTGGTTTGGGCAGCAGGTGCAGAGTATACAATGCTTATGATCAGCAGTAAGGCAGTGATAAGCACCTACCCAGTGCAGGTGGCAAGGCACAGACAATACAATAGCATTTCATGCATAAATACAGAATGGAACAGGTTACTGGGAAGTGGCGGTGCAAGATGGAACCTAAGGTTAAACCTTTGTTCATGGCAGGAGAATGCTACTGCTCAGCATATGTAGGCAAATCTTAAGTGGGGCAGTGGGAACATGCATTGATGATATGTAGCATGGAAGGAGAAAAGAACAGATTACAAGGTTAGCCTGATATGCAAGTGGCTGCATTGAAAAGTAAAGTACATTATGTGCTTTGAGTAACACAGTAAGACAATTTAAGGGCAGTATAACCTGGCGAGGCATTATTTGCAACAGTGGTGGCAGGCTAACATATGGTACATAATCATAAGGAGGTGTAACAATATGACGGGGTACACTTAATGCTCCAGAAATTAGCGATTGGCATACAGAATGCATTTACAGCATGAGGTAAAAGGTGTGGTTGTATCTCTGTAATAATAGTCAATACAAGTAATGCAATGAAGATCAGTACATTTCACTCGTGGCTAAAGGCGCACTGGCGAGTAGTATAGCAACTGCAGGGGCGATGGCCGAGACAGAAAATGATGCAATGTGAGGCTGTGCAGTTCATTAGCTATTACCTAGCGACCGGTAGGTCAAATGGTGAACACCGCCCTACAGAAACACATAGTCGTGAGGGAGTTTAGATGATAAGCGACATTGGGCTATATTGTAGCGGGTATTGTATAATGGTTGAACAGGTGACACAGAGCTTTGTGATGTCTTACCTTGCAGTCAGGCAAGTCTGATGTATGCATGCAATGCTAGTGGCACGGCATGCCGGTATGTCGATTGGCAAAGAGGATAAGCCTGGCTGTGGGGGTTCAGTTCAAGTTATGCAAATCAGGATGTTACGATCGCATGATGATCGTGGGGTAACTGTCCTTCTGTGCTTCTAGCACTGACAGGCAACGACAGGGGTGGCCTTGAGCTGGAGTGCCTTAGACGCGAGGGCCGGCTTCTGCCTCCGGCTTCACTCGCGGCCTTTAGGCTGCTCGGTAGCTGGATTGCCAGGCAACTAGAATCAACAAATGGCAAGGCTTGGTGCGGCGGCCATCTTACAGACATGAAGTCACAGGCAGGGAGCCACGGGAAAATGGCTCCACATGGTTTCTGGGCCTCAGGGCACAGCGTGAGCACAGAGACAGGCTTGATGAGCTTCTTCAGTACAAATATGCTGAAAGAAGGCTTTTCCTTACTGCAAGCGCGTATATTCTGTAAGAGGGGGTCTAGCTGCTCCTGCAGCAGACTCGCGTTGCGGCATGAGGATCACAAGTGTAGCTGCTCATTCAGCTATGTCGTAGATGGGCTCCAGCTCTTGCAGCGATGAACACGGACTAGTGGCAAAGAAAGGGGTGGCCAGGGGTTTGGCCACCCACTTTCCCAGGTAATGGCAAAGACAGGGGTTACCAAAGATGAAACTTTGGAAAAGATATATTGACAATGTTATCATGATTTGGCTGGGTAACAAGGTGGATTTCTCCCACTTTGTGGAATGGATTAATCTTCAGCATAAAAGCATCCAATTTACTGAATATCACAGCTCTTCTCACATAAACATCCTTGATCGTGTGATACATGTGGAAGATGCTAATTTGAAATGTAATATCTATAGAAAACCCACAGACAGTAACACTATTACACTATGATAGTGACCACCCATGGAACCTATGGGATAATCTACTTTATGATCAATTTCTGCTAATACATAGAAACTGTACTTCTTCACATAATTTCTACCATCAGGCACAAATATTAAGTGAATGCCTCATAAATAGAGGCTACCCCCAAAAAATGGTCAGTCTGTCCAATAAAAAGTGCAAGATTCACTGTGAGACACACTAACAAATTCAAAACAAAAGCTATGTAATTCACATAATATCTGATCGGGAATGATGCCACCATCTGCTCATAATGTTCTAAGTGCTCCCATACCAAATACTTAGCATTCTTATGGTATGGGGTCAGGAAGCTCTTTATGGCCTTGATGTGTCTTATTGGGACTTTCACAAAACCCTTGCTCTGTTTCCCTGTCTTTTCTCCCTCTGCATCTGAGTCCATTCATTTTCCGACTCAGAGCTACTCTGTGTACTCCATTCCCTGTCTTCTAGGTGCTCCCTATCTCTGTGAGATCAGGAATATCTCCCAGAGTTATAGGATCTGGACTCCTCCTGTCTGGACCGCAGTGAGTTCTAAGCTTCACTTTCCCTGTCATTACTGTTAGGCCCAGGATTACACTCAGTCTCTTCTTCCCTCCTTTCAGGTAGTCCGGAGAAATCCCCCTGAATGGATGAAGGTTTTTAATATGCTCTTCCTGGGTTGAATCTCTGGCTTTTCTCTTCCAGGAAAGTGGGCGAGGTGGTTACTTTGGAGCCGCATCTTCTGCAGGTCTAACTCCCTGATCTTTTCATCATAGGAGTCTTCACGGTCAGAGGCACTCCCGAGATTCCTTTTGGCCTCCCAGCATACACTGGTCCAGCCACCTTCCCTTCTGTGTGGTAGATATGAATACTCATCAATATCAGCCAGGGACTGTCCTTCTGGATCAGTTGGGCTAGGCCTGTGTAAGTCTAACTGCCTCATGACACCCTGTTCGTAATAGGTGGCATGCATGAGATTGGTTCCCATTTGTACATGACATGTTGTAAATGACTGCACCTGCACCTCACCTGCTGGGAGGGGTGCCTTACCTTGATTAGTGGGCTTTGTCCCATATCCTGATTGGTGCCTCAGGGCCTGCTTATCATTTTTAATTTCCTTTGTGAGATTCTCATACCTCTCTCCTTCTTTCCTATTGGTAGTCAGAAAGCTGGCCTTTTAATTCTGACACTAAGGCCTGCTTAGTGTTAAGCAGCCTGCTCTGGGCTACCAACAAATCTTTTGTTTGCTGCACCTCATGCTGAAATGATTAATGCTCCCTCTTTGAGCCTTGTATGCTGAGTGCATATATTCCCTCAGGAGACTAATCTCTTTCTCTTGCTCATCCCTACAATTTGCTGCCTCTGATAGTTCAGCTTCTATTTGTCCCACATGCTCTAATAGCTCATTCCTTTCTTCTCTAAGTTTGGTCAGTATATGAGAACCTTACTGTTGCTTTACTGCATCCACTTTCAACCTGAATGCATCCAGGTCTTTGACCAGTTGTAAACTCAGTTGTTTTAGAATATATACATTCTACCGCTATTCTTCAAACTCCTTTTGTGAGTCCATCTATTTAATGATGAACCAACTATTTCCCTTTCCAAGTCTCTAATTTGTAGTTTGAGGGTCATAATGTCATCTAACAACCCTTTGTTATGACCAGTCTGGTCATTCGATCAGGAATACAGGCGATTTACAGTGTCTGTACTCTCAGTATATGCATTATGCACTGCAGAGAACTCCATCTCTCCCTGCAGTGGCTTGCTATTGTGGTTTTAGCTCATCCTGTAGTTGCTCAATGAGCCTTTCTTGTTGTAACCCAAAACTTTCGCCCTGCTGCACTTTATCTCCAAGCTGTGTGAGTTTTTTGCTGAGCCTGTTTCCAGGCCTTAGTCTGCTTCATCACATCAGTCTCACTGTTTTCACTTGCTCTTCCACCAACTGCAAGTGGACGTATAAATAAGCTGTGAGTCGAGCCATTTAACTCAGTTCTTCACAAGCATTTTGGGTCATATAAAATGTCTCTAATACTTTGTGCAATAGCCCACCTTCAGACCAAATCTTAGTGCTTAATGAGGTGACCTGTTGCACCACTCTGGTTTGCCAGCTCGCGGCTTCGCCCTCACTCCAGTCTCATTGAATGAAAAGCCTAGCAAGGAGCTGTTTCCTTTCCTCACACATTTCTATGGTAGTCATTTTAAAATGGATGTTTGCAACTATTATAAACATTCTTTGCGCAGTGGCAAAAATCTGTTCCTGCTTGATTTCCACATGCAATGCCAAACATAAAATCAATTATTACTCAATCTCCTTTTTACCACAGAACGCTGCACAGTCTAATTTTTCTACACATATTCACCTCCCTGGATCTCAGGAGTCAAGCGTTACAGTGGCCTTTTAACAATGCATAGTGACCTTACATTTACCTCAATGCAATTACACCAAAATGAATATCCTGTCACCAATGCACTTGCCATGAGTCAACAATAATAGACCAGATCCCGGATTTGTTCCCAAATTCTTACGTTATGGTGAGACCAACCTTAACCTGGGGAGTTCCTTCCCACCCCCAATCAAGGAGCCCTGCAATACTTGCTTATGTTTTTTAGTGCTGGCCTTACTGAAGACTCATATAGAGCTGCCTAAATCTCCCCCTGTGCCCAGATTCAACCAAGAACCAGGCTGGGTTATAGAATTAATTTATTGTAATTATAAACTCAATGAATCGTAACTTTTTTCAATCACAGCCACCACCTTCTTTGTGGCACAAAACACAGCTTCAATTACAAAACATACTTAGTCTACCTTTCCTCTCACAAATAAGGTACATGGACAAAATAAACTGTAAAAACTCTTTTCCCGTTAATACAGTGGAGTGTTGAATTTCAATAATAATAATATGGCACAATGCTAGGATATAAACTTCAACACCCCCAACCCCAAAAGCCCAAGCATCAATGGTATTAAGAACCCTTTTACTCAAAGGCCAGGTCTAGGGAGTGGGGACAGTTTAGGAATTTTGTTTTGCAGACCCCCCTCACTTAAAGGTCCATATTTGGGAAGTTGGACAGTAAAATGGGGATGATTCTGAATTTTGGTTTATCAGACCCCCCTTCACTTAAAGGCCTGTTTTGGGGAAGTTGGGCAGTTTAGAAATGTCTTTTTGTGGAGCCAAGGCCACCCCTTGGTTAAATACAATGTTGAAAGAGTGGTGACAATTGGAAATTTCATTTTTAAGATAAGAATACCTTTTATTTAAAAGCAAGTTTTGGGAATGGGTTTCAGTTGGGAATCTTCATTTTAGGGACAAGCATCTTTTGGTTCGGAAGGCAAGGTTTGGGGCTGGTGACAGTTATCAATTTCGTTTTGGTGGCAAGTATATCTTTTGTTTTAAAACACATTTTGGTAAGGGGTTCAGTTGGGAATTTTCATTTTAGGAAGGGACATCCCTTTTCATTAGAGAAGTCAGGGGTGAACAGGAAAATCATGGCACCCCAATTACTTTAAATGACTATCTCTTATTTTGCCGCTAGGAGGGAGGGTGAAAGTTTTGAATTCTTCCAAGCTCCCCCTGTGTCAATCTATTTGGGAGTTATTCAAATATGCTAAGGGTCTACACAATTTGACCCTCCGCCCCATCCACTAATGAATGTGTGAATTAAATAGATCTCCACGCTGACATTTGGTTGGACAATCTCCTTACTTTTGGACATCTTTGGGTTCTAAATTCATGGAAACTGAGCAGGGCTTTCCTCTTAGGGAAAACAGGATTCTGGACAGCCCTTCAGCCAATTGGATTCTACAGCAATTCTCTCTCTATTGCTCCAGGAAAGAACCACAGCCTCTGTTTTCTAGTCTCCCCAGCAACAGAGGTTCCAGCCTTCTTCCAATATTGCCCTCAGATGCAATTTCAGCAGATCTACTTTGGTGATTTTTGGCAGCTGTCTTTTGGTAATGTTGTAGCAGCTCTCCCTCTTTCCATGGTGCAAGACCTTTTTACCCCTAACCCCCTCCCCTGGACAGTGAACATTATGTGGTGCTAATTTATGATCTTGCAACCGGATTGGACATTTACATTTCTCTCCAGCCCCTAGTCCAGCCTCTCTCTAAGGATTAGTTTAGAAGTCTAGAACAGAAATATTGCAGCTCCCATTTGAAATACCCATTTTTTCTGATGCCAACGTTTTGGCAAAATTTACCTAAAAATGGCAAAACTTTGTAATTTAGTAATAAATGCCATGATATATATGTATGTATGTGTATACAAATATAAACATATATAAAAATCCATTCATAGTGAAAATCTCAGTCAGCATGGATTTACACATTTGCATTCTCTGTTACCTCTTCTCTTGTGTATAGTTATGTGTGCTAATGCAAACAATCTCATCAGAGAAACATCACTATTATGTCTTTCAGCAAAGTGAATGGCCAAATGATAGTTAGCATCACCATTAAGTATTGCCCTGTAGTGTTGGAGAATACATATTTTTGGAGGATACATATTTTGAGCTGGCAAATAGTTGAGCCTATATATATATTTGTTCGCATGGGCACATTATTGCATATACAACAAACTTAGTCAAACAATTGATCTTCTGCTTAATTTTCCGCAGTTTGTTCTGCATCACACCATAATATACTGTCTCTTTTTTAACTACAACAAGTAACCTGACCCGATTTAGGTTTGTCTCATGACTTTGAAGTAAACACCTCCCAGAAAATGTAGAAAAAGAAGAAGGTTCTCAATAGACTGATTGTTATACTTCACCTGAGGAAGTCTCTGCATGAGGGTGGACCACGTGGCATTTTGCATGGTAGTGTTGAACCAAGTGCTCTGTTTTCTTTTGTTTTGCAGTGTGAGTTGCCAGTGTTTTACAGTGCAACTTAGACAGGCTTAACATCTGTTGGTGTTCATAAGGTTTGCCCATATTCTAAAAGCCGAGCACACGCTGAAAGTAGGCTTTGTGCACCACTCGATGGATATGATCAGTTGGTATATATATATATATATATATATATATATATATATATATTCCGATTCAACTAATCATGGGGAATTTAATAAAACAACAGCCGTGTTCACAGAATGGGCGCATGGCAACTTTTCACAGTTTATACAAAAAGTATGATAGTTATAAACATGCAAATTACTCTCCAGATACCTAATTTTACCCTCCATCAGCTCACCAATTCTAACATTCTAGACATTTTTGAGGCATCCAGAAACCCATTTTAGCTTGCTATTACAATTCCATAAGTCACATCTAGATATTTTATATTTCAACAAAATTGCCTTCAAATTATCTTTTAAAATGGCACATGAATGGAAGCAGTGTGACCTATTGTTGCTGAGAAAATCACTAGTTATATTAGTCCATTTGAGATCATGGGAAATCTTCACATGTATGCAAATCTTAGTTCTTGTTCCTGCAGGCCAGTTTCCTTTCTTGGCCAGCATGTGACCAGAGCCTCCTGGACTGTTTTTTTTATTTTTATTTTTTTAACCAACTTCATTTATTCAAACTCAGTCATATTCAGATACTGTATTGGCCAAAGATTTAAATAATTTTAGCACATGTCATTTGTTAAGGCCACATATTAACATTCAGTTTTACAATTATTGGTTGCACGCTTTGAACATTAACTTGACTTTAACTGCAACCGTTCAACCACCCTTCCCCTGTCCCCATCCCCCCACCGGATCCCCAGTGGCATGGACCAGTCCTTCTGCTTTCCAATGAGATTGTTGTGTTCTGATTAGTTAACTCCTGCATTGGATCAAGGCTCCTGTACTTAGTTTGTCGGTGCTCAGTTTTGAATAGCTCTCAACAAGTTCAGCCTAAAAATGTGAGCTTCTCTGTCTCTGATGTAGTCGAAGAAGGGGTCCCAGGTTGCCCGGAATTTCAGGTACTTGCCGTCCTTCAGGGCCCCTACCTTCTCCATGGCCATTACGGTCCATGTTTTCACCCACCAACATGCTGTTATTGGGCCTTCTGGATTTTTCCACGCTTTTGCCAGGGTCATCTTTGCTGCCATTAACAGGTGGGTGATAAGTGTTGCATTGTTGCCAGTTGCCGCGTAAATGTCTTCGACTGTTGTACCCAGGAGTATAACTTTAGGTGCTGCTGGCAGTTGTTTCCCAGTGATTTCCTTTATGTGGCCCAGGACTTCCTTCCAATACAGGGCCACCTTAGGGCAGGACCACCACATGTGGTATAGGTCTCCTTTGCCACTACAGTTTCTCCAGCACTTGGGTGGGTAGTTGAGGTTCATTTTGTGCAACCTATGGGGGGTCAGGTACCACCTAGAACAAATCTTGTGTGCAGTCTCTCTAATGGCTGTGCATCTGGAGGATTTTGGCACTCTTTTCCAAATTTGGGTCCACTCCTCCTTGGTGATTGGATCGCCTATATTTCTTGCCCTTTTGTCCATATATGGGAAGGTATCACTCTCTTGTGCTCTGTCCAGCAGCTTGTATATTTTGGAGACAGCTCCTGCCTCATCCCCTTCATTTAGCGTTAGTTCCAAGCCCACCAGTACCATAGTAGCTGCTTTCTTGATTTCCTTATGTGTTATCCAGTGCCAGATCTGAATGTAGGTGTATCTGTCTCTTTTCCCTGTCCCAAATTTCTTTTTACACTCTTCAAACTGTAATGGGTTTCCCTCCTGAAAGAAGTCCTTCAAATATAATATTTGTTCCTGTCCCCAGTTCTTCCAGAAGCTGGGCGGTTTACCTGGTGTAAAGTGTTGGTTGTGCGCCATTGGAGTAAAGGGACCCAACCCCGGGATGATGTTCTGTTTTTTCAGTGCTCGATCCCAGCCTTTCAGTGAGGTCTTGGTTGCTTCAAGCAAGTGACCCTCTGCTTCCCTGAGTGGTATAGTGGTCACCCCTTGCTCGATTCCCACCCATCCCTTTGACATGTCCTCTCTCTTCCAGGTTAACATTGGCCGGGGTAAAAGCCATTAGCCTCTTGTTGTTTGAAGTTGGTGGGGTGCTTGTCGCAAATAGTTGGGATGAATCGGCCACACAGATATTTCCCATTGCAGATAAGGAGGCAGGCCATCCCTGTGATGTCATGAGACCATGCTGACATCTGCCACTTTGTCCTGTTATCTGAAGTTGATCACAATTCTGATCCCAAAACTATGTAGTTATTTGTTTTTTTTACCATTTGGGCCTGGGTCTGTGTTGATAGGGCCCTGTTGTAAATATTTAGAATGTACAATAGCTCCTCAGAGATTTTCCTTCTAGATAAGTAGCCAGGCATGCCTTTTTGAAAATCTGCCCAGCAACAAGCAGCAGGGTCTGTCTCGAACCTAAATTGAATTTACATGTGGCCCAAGGACATAAAGTGGCCTTTTCTTCTCAATTGTTGCCAGTTTTGCTTGTGAAGCATAATCTATATTTTGGAAGGGGACATATATTTTTATCATGTCTTGATGTAACTGCAAAATGAAAGCCACTTCAGGACATTTCAGTTTCAATCCCTTGGTTGGCACATAGCAAACTTTAAATGAAGGGCTTCTGAACTGGAAGGTGGCTTTAAATGAAAATATTACGTAGCTTTAACTCTCACATGCAAGTCCCAGTTTCCCTTACTTTCCAGTGTACAACACATTTCATTGTGTGGTAGTTTCAGTGAAAATGCTGCCTTCATTTCTCAGCCAGCAATTTGCTTTGCCTTTCCAATCTGCACTCTGATTATACTTTTCAGAATTCTCTTGGTTTAAACGGCAAAAAGACACACACTTTCCTTAATCCACTCTTCTTTGTGTCATCTTCAGCAAGACACATATGTTCATTCACGAGGCCCTTTCACTGTTTTACGTTTTTTAGGCCTGTCATTTTCTTTACGGTGCCCTGCCAGTATATGCAATGCCTCTCACAGCAGAGGCCTAATTGGCCTTTCAGTTCATGCAATTTCAGGATGTCATTTAACTCCACATAGGTCAAGCACATGGGTATACCATTCTGCCATACTCCGTTTCCATCTCATTGCAGTAAAAAATATCCTCCCTCCATCGTTAAATAGTAGGTTGCTTTGATCGAACACACGTCAATGCTACCCTTCTTTTGGCTAACAGCAACAGGAGACCGGCCAGTCTCCTCACTCGGCCGGCTGTCTACCAAGGGTTACCTAACAGGGCCACCACAGTATAAGGCTCCACTCTCCCCCCATGACATCACTCAGTACTTCGAACACTTCTTCCCAATATCGCATCACCGGAAGGCAGCTCCAGCTCCAGCATCCATGTATAAAATCTGCTGGTGACTGTGCACAGCGGACACATTCATCAACAGTTTCAGCATAGATATTATGCAGCAATGCCAGGGTGTAATAGAATTGGTGTAGGAATTTAAAGTGAATCAACTTGAATCTACTAACAGTACTCCCACACCTCATCAGTTACCACTCCACCCAGTGCAACCTCCCATTACTTCCATGAGGACAGAGCTCGATCTCCCTCAGCCTCCTGTATTTTCCTGTAGAGAGTGGACACCACCCTACTGATAGCTGCCCCTCCTAACATTCCATCCAAAATGTGGGCCCCTCATTGAGTCCCTCAACCTGAAAAAATCTAAGGGTGTAACAACTCCTCTACCCCTCAGTCCCCCCACCGTTAAGAATGGTCCCTCTGGGAAGAGGTCCCAAAAACAGGAGATGCTAAATTGCTTCATACATCAGATAAACCCCAGCTCGCTGGCAAGTGGTACACCTGGAATGTGTATAATCGGGAGTCACGAAGAGTATAGAACCTCATCTGTCCCCTTGCTTTTAATGCGAGCCCACGACGGGCAGGTCAGTTCCACCATGTTCTCAACCTTAGACACTCTAGCTGGCGCTGTCACTATCCCTGCCCACAACATGAAGGAGTCTGCGAAGGCCTGCTCTACCTCAATGTGCCTCCACATGTCTCCTGTCCACCCCTCCCCAAACCAGTACAATAGGAATCCTACCTGCGCTGCTTTGTAATAAACATTGTAAACTCCGGCAATGCTAGACTCCCCTTATTCAATGGTGCCGTACATTTTTGCCATGACATGCGCACTTGCTTACCCACCACATACATTGAGTCACCACTGATTGCAATTCCTGAAAATACGACTTAGGCAGCGCCAATGGTACATGTAAAACAACATAACGAAATTGAGGCAGCAAGACCATTTTCACCAATGATATCCTCCCATACAGATTAAAAGGCAACCTCATCCACCTATCCACCACACCTCTAGTATTCTCCAACACCTTAGCATAGTTGCGGTGGTACAACACCCCCTGGGACCACACTATATCTATAGTCAGATACTGAGTGCGCACTAAGTGCCTTTGGAACCCAAAATCGTTGTTAAACTGCCCAGTGCTATCAGTAAGTGGAAAAAGCAAACCCGAAAAGTCTCCAAATTGCAGCACTTCTTTCATGATCGGGCTCAGATTAACCCATGGATTGTTGACATAAATCACAACATCGTCCGCATACAGGGTGACTAACACTCTGTGAGTATAAATCTCTATCCCCCTTTGCACATGTCTGTCTCAAATTAACTCAGCCAAGGCAGATAGCATAGGTGAAGGAGGACACCCCTGCCTTGTACCACTCCTCATGGGGATAACGGGCGTTAGTTGACTATTTACCTAAATGCGTGCAGTGGGCTGGGTGTAAATTAATGAGACCATGGATACCAACTGTTCCCCCATCCCCATTCTATGCAGCACCATAAAATGAAAGGGCCATTACACTGAGTCAAATGCCTTTATAGCATCCAGTAGCACTGCCACAACATCATCCTCTTGCTGTACCTCTGACATTAAACCTAACATATTGCACAAGCCATAGGAGGTCGATCACCCTGGGATAAACCCTGACTGATCAGCTCTCACACATTTATGCTTAAAAGGCACTAATCCTGTCACAAGCACCTTAGCTAAGATTTTATCATCTAGGTTGATAAGCGAAATCGGACTGTAAGAAGAACACACATCCGCCTCCTTCTCAGGTTTCAACAATATAGTGACCATCGCCTCTCTCATGGTTGCCGGCAACTCCCGATCCCGGAGAGCTTGCTGGTACATGCCCACCAGATGTAGAGCCAGCTTTGAAGCAAAATGTTTAAAAAATTCAGCTGTGAGGCCGTCCGGACCCAGGGCCTTCCCAGATGAGAGTCACTCAATTACCTCTAAAACTTCCTGTTCAGTAATGGGTTGACCCAACCACTCCCACTCCCCATCTTCACACCAGTACAGCACCACCCAATCAAGGAAACCACCCATCTCAGATTGTGCAACCTGCATTTGTCAGGAATACAACTGTGTATACAATGCACAAAACTCCCGTGTTATGTCATCATCCGTATACTGCGACTCCACTTGTTCATTTTTGACTGCTAGAATCTGCACTCTTGATGTATCAGCTTTAGCTGCTCTTGTGAGTTATCTACCAGGCCACTGGCTTCCCCATAGCACCTGACTGCCCCTCTCTCAATAGAAATGTTACTTCCCTCTGTGCTGTACCCTAAATCTGTTTGCCTCTTCCCTGATCTCCCTCTGCACAACCAAATACACCAGAACTCCATCACTAGCTTGTAATTTCTGAATGTACGTGTCACTTGCCACCAGCTCCTCTCATATCTGTTTCATTACCCCAGACTCCCTAGAGATGCACTCCCCTCACACCACACATTTTAAGACTTCCACATAATAGAGCTGGAATGCTGCAGAGCCCAGATTTTCCCCAAAAAACGTGTTTATAACATCTGAAAGAGCGGCTCGAAAGATCTCACCAGTTGAACCATAATTCTTAAAACTCCAGATCAGCCAGGCCACAGAAGACCAGCTATTCGGTGATAATTGGATAGAAGTTTATGGTCCAATGTCGTTTTTTAGCAGCGGTGTAAGGTATGATTTTTTTTTAAGTCCAGGGGGACGCAACCCTGTGACAGTGAAGGATTTACGACTATTTGTACAGTCGTGCCAAGTGCAGCAACGTGCTGCTTGGCCAAATAAGCAGGGATTGGGTCATATCCCAGATTAGTAGGTTTAAGCTTCCCCAGTAAGCCAACAATTTCCTCAGTTCCTACAGGTGAAAATGTGAATTTAGCATATGGCACTTCCAAATTCAATTGACCGTTATTTCCTAGCATAACGCTGGTGTCAGTAGATAGGACATCCATGGGATCTCTAATGGTTTTCATCTTTTCCTGAAAAAAAAGATTAAACTCATTGGTCGTTTAGATGAGGCTGGCAGACTTGAATTAATGCAGTCAGGGTTATAGCACGGATCATGGGTGCGGCCCCTGTTGATGCCTAACATTTGTTACCTGAACAGAATGCCAGCTTCCAGGGAGTCTTTGAGGATAACGAATATTAAGAGTTGCCACCACGTAGAAGACATGATGCACCATTAGTCTGCATGGGGGTTCACCTGTGCCTTTCAGGAGAACGTATGTATTGTCCGCTCCTGAAAAAGGAGCCTTGAGGGAGTACCTACAAACGAATTTACGCAATGGTCTCATCATTGAATCCAAATCCCCTGCAGGGGCATCATTATTTTTCATCACCCAAAAAACATGATAGAATTGATGCCATGCATAGACTACAGAGGATTAAATAAAATTACCATTCTGGACAAATGCCCAATACCCCTTATCTCTGACATCCAAGAGGCAGTTAAGGATGCCTCATATTTCACCAAGTTAGATTTAAGAGGGACGTGTCATCTGATCCGTATTCGCAAAGGAGACGAATGGAAGACAGCCTCCATTTGGGCATTAAGAATACTGTGTAATGCCCTTTCGACTTTCTAACGCCTCGGCTTTCGTCCAGAGTTTTATGGATCACGTCTTTGAGACTTGCTTCTCCGTTATGTGATAGTATATCTTGATGATACCCTGGTGTTTTCCAAGTCCATGTCAGAGCATGTTACCCACATAAAGGAGGTTCTGCAAAGATTACGCGAGAATCATCTTTCAGTCAAACTCACAATGTGTGCATTCCATCAGACTGTAATACCCTATTTGGGGTACATTCTGTCTGGCAAGGGAACCATGATGGATCGGGCTAATGTTCAGGCCAATTTGGACAGGCCGCCTCCTACTCCAGTACGAATCCAGCGTTTTTTGGGATTCTCCAATTTTGGTCAAAAGTTAAATCCAAATTGTTTGCAATGCATTCTTCCCCTTACCTCACTGTTGAAGAAGGGCTAGAAGTTCAGGTGTGATATAGAAACTTAGGAAGCATTTGAGGACATAAAGAGAGCTTTAGATCTGCCCCCCGGTTGCTTCTTCCAGACCAGAAAAGACCCTTCATAGTAAACACTGAGCCATCCAATTACGCCATTGGTGCGGTCCAAAAGCAGAAAAGCCCCTCAGGTGGAGAACATCCCATTGCTTACCTATCTAAAACTCTAAAATCATCAGAGACAAAATACACTGTCCTGGAGAAGGAATTGTTAGCCATCAAAAGAGCATTTAAAGAGTGGTCTACTGTTGGGGTCTCATTTTCCTATTGAAGTTCAAGCAGATCACTTCAGTCTTCAAGTACTGCAAACCACAGAAACACAAAATAGCTGACAAGCTATATGGGAATATTTTTGCTCACCATATGACATCCAGTTTACCTTCATACCCGGAAAGGAGAACCTACTGGCGGATGCCCTTTCCTGCAAAAAGGAAGAGAAAGGATCTAATTTCAAAACCGAAAGGATGTTTCCCAAGGCGTCCTTTCTCTGTGTTGTGGCCGACTTTCTCCATATGATAAAAAGGGAAGCCATGAAGGCGTTTCCTGGGCTACACACAGAAATCCGCACCCATCAACTGTCAAGAGAAGGTGTTCTCCTGTTTCATGAAAACAATTGTTAATTCCCACTGTGCGCTTGAGAACAGAAGTACTCTGTATGTGCCATAATCCGGTGATGACTGGACACATAGGTTCTTGAGCTACCCTGGAGTATATATTAAGTCATTTCTGGTGGGCAGGTCTGCCTCAGAATGTGAGGTATTACATCTCAACTTGTACTCTCTGTCTACAGACCAACATTTCTCACCCTCACCGCTTTGGGCGCATGGTCCAGCTAACTTCACCTACTCGACCTTGGCAACAGATCTCAACGGACCACATCGTGGATTTACCTCCCTTTGCTGGGAACACTGCCATTATGGTGACAGTAGATTCCATATCCAAACTTGCTAATTTCATGTCTATATCCGAGATTACTAAGGCTGCGCAAATATTTTGCGTCATATTTTGCATTCCATCTTCAGATTACAAGGTCTGCCGGACACCATTCTTTCGGATAGGGGACCACAGTGTACATCGAAATATTGGTCAGAAGTCTGTTGGATTTTGTGTATAAAGCGGTTCTGTACTTCTGGATTCCATCCTCAGTCTAATGGTCAAAACGAGCGTATGAACCAGACTCTCTAGAGCAATACCTAAGATGTTTTGTATCCTCCACTTCAGCCAACTGGAGCCAGTTATTACCCTTGGCAGAGTTTGCTTACAATAATTCATTGCTTACTGCCATCGGTATGAGCCCTTTTCATTGCACCTATGGCTTTCATCCATCTAGTCTACCTGTGCTTGTTCATACTTCAAAAAACATACCTTCAGTAATAGCATTAGTATCAGACATTAGGGAAGGACACTCTAAAATGTTGACAGCTCTCACTCACTGTCGGGCCCAAACCAAAGGTTTTGCCAATCTAAGACACTGTGAAGAACCAGTATTGCAAGACAGGGAGATGAAGTTTGGCTTGCCTTCAAGTTTCTGGCCAAGCATTTGGCACCATCAAAATTGTCCCCACGCTACTTTGGACCCTTTAAGATAACATCCCCTGTGGGACCAGTGGCTTATCGACTGGCCGTACCAGCCTCTTGTTGCAGGATTCACCCGGTCTTCCATGTCACCCAGCTAAAACCACATGAAAAAGACCGGTTTCAGAAACAAGGAGCAGCCCCACCAGTGGATATGGAATTCAGACCTGTATATGAGGTAGCCAGAATCTGCAATTCCAGATATTGCAGAGGACGCTTACAATACCCTGTGGATTGGACGGGATATGGACCAGCAGAACGTACCTAGGGAAGTCGCATCTTCCGTTCATGCCCCCTTAGTCATAAGCGATTTCACAGGACCCATCTGTGGAAACCTGGGCCCCTTGCTCCATGAGGGAGGCATACTGTTAGATTCAGCATGCCGGCTTGGTCACTTTGACATAGATGGAAGCATACTGCAGTCCATAGTTGCATAATCTCACCAAGACGGCGGCTGGACAAGCCTGTACCTTGGTACTCTGCACGCAGCTCCAGTTCTCTGCAGAGGAGGTGCTGGGTGTTCACATATTCACTCTGAAGCTGACACGGAGCAGCAAGGACTTATAGTCCTCGGATCCAGTAAGTTCCTTGCGTCGCTACAATTAGCAGGATGCAAATGTCTTCCTTGTCTCCCTGGTTCTCTTCCTTTCTCATTCTTTTTTACCTGCTGTTTCCTTTCCTCTTTGATGCTACAGCAGTTACTGTTTTTGCCGGTCTCCCAGTGCTACTTACGGCAAGACCGAATCACCGTTCCATAGCTGCTCCTGAACCAAGTGGAGTCAGCCTGTCATCTTACAGTACTCAACAATTCCAACAAGGTGTTTCCCTGGGCTTACACTGCTTCCTGTGCATCTATTCAGGAGTTCAATAGGTCTTGCGATTCCTTCACCAGCAGCCACCTTATCCCTAAAACAGCCAACCAGAGGTCGCTGCGGGAGGGCCCTGTTGCCCATGAGGGCTATGTCCGATGCAGCAACAGGTCAGTGTGCACCGCATGACAGCCAAGCCGCGCCTGAACTAATCTCACTAAGGTAACCACACTACAGGTATCTGTGCCCCATTGTCATGTTCTTCCTAAAAATATACTTTTCTAACTGTTTGTAATTAGTACACTCCTGTATTGCAGGTCTCAGCCGCATACCCTTAGATACCTAACTAATGTATGTCCCTGTAAGTGGGTCCTACAGTAATAAAATGAGGGAACGTCCCTTTTGGGCATATTATCATACATTGTTTCATTTAGTCCATATTTTGAATCTTGTTCTCTGTTATTTGATTAGGCAGAGTACCCAGTCTAACTATGGATAGGATCCAGAGGTAGGAGGTTTATATTGACTACACCTAAAGGTCCACTGGCTTTAACCTGTTCAACACAATCCAGGGGACCACACTACAGATGTTTACAAAGTTTCATAATGTATTAGGATCTATACTTATCGAAATTGCATATTTTTATGTGACCTATTCTTAAAGAAATAACTTTGATGTGACTTGTTACACACAATCCAGGGAGCAAGACTATGTATGTTTCCTAAATCCTAAAAAACGTTTTGTTATTTGAAGAAACCCATATGGATCATATATGTTGCCCTTTTATATCTACATTAAATGTTCATTGCAAATGTTTCAGACTGTCTAACTTATCACTGTTTAGAAGGCAGGCATATCTTGTGTTTTTTCACTGCATCATCACTTATGTCATGGTTAGATTGATGCGGTATGTATGTATGAATATTCCAGCGAAACATGAGTTCAGGTGCATAAACCCCTGTGGTTGTATGTGGGGTGTGTCGGTAATATCTTAATAACTGACACAATGTTTGCAACAGCGATCCTTTAGTGATGTGGCACACTTGTAGTATTCTTATGATATTTGCCATAAACCTTTCCACAGTTCCATTGGCCCGTGGCCATAGGGCAGTTATTTTCCTCTGATGGGATTCGAAATACTCAGCAAACACAGTACAATTTTGTCTCTTCTCTCAATGGCTGCCCATTGTCTGATTTGAGGATCCTTGTAATGCCATATGCAGAAACCATTTTAACAAGGGCTGGTATTACAGTTTGCACTCCTGTAGAGCATATGACCTGGAGTTCCGGATATCAGGACATCTCATGCATGGCCAGCAATATATATTTGCCATTCGGAAGGGGTCCAAATAAATCAATGGCTACTTCTTCCCAGATTGCCGTTTTTATTATGTAGTTTCTATGAGGGAGTCCTTTTTATAAAACCTCACCTTTTTTGTCAGTAAACATTGTATTGATACAACTCCTCTGTGGCTTTCATGCGCCAATTTGATTATCGAGTCAAGTAGAGAGGACAGAATGATGATTCTATTTTCCTTCAAGAGTATGCCCTGTGCAGTGACTGATCATTCGTCTATTATGAGAGCAAACGCATGAAACATCTTGGATACCTCCGCTGAAAGGTTATTTTCCACATTCTTTGTGATATGCCATTTATTCAAGATGACTTGTTGTTTCACATTTGTGAATAGTTTATCCTATAATGTTTCTGCAACAATGGTGTCAATGGAACTGGCTCTAGGTAGAGCATGATGTACCAAATAATTAATATACTGGTCAGGCATGGATGTCTTAGCCTCCTTGTACAAGGTGGTGGATGCCTCAACAGATAATTGTGGACAATATCCAATTGGTGTCCCTGCAGGCGTAAACCCCATCTGGCACTGCTAGGGGCCATTTGGGCATTATGTTTGCCATACATGGTGGTTAATGCCTGATGATCAGTGATAACAGTAAACGTGGTGCCGTAGAGAAATACATGGTAGTGTTCACACGCCCATACCCCCACCAACCTCTTCATTTCCACCTGTGAGTATGCTTGCTCTGTAGCATTCAAAATGCGACTTGCATATGACACTATATGTCGTGGTGATGAAGAATCAGATTTGCATTGCTACCACCTAGCTTGAAGAACCAATTTCTTGAAACAACATCCTGGACTCCTACCAATCGGTTTTCTATTCCAATCATGGAAATGAATCAGCTCTTCTCATCATCCGGGACTACACTCTTGCATCAGCAGACATATGTAGCGCAAGGTTGGAACTCTTGGCTGCTTTTGATAAGGTGGACCTGTGAAGGCATCATGAAGTAGACACAGACAACAGGTCCAAGTTTGGTTCACTAACAAAGGTTTATTAACTTAAAAGGTAGGATGGAGTAATGCCTAACATGCCTTATGCTAAGGTGGGTTTTCCCTACCTAAAGAAAACTAAGGATAGACTATGTCAGGCAGCCCAAATCAAATGTCTGTCCGTGTTCAACACCTGTACTTTCCCTCACAACTAACAGTATACAATGTGCAGGGATGTCAGAATCAAAATGAGTAGTGTTCAAAATAAAGTTCAGAGGTTCTTCCAGCTCTTGGCTTGTAATCAGCTTCCACTTGCCCAAGTTCAAAACAATTTGCAAAGTATCGGGTTTCTATTCCCCAAGAGTTCAAATCGTCCAGGTTTTCAAAAACAACACAATTCCTTGGGGCACTTCCCGCGCTTTCGAGGCAGTTCTGTTTCTTGACTTCACAATCACATAAGAGGTTGTTGCAAAACACAAGCTTCTTTATGGATACTTTCAGTGGCTTCTCCATACAGGGAGGAACTCGGTCTAGGCACAGTTGTCGGATTACACGGTCCACCCATTACAGGTCATGTAACTGATACCACTTTGCTGGCTGCTTTCCATCAACAATAAGCCACTGCTTCTCTTTAAAAGCAAATCTTGATTCCATACACCTGTGTCAGACTCTTCTGTCACTGTACTGTAGTAGGTTGGCCACCCTGTCAAATATCATCTCGAATGATCTAAAAAATTCCACTCAAGTCCTACTACTAGGCGACTTGAACTTAGGTTACAACGACCCCAAAGGCACACATGCATCCAATGTGGCTAGTATCCTAGCGGAGAAAGGATTTACCCAAAGAGTGCTCACCCCCTCACACAACAAAGGCAGAACCCTTGACTGGGTAGCAGACTACAACTGCAACACCACGATAACCTCCATATCCCCCCAGATTTGGACAGATCACCACCTCATAACCTTTACCCTAACTACCGCCAAACCCACCTTGGCACCCACACCTCTAGCTCCGTCCATTCCTAACCGGAACAAAAAAAAACATCACCTGCGACAAACTGCTACCCCTCATCCTCCCTACACTCAACGATATCTCAGAAAACCTGGACCCCGAAACCATGGTTAAGGAATTTAACCACATCATGACCAAATCTCTAGACTCCATTGCACCACTCAAACTTAAACAAAGCAAACCCAAAGCCCATCTCAATTCATGGTACACCCCTTACCTAAAATCATTGTGCAAACAAAAAAGGCATTGTGAGACATCCTGGCGAGCACAACCTTCTGACGAAAACAGAGCCAACCTCAGCTCCATCACAGCCCTATACCAAAAAGAAATCATCCTAGCTAAATGCGAAACGTACAACGCTAGAATTGCCCAAGCCAACTCTAGCACAAAATAACTCTTTGTCATCCTCAAAGAGCTAGAAGCACCCATCCCTGTGCCAGACAACTGCATCAAAGACCAACTCTGGTGCTCAAACATACAGCAAGCTCTAGTCAACAAAGTCACTACCCTTCAAACAAAAATTGCCAAGAAAAAAGCCACATTCGCCAACAACAAACCCATTAGCGTCAACCTAGGGCAACCATGTAACTCTACCAATCACCCCAGATTTAAGTTTTCCAAAGTCACCATAAAAGAAACAGAAAATACCATACTATCTCTCAAACCCACCAACTGTCAAGGCGACCTATGCCCGCTCAACTTCTAAAGGATGCAGCCAGAGATCTGGCCCCCTTTATCACAAAACTTATCAACTCATCCTTCTCCGCCAATACCATCCCAACCAACCTCAAAGAATCATGGGTGCTTCCTCTACTGAAAAAGCAGTCCCTAGACCCACTAATACCCACCAATTACCGCCCGATCACTACAGTGCCTTTTATCTTAAAGATCTTAGATAAAATGGCATACTCCCAGATACAAAAATACATGGAAACCAACTCTCTACTAGGAACTAGGCAATCAGGCTTCCGACCCCAACATGGGATAGAAACAGCCCTCTTAGACCTCAAGTCACAGATAGATGAACTCCGGGATGAAGGGAAATCAGCCCTCCTTCTACTCCTGGATTTATCAGCTGCCTTCGACCTGGTCGACAACTGGGTCCTATGCAGCCACCTGGACTCAGCAGTGCACTTCTCCAAAGAAGCCATAGCATGGATACAATCATTCCTAACCAACAGGACTATGAGAGTCTTCTCTCCTATGGCAGCAGCCTACCCCATCCCCATAACTTGTGGTGTGCCCCACGGATCTTGCGTCTCACCCACCCTCTACAATATCTTTACCAAGCCCCTTTTCGATAATCTGGACCTTCTGGGTGTCACCTACACTAACTATGCAGATGACACACAGATTCTCCTACCGCTTACACGTGATTACGACAAAGATTTGGCCTTGGTGAACAGGATATATCTCATCATCCAGGCATGGATGGCCACCCTTGGTCTATGCCTGAATGATGACAAAACAGAGTTCATCATTCTAGGCACTCCCTCGACCCTCAAAAAACTCAGCCCCGAAACTCTGGGCTTCTACCTGGACTCCACTCTCTCCTTCAACAAGCAGGTCAATGCCCTGGCCTCGGCCACGGCATATATATGCAGGTTGATTAGAGCGGGCAAAGCCTTCCTGTCACAGGACAGTTGCATCACCCTAGCCAGAGCCCTCATCTTATCCAGGCTGGACTACTGCAACGCTCTATACATAGGAGCCAATAAACAAACCATCAAAAAAATCCAACTCCTACAAAATAATGCGCTGAGAGCAGCCCTAGGAATCCCTAAGAGAGAACATATTTTAAATACCAGAAGAGCCAATAACTGGCTCTCCACTCATGATAAAATAAAACTAAAAACTGCCTCCCTCACCCACAAATGCTTGAACAATGCAGCACCCCTTTAACTATCCGAAAGATTCATCTTGAAGCCTACCACAAGAATCACCAGACTAGCAAACACCAACTACCTCTGGGTCCCCAGATACAAACATGCCAAAATCGGAGGCAGCAGCTTCCAGGTCAAGGCAGCACTCCTATTGAACTCACTACCATCCCCTCTAAGAATCGATCAAACCTATCACAAGTTCCGTCAGAGCATCACTAGATGGCTCAAAGATGCCGACATCTAGGCATATACCTTGCTGACTTTGCCTGGCACCTCCCTCTACACTGCACGCACCAGCCGCATCAACCACTTTGTAAAACTATGCATGCCTCAATGTACCTGCCTGTATTTATCGTAACCTATTGTGCCCACATGTAACCAATCGGCACCTGCACACAAATGTATTTTACATGCTTTAACCAAGCTTTAAATATCCTTGTGCCTTGCACCTGAATACCCTCGGGTCTGGAGCGCATTACAAATAATAAACTAAACTAAACTAAACCATGCACTTGTCACACCTTCTTGTATTCTCCTGGCTCTTGCCAATGCAGGTTTCCTTATAACATGCAGTTCCTTGAACTCTTTTGGCTTTGGCATAAACTTGGTTTCTCATACCATACCTTTCTTGGTATTGTCTTGGTTTTGCCAATAGTTGTATCTCAGAAAATACAGTTTGTGGTAACAGCTAATTTCACCATTTTAGCCAGAATGTATTTTGTCTCCAGTTTGGTGAGGAAGCAGTAGCAGGTGGTTCTAGTATCTTATGGATCAACTTATGTGCCATTACTCAAAGCTCCCCCACCGCAGCTCCTGTTTTATTTTATATTCTTGCCCATTTCAAAGATATACAGCAATTTAATATCGCCTACCTCTTTTATGTGGATGCAATGCAGATTTACCTTCCTATTGAGGATTGCCCTGATCAGTTCGTTGAATTGGGCCCTTGCTTACACTCTACACCACTGCTCCTGAGGAGCTAATCTCTTCCTTTGAGTTCTCCTATCAACTTTTCACAGACAACACCCAAATCTTCTTCTATTTTCCAGAACTCTCTACTGATCTCTCTTTCAAAATTTCAAACTGTCTCTCTGCCATTCTATATTGGATGGCTTTGCACTCTCTGATGTTAAACTCTGCCAAAACAGAGGTGCTCTTCTTCCGTGCCAAAGGCTCACTCTCTTCCTCTGCCTATCCAGTTCCCACCTGGCACTCTCCCCTACTCTTCTTCAGCTAGAAATCTCAGCGTCACCTCAGACCTTCTCTACTTTCATCTCCCAAACTGGAACAGCCGCTCGCCTCAACCTCCTAAATAGTAGGAAAATCAGGCACCTCCTGCCTTCCAACACCGCCAAGCATATCTTAACCACTCTTGTCTTCTCTGAACTGGACTACTGTTCCTGCATCTTCTTTGGTCTCCCTAACTATGATTTCTGTCGTTTTGACAAGATAATTAACTTAGCTACCAGGACTCTCTGTGAACCCCCTCACTTCACACCTACTTCCTCGTACCATCACCAGGCTTGATGGCTGATGATGCAAAACAGGGCCAGATTTAAATGTCTTCTCCTGGTTCACAAATGTATCCACGGTAAGGCACCACTGTATCTATCCAAATCTACAAGCCTTCTTGTAATCTCGGCTGTATCTCCTCGACTACCCTTGCGGCTCCTCATCCTCTCTGTGCTTCCTTTTGCTTCCACTCACTGTGGCCAGCATCATGTGGCTCTTTGCTTCTGGAGTGGCTGGCTTTCTGGTTCAGGCCTCTTAAGAAAAGAAAAGAACAGGGGGTTCCAAAAGTCTAACACTTTCAGCCGTGACCCTAAATAAGAAAGAATAGGAATACCAAATAATTTGTCTTTCTGGAATTCTATACAATAATTGCTAGACTCATTAAAGGTTTATTTCAGGCACACTTCAGGGGTTGAGTCACTGATTTGGTCTGATCTTAAACACCTCAACTCATCCTTTCATCCTTCGTAAGTCGATAAATGAGTACCAACACAGGTTGGGTGATATTGTGTGTATATTTGTTCTATATAAAGCGCTTAAGCGTAAGTGCTATATAATAACACATCATTTGATGTCTGCTTGCATTCACAGTAATTTGGTAATGTGGGCCTATACACACTGATCTTAATGATACATATGGCGCTCCATTCTTGTATAAAATGTATATCACATTATAGTGATATCGTAACCATATTTTTCGTAGTGTACTTAGGAACAATGCTATGTGATGCCACTTCCTGTTTTGTCAAGGGGTGAAAGGCCATGTTCATCGCTTCCCATGATATCACTTTGGGGTGGGGTCAAATGACATCATTTCATGTGATGTCATCAGAGGTCAAGGGTCGTGTGATGTCACTTCCGCTATCCCAGGCATTTTGGTGAAATTACATCCCTGCTTGCGTTCCATTCTGAGGCTCGACCCTTCTCCCGGGTCTGCCCTATTTCACTGCCCTCCATGCCCTTGCCCACCCTCCCTCGCCCTCATTAACCCTCACATTTCCTATCTGAATCCTCACCCACTTACATGCTCTTTGTTTTCCGCAGCCAGTTCTCCACCTCCTCAGTATCAGAAATGAAACAGCGAGCTGGTCCATTTTTCTTCTCACAAAAAAGAGTGATAATATCAATAATTACACAAGTGTGTCTTGATTGTCTGGTATCAGCACCGGTCCCAACATTTAGGCCCTCATGATGCTATAAGCCGATCCAGCCCATCACTTCAAGTATTATTGCTAAAGAAATATAGCTTTGTTCAGAATGTTCTACTCACTGAAAAGTAATTACTTAGCAGTGTGTGCAACTGCATTTCCACTCAGAATCTAATTTTGTATTTCTCTCAGAGAATGCTTAAAACATTCCTTTAAGGATACAGTCATTTTTTTTACACCGTTTATATTGTGCATTCGCTTTGAAGACTTTTCCATGAATCACCTCAAAAGGAATTGGACACAATTCTACTCATGGTAAATCTTTTCTACACGTCTGTGAATTATGTTATTTAAATACAATTCAGCTGTCGACAAACTTCACTCAAAATGTTTCCCCATCCATGGTGTCCACCAAAATTCAGATCATGATTACTTTTCTCCAAAATTCAGGTTATTGGTAATTTTGAAAAATCAGCATATTGTGAAATTCCTCTAGAATTCAGATTATTTTTAATGTGCCACCTATCCCAGATCATCGTGACGTTTCTTCATGATTAATCTCAGTATTACTATACACACATCTTTATTACTGTAAGTTCCCTATGATTGCAATGCTCTGACACCATTGCATATAGCAAGTTGTCCCTTTAATGTATCCCTTTAAGTTGGGATGTACAGCATCTTCCACAATTGCTACCATGGTTTTCCTCCCAAATGTACCTCTATCATCACAATATCTGTACAGTTCTTTTTGGCGTCAGGGCTTCACCACCCAGTTCAGAGGATGTTTGCATTAATCCTCACTTCTCTCCCACTGATGTGGGCCGCACTCCCTCTCTCTCCTCTCACCCTTTTGTTGTAATCTCAGTTGTTGCCACATCCACCTTTAGTAAATGCACAGTCTGTCTCTCCTCCAGCGCTTTACTGTAGGTTTCAACTATCTCGTTTCCATTAATTTTGTGCATTTACATCTTTCTTCACAATTTCCTTTAATGCAAATATTTATCTTTTGATCTCTTACCATCTCTTAAGAGCATATTGGAGCTCATTTTGCTCTGTGGCATAAGGTGAATGAAAGGTGTGAAAGCCTTGCATAAGGCATCTACACCTTTCATTCACAGCATGCCACATTTTCATCCATTTGTATGGCCGAGAGGAGGGGACGGAACGCAAATTGCATTTCTGTTGCTTCCCTTCCTCTCTGTTATGTATCGTGGGGGCGATGGGAGGCCCACGCAATCACACACACACTCGCTCCGCATACATTCAAGGAGCCACGCCGGAGACGTGTGGATGGTTGCGGTCCCCGGCGCGAACTGCCGCACGGGCTGTGTTTATTAACACTGCGCATACGTGAGCCTCGTTATGGCTCACACATGCGCCCAACAGCGTAGTAATACGCAACATCCCTCCTTTTCCCCCGAAACACAGAACATGAACAAACATAAAGTTAACAGTGCTCAAATACAACTTAAACTGTCAGTGTACCACTGATTACGGAGCAGGGTCCATAAGAAAGTCCTGGAACCTCTGCGGCGGCCTGCAGCCCGCCCGGCTCGGGTACCTGCGTGCTTCATCCGGAGGTGCACTGGGCGTCCCTGGAGTTTCGGGCGGTTCATCGTGTCTCAGCGTTGACTCAGCATTCTTCTCCAGGTCGGGTGTGACTATCTCCTCCGGACTCGCAGTTCCTATGCGTTTCAAGAAGGACACGTTCCTGGTGACCGTCCCTCGTGCATTGGCAGCGGTGACCATGGACCCCTTGACGTGCGTCACCCCGAGTGGCTGCGTCTCATATGGTAGTGACAACTTTCCTTCCGGCCTTCTCTTTCGCACTAGCACGGTGTCACCCACGGCAATGTCTTTCTCAGGGAGCCTCCTCCTGGTGGTCTCTCTTTCATTCTGAGTGGCTCTCTCCGCTTGCACCTGCTCGTTGTTGATCTCTCCCGGATGTCGACCTCCGATTTCTGGTAACAATCCTCTTGGCACCCGTTTGAAGAGCGCCTCTGCCGGGGCGACCTCAGTGGTCTGATGCGGGGTCGAGCGGTACTCTCGGAGAAATTCAAAACAGGTTGCGTCTTAGATCTTCCCCTCCAATCATCGATATGCGGAACACTTTGTTGAGCGTTCGCATAAATCGCTCTACCTCCCCATTTGCTCTTGGCCAGAGGGGTGTGACCTTCCGATGTTTTATCCCTCTTTCTTCACAGTAGGTTGCAAATTGCTGCCCTTTGAACGGGGCACCGTTGTCCGAGCACAGCTCCCTTGGGAACCCATGCGTGGCAAACATTTTCTCCAACGCCATGATGGTGTGTTCGCTGGCAGTGGACTCGACTAGCTCAACCTCGGGGTATCGTGACCACTGATCGGTTACCACCAGAAAGTACATTCCCCGGCCTGTGGACCCAAAGTCGGCGTGTACCGTCCCCCATGGTTGGTCGCTCCTTACCATGGCTTGGATCGGCGGCCCCCATTCCACCGGGCTTGCAGCTTGGCAGGGAATGCAGTTCTTCACAAACTCCTCCACTCTGCTTTACAGCTCCGGGAACCAGACCTTTAGTCTTAAACGAGCTTTCATTTTGGCCATCCCTTGGTGGCCATTATGGGCCAGATGTAGGACTTTGTCAACTAATGTTCTCGGGATCACAATCTGGTGACCCCTCAGCAGGAGGCCGTCATCCGCCACCGTCAGCTCGTGCCGCGCCTTCCAGAGGGCTTGCAGGTCTTTTTGAGCTCCGATGATCCTCCTGGAGTTGTCTTGCAGGACCTCACGCCACTCCCCGCTCGCTATCGCCTGCCTGATTTTGGTGAATGTTTCGTCCTTGTTTGATTCCTCTGTAATCACCTGGCGGGCCAGGGCAAGGGGCAGCGCAGATTCGACAGCCAGAGGGTGTACGGCCTCAATGCAGTCAGCCACTTCAATGGAGTCTCGGAGCCTCCCCGAGCCCGGGTGGCGGGACAGATAGTCTGCCGGGTTGGGTGTTCCTGGGCGGTGCAGTAACTTGACCCCATACTCCATTAGTGAGAGCATCCATCGTTCAATGCGGTGGTGGCTTGGACGAGGTCCCTGATAGAATTGGGATTAGGGGCTTGTGATCCGTCACCACGATGACTGGTGTCCCCAAAATGTAAATGCGGAAGTGTTTACACCCCCACAGTATGGCCAAGGCCTCCCGCTCGATCTGAGAGTATCTCCTCTCCATCTCGGTGAGGGCTTTGCTGGCATAAGCGACGGGCCTCATAGTTCCTTGATTGTCCGCCTGCATAAGCACTGCTCCTAAGCCCACGGGGCTGGCGTCGACCACAATTTCCGACTCTCGGTCCGAGTTGAAGTAAGCCATGGTCTCTTGCCCGGATAGGGCGTTCTTAATGTCATCGACCGCCCGCTGTTCTTTTCCACTCCAGTTCCATGCGACGTCATTCCTGGTGAGCGCTCTTAAGGGCTCCGATAGCGAGGCTAGGTCGCGGATGAAGCGACCGCAATAGTTCACCATCCCCAGGAAGCTCCTGATCTCCGCTGGAGATGTTGGTGGCGCGGCTTCACGGATGTCCTTCACTTTCTCTGGATCAGGGGAAATCCCTCCAGCATGGAAAACGAAGCCAAAGAACTCCAACCTGTCTTTCAGAAACTCGCACTTTTCTTTGTGTAAAGTTAGACCTAGAGTGCGCAGTCTTTCCAGGGTGTTCTCTAGGCGCTTCAGATGTTCTGCTTCCGACCGGGCAAAGACCAGGATGTCGTCCGACATGTTGATCACTCCCTTGAGTCCTGACAGAGCCCCCCTGATGGCGTTTTGGAAGACTTCCGCTGCGGACGAGACTCCAAAACGGAGCCGCTTATATTGATATAACCACTCGTCAGTTGTGAATGTCGTAATGTATCTGGACTCGGGGTGTAACTCTAACTGGTGATATCCAGATCGTAGGTCCAGTTTTGAGAATATTTTTGCTCCCTGGAGTTCCCCGACGATGTCATCCAAGGTGGGCGTGATGTGGCGTTCCCTCTTGATGGCTACGTTGGGTAGCCACATGTCCACGCAGATGCGCACCGCGCCGGGCTGTTTAGGCTTCGGGGCTACTACGATAGGGGAGACCCACGGGGTGGGGCCTTCCACCCTTTCGATGATGTCTCGGCTAACCAGGGATTGCAACTCCTTCTCCACCTGTGCTCTCAGATGGAACGGGATGCAACGGTGTTTGAGAGCTGTTGGTCTCACGGACTCGTCTATGTGGAGGCGTATTGGATCTGCTTTCAGCTTTCCTATGCCATTGAAGATTGTCTTGAACCGTTGCAGTAGGTTCTCCAGATCAGCGCAATACACCGCAAATGAGAAGTGGACAAGGTTTAGCTCTTCCGCGGCAGCGCAACTTAGGAGTGAGTGTGGGCTCACATTTGTGACAAAGAATCTTGCCTTGATTCTGGTCTGTCCGTGAGTCACCGGTGCTACGAACACCCCCTGAATGGGGAGCGGAGTGTGTCCACCAAAAGCATATATGCGTGCCGTGGACTCTGTCAACCCTGGTGGGCCAGGCAACGCATTGTAGTGCTCAGTCGCTAGCACACAGACGGATGCTCCAGTGTCTATCAGGACTGGCGTGGGTGTTTCCCCAATGTTCACTGTGCACTTGGGCTGATGCCGCTTCCCTGGGCCTTTGGCGATACTGGAGATGAAGAATATTTCGTCCTCTTCTTCCTCTTCTTCTGCGATGTTCAAGTCTTGCATGCCCTGTTCAATGGACGACACACCCCTAATTCTCCTAGAGGTGCCTCTGCCAACTCTCTCTGGACCCCTTGACGCTGCGACTGGTGTTGTTGTCCTGCAGACTCTCGCATAGTGTCCTGGAGTGCCACACCTGCCGCAGGTTCTAGATTTGGTGTGGCACTCGCCTACATGTGGCAGGTCATATCCACAGTATTGGCATGATGGAGCATTGCTGTGACCGGTGGGTGGGTCTCCACCTCTTGGCGCCCATCTTGTCTTCCCAGGTGCATAGCGACCGACTGCAAAAGCTTCTTCCTCCTTTTTTGCATTGGTAGCGGTGTCCATTTTCGCCCCCCTGGCATCAGCCAGTTCATACGCTCTCCCCATGTCTAGGATTTGTTGTAGGGTTAGCCCAGGTTCTCTCAAAACCTGCCTCTGCAGTTTTCCGGAGATGCACCCCTGCAGCAACTGGTTACGAACCATCTCCTCTTCGTTACCCCATCTGCAGGAGCTTGCTAGGTATCGGAGTCGCGCACAGAACTTGTCCAACGATTCATCATCTTGCTGCTTCTCCGCGCCCATGACAAACCTGTCAAAGTCTACATTTGCCATGGGGAGGAAGTAATCTCTGAATGCTTGTTTCACCGCAACGTAGGTGGCCACAGGGATAGTCAGCGAGTCATAAATCTTGTGTACCTCCACCCCTGCCGAATATACCATGATGGCGATTTTTTCTGCATCTTCCGTGACCCCCGCGGCCGTGAAAAACATTTCTAGCCGTTTCACCCACAGGAGCCATTTCGGACCCAGCTTAGATGGAGAGCCAGTAGTATCAAATTCAGGCATGGGGCTTAGCGTGCTGTTCATCCTGCGTGGGATGGGGGCAATTGCACCATCCTGGTCATCTTCTTCCCCCATTTTGGTGAATAGCACTCACCAGTAATTGCTGGACACCTTCTGTGGCTGCTGGGCTGGTGTGCTGAGTCCCCTTTTCAATGTGGTGCTTCTCTTGCACCCTTTTCTCCTCCTGATGACTTGTGCCACAGCCCTGTAGAAGTGAGGGCTGTGGGATTTCCAAAAATTGCTGCTAGGCAAAGCAAAAGTGCAAGTGGCGCACAAGCACCCTCACGGGCCGCTACCACTGCCTTTCACGTGTTGACCAAGATGGCCGCCGGCCATACACGTGGACTCGTGTAAGCGCGAGTCAACATTCTTCTCCTGGAACGTTGCCGGAGCGGAGGATGGCTCCCGCGCCGTCCTCGTCGCCAGTGTTATGTATCGTGGGGGCGATGGGAGGCCCACGCAATCACACACACACTCGCTCCGCATACATTCAAGGAGCCACGCCGGAGACGTGTGGATGGTTGCGGTCCCCGGCACGAACTGCCGCACGGGCCGTGTTCATTAACACTGCGCATGCGTGAGCCTCGTTATGGCTCACGCATGTGCCCAACAGCGTAGTAATACGCAACACTCTCCATTATTCAAATGCCCCAGCATTTGCACAGGCATACATTTTCTTGTCGACGCACATGCTGGGAATCCGTATGGAGCCCACCGGCTTTATGCACCGATATAGAGCAGGACAGACTCCTAAGGGATCCATTGCTCACATAGAAGGCAGTGTGTACAATTAAACGCTGACACTCATGCAGGTATGGCAGGCAATGTTTACAACTGCCTACCATGCTTGAATCGCAGGCAGCATCTGCAATTAAACGCTGCTTAGCATGTAAGTATGCTAGGCAGCATTTACAATTACAATTACATGATGCCTGCCATGCGAGTATGGTAGGCAGCGTTTACCCATGTGCACGGTGGAGTGCATATTGACAGGGCAAAATGCGGCATACACCCATGTACACTGCCTTTTGCCCTGCACATTTGCACTCTGCTGCCAGGTCCCTGCCACATTTGGTGGCAGGGACCTGGCAACTCCTGAGCTCAAACATACCGATCCCTGCCCTCAAATTACGATATTCTTTAAAATGAGCTCCATAGTCTTTCCTCTCCTACTTTTAACTACAGGTCTGTTACTCGCTCTCCTCTTTTATTTCTCTGGCACCTTTCTTGCTCTATTGCATCCCATAAGCACATGCCTGTTTTTTCCTTGTTTTACCTTTTTTTATTTCAGTACTTTCTCTTCATTCCCTCCCTCTCGCTTTAAAGAATGTCAGTATTGCTGTCCATTAGATCAGTTGGTGGTACGTTTAGAAGAATACATATATTAGTTGTCATCGTTACTGATGGAAAATGCAAAAATAAATTGCCCTCTTGAAATTGCACTTTCCGACCCCTCTGACTCATCTGGGAAGCGAGCTTGTAGGCTTGTGATCGACACGTTTTCCTGTGTTTTTCAGGTGCTTAGCATTCCTGTATAATAGAGGCTAAGTCACAGCAAAACTATGTTTTGCAGAAACCAAAAGGTGTTTTGGGCTCTTTGCTTGTCACGCGGAATCCAGTGGTTGAGGGCATGGCCCATTGAAGTGACATATTCACCCATAACATGTTCAGTTTGTTGGTTTGTCAACAGAGGATTGAGGGATTTGTCCAATCACCTATAGGCTTTGGGGGTAACACTTTACCAGAGGAGAAAGGTTGTTGTTTTGCGAGGTGTAAGAAGAGTGACAGGACAGTGATAAATGAAAGGAGACGGAGGTTAATAAGACCAGGAACTAGGCAATAAGGCGATCAAATTGATCAGGAAAGCAATGATAAAATAGAGGTAAACCAGGATAATGATTGTGTTTCCATGTTGGAATATTGACAAAAGATTACAGTGGAAGGAACTGGATCTTTTTTGAGGTCTGTGGATGAAATTGATGAGGATGGAGGTGTTGGAATTGTGTAGACCTTTATGGAAGATGTGTACAAAACAATTGCATGTGTTGGTCTTGCTGGGGCGTTTTTATAAAAAAAAACAAGAGGAGATTGTAGTTGCAACATCACCTGTTTTCGATCATCTGTTTTGGTAGAGCACATATAAGTTAATTGGGTGATGGTGTCAAGGCATAATAGCTTGTGTTCTGAAAGCCAGGTTGCTCTGATGACCAGGATATTCAGTCTGTTTTCTTGTCCTGGATCAGCATTGGAGAGAGCTAAGCTGGCACCAGAATTAGCATTTAAGAGTCCAAAGCGGAGAGCTTATAGACTGAGGTTGTAGCTCACCAGTGATATGGGCGGGCTGCATCGCGGTGGTAAGAGGGGAAAGCTTGAATTCCTTGGAAAGTGTTTTGGAGATGATGTGAAATGACAACAGTTTGTTGAAGGGATGATCTGTGAGAGATTCTGGAATAAGAATGTGCGGAAATCATTTTGATGTGGACCTTGCGTGAAGGGGCATATCAAACAGCCCACTGCTAGCTAAGTCAATAGGGGAGATATAAGGCTAATCGCAGAAAGTAAATTTACTGGTGAAATAGGTCTAGACATTAAGATCCCATTGGTTTGGTTACATGCCCTTTCCTTCTGAATGTTATCCTCGTTGCACACTTTGAAACAAAGCCACTCAGGTACCCTTTGAAGCAGAGCAACTTCAAGAGTGGAAAAAGGCTAAACAAACCAACTTGCTCAATCAATGAAAATCTGTCATGGTCAGGTTTAGCGCAAAAAGCTTATGTAAGCCCTTGGGTATCACATGTTGATACAGTTAGATATAGATGTATGTGGGCAAATAACTGCCTGTCAGAAAAATCCAGGAGCAGCAGAACTAAACAAAATGTGTTGATACCAGTGAGGATTCAATGGCGACTAATTATTCTGCTCTATTCCAAGAAACCCACCCTTTTACTGCAGGACACTACCATGACCTGTTCTCACCATTATTCAGCCTGACGCGGGGCCATGAACACTACTGTGACTAAATTTTCAGGCTGCAGTAAGAGTTCCCTACGGCTGCCCAGTTTCACTCACCCCACCGGGATTACAGGACGATCTGAAGACAGATTCCATGTATCAGCGATATGTTACAAGGCACGTGAGTAGCTAGTTTCCGTGATTGTTTTCAGAATCCTTGAGAGTTATTACATATCAACCTTTCTTCCCCCTTCTTGGAATTAAGAATCATATTGATATCCATTGCTCCTCCCTATGTCCAGAAGGCCATGTTCATCAGGAAACCAACAGAGAATGAAACTTCAAAGCACTAAATTAGGACAGTGTTAGGTTTGATTTTAAAGTATGTTCAGTTATTTGTGTGTTAATTTATGCTTGTATAGTACACACATCAGAGAATGCATTGCTGCTGGGTGCTGTGGCAGTTAAGATGGTGGGAACACTGGAAGAACGGGAAAGACTAGAGGGGTTAGCTAGCTAAGAAAAGCCAGCTGTTGACCTTTTTTTTAAACTGAAGAGTAGAGTGAGCGGGAGGATGGAGTTAGCAGAAAATAATAACTTCACTATGGTCCTTGATTCAATGTTATTATTCTGCAAGAATTACGATCCGCAAGTCACGGCCTACTTGTGATTCACTGAGGTCATCCGGGAACCAACTCCAGATCTCTGTTAGTATAAACACAGTGGGCCTCATTACGAGGCAGGAGGTAGCCATGCCGCTTTTTGCTTTTTCAGGGATCCCGGACCCGGTACATCCCCATTCCCATTTCAGCCCCAATAGGGCTCAATGGGAATGGGGATGATGCCAACAACGGGCCTGTTAGTGACAGGCCCGTTGTTAGCATCCTGGTCTGCTCACGGGACTCGCTAAGGACGCCTGGTTTTACCAGGCATCCTTAGCGGGTCCCGCGAGCAGCCCTCGTAATGAGACGGTAGGGGGTAAACAGGGCCGGCAGCTGTACTAGCCCCATTAACCCCCTACCAACTTCCTTGTAATGAGGCCCAGTGTTGTTAAGTTTATTTCAGATCATTATGGTCCTTGGTTCAATGTTATTATTCTACAAGAATTACGATCCGCAAGTCACGGCCTACTTGTGATTCACTGAGGTCATCCGGGAACCAACTCCAGATCTCTGTTAGTATAAACAAAGTGGGCCTCATTACAAGGCAGGAGGTAGCCATGCCGCTTTTTGAGGCATGGCTACCCCCATTCCGGGTACCGGGTCAGCGTTCCCTGAATGGGGAAATACTGGGCCATTCCGACCTTGGAGGGCCCGGTATTTCCCCATTCAGGGAACTCGGACCCGGTACATCCCCATTCCCATTTCAGCCCCAATAGGGCTCAATGGGAATGGGGATGATGCCAACAACGGGCCTGTTAATGACGGGCCTGTTGTTAGCATCCTGGTCTGCTCACGGGACTCGCTAAGGACGCCTGGTTTTACCAGGCGTCCTTAGCGGGTCCCGCGAGCAGTCCTCGTAATGAGGCAGTAGGGGGTAAACAGGGCCGGCAGCTCTACTGGCCCCATTAACCCCCTACCAACTTCCTTGTAATGAGGCCCAGTGTTGTTAAGTTTATTTCAGATTGTTTTGTAAGAAGCTGTTCTAGCAGTTCTTTGGCAGTTCTTTGGTAATCATACCTATCCTCCTTAGGAGGTTTTAAAGCTGATTTGTTTTGCCTGAATTATTGGGTAGTAATATTGTATTAACCTGTCTGGGAAGTATCCTTACTGATGTACTGTCTATTTTGGGCAACTGCTAGTGCAAGAAGTCGATAGTCCAGTCCCAAATAATGTCCACTATAGTGGTCCCTTGCCCCTCACATTTACAGCCCTTTGCATCATCTCTCATCCAAGAATGTAGTACAGTTGCAATAGAAATAATCTATTTTTTTTAAATTTGATTTATTAGTGTTTTACAACATGCTGCAGCTGCCGTGGAAATAGCTTCAAAATGCACAAGAGGGCAATTCGGAAGGATGAGGAGGTTGGGGGCAGGAAGGTTCACAGCTAGACCGTGAAGCCGGATTCCAGAACCCAAGCAGTGCTACGAGGGAGTGAGGAGAAACAGGATGGAGAGGGAGGGTGTCAGGGGTCATTCACAGATATACCAGGAAGTCACATTTCAGATCCTGGCCAGGGGGTTTGGGAATAGGTAGTGTGAGAGGGGACGTAGGCAGGTAGGAGATGTGATGTTCACAATTAAACCCAAAGGTCACATTCCAGTTCCTGACCTGAGGAAGAGCATTCAGAAGAAAACGGGTCAATATACACGAAACAATGTTCAGTACCGATCCTCCCAAGGCACCGCTTCAGATGCAAACATGGTGCAATAAGTGAAAGGGTTCTTGTCCCAAAAAGAAAGTGATTTCATTAATACTTCAGAAAGGAGACTTTTACATTCTACCAAAAAAACATGAGGATGCCATTAATCCACCTGGGTGCCCTATTGGTTCCAATTTTCAGCTCTTTTTTAGAACCTATGTCCAAATATGTTGATTTGTTTCTAAAACCTCTGACTATGGAGACACTCACGTATCTAAAAAAACACCAGACATGTGTCTACTCTCATTGAATGATGTATGTTTGATCCCTCAAAACAGCTGCTAGGTACCTTGGATATTGAATCCTCATATACCAACATCCCCTAGGACAGTGCCATTGCAGCATTAGAACAAGCCTTTAATACTCATCCTGTCCCTACAGATTTTATTACTGAATGTTCTTCTACAGTCCTTGTAAATATTGTTTTTAGGTTTAAACAGGATTATTACAATCAGTGAAAAGGGCCTGCCATGGGCTGTACCTTTGCTCCCATTTTGGTCATTCTGTTCATGGCATTGTTGGAGGAGACCTACATTCTTGGCTCTAATAACCCGTTTAGGGAGTCCGATCCTTTCTACAAGAGGTATATTGATGATATACTCCTAATTTGGGAGGACTCTGAATCCAATCTCAAACATTCTATGACATTGATCAACAATATGGATAACAATCTGCACACAAAACTGGAGACCGACCTGTTCCGTAAACCCACTGAGCATAATACGACTTTACATTTCTCGAGTCAGCATTCAAAAGCTCTGATCGGCAATCTTCCAATGGAATATTCTTAAGTACGGAGAAATTGTGCTCAAAGAATTGATTTTGACACCCAAGCGGAGGTTCTCTAAAAAAGACTTTCAGCAAAGGGGCTACCCTAAAAAAAGAAAATTGAAAACTGTTGCAAGAGAACACAATATACTTATAGGTAGGCCCTGCTTGAAACCAATGATAACACTTGTAAAAACTCTGGTCTTCTTATTTGTGCTATCACTTTCTGTCAATTGAGTAATGGCATAAAATGAGCGTTCCTAAAGAAGTGGCACATATTGCGAGAAATTGATCCAATCTGGCAAAATTCTAAGGAAAAAGCCTGAAACAAAAATTGGTGAAGACTGGTGAAGGCCTTGAGATCTTCACTTCCTAAATACAGTGGATCAATGCTCAATAGGTGGAATGTGTCAATTTTAGGCCATGCGCCTTGCGGATCATGTACAGCTTGTACATTTTCTAAATGCAATATTTCTTTTGAACATGGCAGGCGTATATGGCAATTAGCAGCCAATCAGGTTTCATGGATTGCCGTCTGAATCCCACGATCGAAGCCTGCAATGTGAGGAACCTCCCGTGTTGCTCCCCCCCGTCATCTTCCCCCCACCCTCCTCTCCCTTAACATAATTGTCCCCGTCCCTCCCACCTCCACTTTCCTGATGGATGTGGTGGCGGCAGCCCGCTGCTGTTGCTCTGACTTCCTTCTTCCTGCCGCCGTGGTCGTCCAGCTCTGTGGCAGCCTTCTCTACACAGCCTTTTCTATGAATGATGCCGCGAAGCATCCAGTTAATTCTTAGAAAAGATGCCGCCATCGGTACCCGGGGTTACTGGATTGGCAACCCGGGTGCTAATGGCGTTAGTAATCCGTTCCTTGGGCTACACCAGGGGTAACGTGCCGGTGCCCTCTTTAAAAGCCCTTGCTTCGCTCAAGCCTTTACCTCCAGCTACCAGGCCGTTACCCCCCAGTATAGCCTGTGGAATGGGTTACTAATGCCATATCATTTACCTATACTACAGGCAAGAGTAGGCACCTGATATATGCTATTGTCTGCCCATGTAAGAAGATATATGTAAGAAAAACATCACGGGCAGTGCAGTTATGAATTAATGAACATCATTCACAAATTCTGACAGGGACAGTATCTGACAGTATCTCATACATGCCAACATTCCAAGGCAGCTGGGAAGGAGATTTCATCAGAGAAATCGGGAGACTAAAATGTTCCCTTAGGAATGCATTGGAGAAATAATTATTTTAGGCGGGAGAACGTGAAAAAAAGCAATATTTTTCACCAACAAATCGGGCGACTCCCACCTAAATTGGGGGGTTGCCATGTATGGTATCTGCCCCCTGTCCTGGTTTTGCCTTGATAAATGAAGTGCAGCCAATGGTGACCTGTTGGCTCGAAATCTTTCATATAGAGAACACAGTTGGATTTTTAATTTAAAAACAATTGAGGATGGCCTGAAAGTTGAGAGAATGGCAGGCATATGCGTAGTACATCTATTCATAGCTTCCTTTGCTATTCCAAGATGGCAGCTGTGTTTCACTTATGTTTCACCTATGGTTTGAGCTTCACTGGGAAAGCTTCCTCTTTCTATTCTCATTAATTATCTGGCAGTGTATCTGGCTTTTTGGCTGCCCGATGCAACTTCAGAGTTTCATGGACTGCCATGCAGTAAATACACTTTATAGCCAGCATGGCTCTGACTAAATATAAGGAGTTATATGCTGCAACCATTGTTTTTACATAGAGCCGCTTTTTTATATAGAGACTTTTATTAGTGTGTTTAAGGCACTTGCAGATTTCATTTTGATGATGAATTCTTTGCCTCTTAATGGCATGGAGAGATATTTAGGCTCTACGCTGTATGTCGTGAGACTAAATAATTTAAGGTTTTCCTTTATGTTGCAACCTACCTGCAAGGTGCCAAGGCTACTCTTAGTGGGGAAGATAAAAGGTGGCTTGAGTCCCAGTTTCGACTTTAAACATACCTCAAGTAGATATTTTCATTTATTTATACCATGATGCTTTATTTTTGTAATCAATGGGGATTATGTTTGGTGTGGATATAGTACTCATTGGTCGCTTATTTACAGCTTTTTTGTAGATTTCAGTCTTCAGCCTGTTGTGAGTATTTCAGGGAGTAGCACACTTCAATAAGGCTAGTTTTCCCACCGTCACACTGCGTTGGTTGATTCTGAAGGACTGTCAGCATTGAATGGATTTAATATTTACCCTCATGATCAAATATTAGACAGATAATGCAGTGTTAATTATGTTGCTTTATTGTTTTTTCTACACAGTTATGTTACACCCTGATGACATTATAAGACATTACAGTACATGTCAAAACCGGTCGGTGATTTCCTTTTAATTATTGAGGAAATTTGTTATTTCAAATAGACGCCCTTTACACCTCTTTTGCAGATATAGCAACATGTTTGCTTTTTCCATGTATGTCTATGAAAATGTCTTTGGGCAATGTTTAGGGATGATGATATGTGGTTGCCAGTCATTTGGTCGAAAACAATTGGTCGACTGGACAACTGGTCGAATCAATTTGGTCGATTTTTTTATTTTTTTATTTTTACCCCTTTTTTGGTTTTTTTTGGGGGGGTCCCCCCCAACCCCCTTTTTTTTTTTTTTTTTTTTTTTCTACACGAAAACCCACAAAACACATATATAAATAAAAAAATAAAAAATTCGACCATTTGGTTTTCGACCAAATGACGTCGACCAAATTGCAGTCGACCAGTTTGTAGTCGACCAAATGACTGGACACCTGATATGTTCATGCCAACACCTATATTGAACACTCAATTGGCCTATTAATGTTCATTTTCATGTCTGATAAAGATTGTGCATATGCTTCCTCTCTTTAATGCCATAATGTCTATTTAATGAATGTATGTATTTATACCATATTAAAATGGTTTTGTAGACATGCTGTGCTTGATATTTATCCCATAGGCACTCCATTTCTTTTTACACTGTGTTGTCCTTAAGTGGCCTAGTGGGAGGACTGAGGTGTAAAAAATCCACAAAGAGATTCGTTTTCCAGTGCTTTATTACACTTTATTAAACTGTCAATTGGTCTGGCGAAATTGGGATTGTTCAAACTAAGGGGTCCAGGCAGCTCTCCCAACCTCCTCATGGGCTACCTCCACCCTAGCCCACGTATCCCTACCCATCAGAATATTCCTCAATGTATTTGAATGCATGGTAAACCCTACTGTCTAGGTCTTTTTGTAATATTGGAAGAAATCAAAATGCTGGGGCCTGTTTAACTCCCTCAGTGAATTTTTTAATGGTCCTCTCACTTTTCGGCAGCAGACTGATTTCACCAGAGTTTCTCCACCAGTCTCTCACCCTCACTCTCTCCCTCCATCTCTCTCTTGTTCCTTCTATATTTCTCCTGCTACATCAATCTCTGCTCTCCTCCTTCAGAGATCTTCCGACTCTTCGCCTCTGTCTCTAGCTCTATTCCTCCCATCCTCTCAACATACATTCACTCCTCCCCAATCTCTTCTCCACTTTCTCTCTCTCTATGCTCCTCAGTCTCCTTCTCATCTCGCCTCCCCCTGTCTACTCTCAATCCCCTACCTGTGTCCTGATCTTATCACACTCTCTCCACCTATCTCTTCCAACTACGCCCATCTTGCTTCACTGCTCCCTCAACACTTCTGCCACTACCACCCTGAGCTCTCTCCACACCCCATAGCCTCTCTCTATCACTCTCACCCTCTCTCTAATTCCCCCTATGAACATCTGAAGTAAGTGGCATAGACAGGATGGGTCATGAAGGGTAAATATTGTCCTCGTTGCTTTATGCCAACCTGTGGCTAAGAATGAGCCAAAAGACAAGGGAAGTAAAGCAGGACCCTTTACAAATGAGTACGGTGCAGGCCTACTGCACAGAGCAATGTTGGTTACAGCTTTGTATGAAATACTTGATAAATGTAGGGCCTAATGCTACATAGAGCCTTAGAGGTGTGCCTTGAGGCTTATATATCCTCATCAGTGGCAGTAGACAGCCAGTCCGTTCATTTTTGGGAATCTCATGCAGCTATCTTGCTCTGGCTAATTGTACAGCTGCAACAAGGGTGAGCCCGGCAAACTGATAAACAGGGGCGTCCCCTTTCAAATGTTCTTAGTATGTAATATATGTTAGCTATCACTGATGCATAGAATGCCGTCACTACATTTCTGGCATCTCTCCACTTGGTCAGAAATCTCATGGCAGGGCAGTTCACACCCCCATGTCTAAATGTTCTATTACTTCTCTCTCTGCAATATTTCTACTTTTAGATCTGCGTCCTTTATGTCTAAATTGACATTATAGGGAATCAAACGAGAGCATGTTACCATCTTGACTTAAATTGCCAAATGCTTTATTTATCAGTCCTGCAACCCCATGTTTCTCTACCCATCTCTACAACTGTACACAATTGTCTGTATGCAATGCTGGCACAGCTTTTCAACTTTATCCTACTCCTTGCGGGTTTCTTGAATTAGGCCTATGTTCGGCCCTTTGAACTTAAGGTACAGAGGATCTTTATCCTCTTAATGAAATTATTCGTACCATTTGCATCGATTCTAAATAACTTGTAACCTCTTATTTTCAATAGTACTGTAAAGTGTATACCACATCCATTGGTTTACCTAAACTAACCATCCTGCTGGTTTGAGGCACTTTTCACTCCTATAGGGTCAACCTCAATCAATAATATAGCATCAATAGCAATGCCCAATTACATCCAGAATGAATACTGCCAAAAATGCTGCAGAGAAAGGAGTAAATGCACCAGAACACGTAACCGCAATTCTGTCCCCACTCATTTTACATCAAAGGGCCACTATTTGGGTGGCGTAGTGCTTCCTGGTTGCCCCAATCCCAGCCAGCTGACACAACTCATTTAATCCCAAACCCTTATTTCCCTTCTTTAAAATAATTCTGTGTATTTTTCAGGTTATGTCTGGTATGATTTGGTTGGCATCACAAATAACCACACCGACTCTGATAGTAAGTCCAAGAGTGTTTATTGGGACTTTACAAATAGCTTGGGCAAAAGGTTCTCGGCTAGGTCTCGGGTTAAGCGGATCTTGGGGAATTGGTGTTAGGGCCATCCCTCTCTCTCTCTCTCTCTCTCGCTCCCTCTCTTTCTCTCATATACCACGGCCGTTACCCTCCTCCCTAACCCAGGCATCCTTAATGGGCGTTATTACTATCGATCAGTGCCACCTGTTGTCTTTTGCTCTTTCTGGGGCTAAGTATAACTTCCCTAAAACATGGGCTAACTATCTCCCTTGGATATTTAGCTTTCCCTGACCTATCCCGCTTAGTAGGCCTAGGGGGTTAGGAATGGTGCCTTCTTTCACCCAGTGTCACTTTTACTTCTCTAACGCCCACTCGTGCCTGACCCTTCATTTATGTTGGTCTCTACAGATGTTCTCCTCCCACCCTACTACTGTCTCTCCGATCTCTATCTCCGCCTTTCCATCTCCACCCTTTGATCTGACTTCTCTCACTTCTCAACTCTATCACTTCTTACTGCCACTGCCTCTCCCTCCGTTGTTCCTTTCCTAGCACTCTACTTCCTTGCCTCTGGTTTAGGTCAATTTTCCCCACATCAAAAGGTTCGCATGAACCTTTTGTTCTAAAAATGCTAGCACCAAAGGTTCCAACACCAAAGGTTCGAACCTTTGGTGGTAGCATTATAAAAAAAAATAGGGGTTGTGGGGGTGTCCCCTGCATCACCCCGCTCATTGTACTTCATGGTATAGTGAGTGGGGGCTGCGGGGGACAACCCCGCAGAATTCCGTTTAAAAAAAAAAAAAGAAACGGTGGCTGCGGGGGTGTCCCCCGCATCACCCCGCTCACTGTACTTTATAGTATAGTGAGCAGGGCCTGCGGGTACAACCCCGCAGCCTTCCGTTTAAAAATAAAATGAGAAGAAAAGGACCCTGCAGCGCCGGTTCCCGATCACAGAAGTGAAAGGGAACTGGCGCTGCAGGAACCCAGCGTGAAGACAAGGTAAGTGGTGTTTGTTTATGTTGGGGTTGTGGGTGGGGGTGTGCTGAGGGTGTGGGTGGGAGGTGTTATGGGTGTGTTGTGTGTGTGGGTGTGAGTTTGTATGTGTGTTCGCATGAGAAAGGTGCAAACTTTTGGTAGTTCACACCTTTCTCATTTGAACGATTTGACCGCTGTAATTTCAGCCGTGGGCAAATCACTCAGATTCCTTGCCTCTTGCTATTCTTTGGTTATTTTCTCTCTCTCTACTCTTACCACTCGCTACTCCAATTCTCCCACTCCCTGTTGCTCCTACTACTCTTCTACTATTGTTTTACTCCATTCCTAACACTATCCCTTTACTTCCTTTACCTACTATACTATTACTGTCAATCTATTAATCGTTCTACTCATTTGTGTGCGCTATCGCCCTCTACTACAACTACCACTCTACTACCTGTTTCCCCCACTCAGTACTCTGCTACTATCCCTACTCCCACCTACTACTATCTCTGCCACAACTACTACTACCACTCTGCTACTCCTACTCAAACCTCTACTCCTCACACAAACACTCCACAGACCCTCTCCTTGTAATAGCCTCCATACTCCTTTCACTCACACCACCTCTAGTCTCTCAGATGTCTCCTTCACCCCCTCCTGTCCTCACCCTACTCACCCACACTTGTACACTCACACACACCTCCTTAAATACCCCCCTCCCAGGATTGGCCACTTACCCTATCCAATCACTTACCTGGCTCTAGGGGGTGTGACAAGGGAAGGTCATGGGAAGGGTTAAGAGGGCTTATAAGCCCCGCTTTTTCCAACATGGACTCTAATGGGGTCTCTGTAGGTTAGATGTTTAAAGGCCTTTCTGTAGGCCTAAGTTTACCCCAAATATCCCTGGTGGTGTAGTGGTTAAAGGCCTTTGTGAAGGCCTTTGTTTAACAAAAACGTCCCTGGTGGTTTAGTGGGGTCAAAAGCCTTGCGGTTGGGATTTATTTAATAATGAAAAAGTCCCTGGGGGGGGCTAGTGGCTTCTCCTATTTGCCCGGGCCCCAACTGACACCTGACACTGTCTGCTGGAGCCGCGCCAGTGTTTTAGTTGTCGCGGTATCCCCTTGGTACCGCACTTCCTGTTGCTGCGTCCTGTGGCATTGGGCAGCCGGTGTTGTGCCGCTCTATGCATCCCATGGCAGCATGGACCCTGCTCTCCTTGCTGCGTCCAGCGGGTCCGGCGCTGGGGCTGGAGGCGGTGCTGCCCTTCTTCCTGGATCCTGATGCGGCCTGGATGCTGCCATCTGTGCCGGTAAGGTGGGGTGGGGGCCGGCATAGAGTTGGGCACTGTGGTTCCCTCCCACCTCCCAACAGGGCCACAACCCTGGCCTGTCACACTGGCAAAACCATTAGATGCGCACACATTACAAAGAAACACTCCAGCGCTCCTTAGATTAATGCATCTAGCTGACCCTGACACTTCCCAGACTAATGCCCCTATCACATATATAGACAATTTGGTGTTCATTACGATTCCACATCTTCCTAGGAAAGAACTGCTGTTTTCTACAGTTCAACTTTTTCCTGTAGAGGCTAATTTACGGTGTCCTTTCCTCTTCTAACAAAACCGTAAATGAATTTTAACCTGAGTGTACATTTGTACAATGAGGGAGCCCCCCCCCCTTTCCTCTGAGCACAGGTGGATAATCAGTGGGAGGTTCTCATTTTGAAGTATTTCTTTCACATCTCCACCTCAGTCGGTTAAAAGGGTTTTCGGAACTCACTGTCAATGTGTGCCCTTGTTCGTTTGACTGTCTCTCCCTTTTATGTCTAGTTTTTGAAGTTCAACAGTCCTCCTTTACGTGGTTCTCTTTAGCGGTTTTCCTTCCAATCCCTGCGCGATTCCGTGTGCGTTTGTTGTAATAACTCTTCCCGCCTCTTTTCCCGTCTTGCTTTTTCATTTGGTGCGTCATGTTGAAGAGTGACATTCAGATTGTGCTGCTTCAGAAAGTCCTTCAGTTCTTGTACTTTTATGAACTGAGTTTTCATGGCCTCAGTCACTATCATTCTCACTGTTTGCAGAATGTATTCTTTCAAGTCTCATCTTTCATACTTTCCGCAAGGCTCCAGGCGTTTCTTCCTCTTCTCCATCATTCCGTGGAAAATATCTACGTTTGTACCCCTATAACAAACTGGTTGTGTTTTTGGCTGCTTGCTAAATCAATTGTTCGTGTTTGCATCTCAGAAGACTTATGATGAACATCTATGTGGCATATTTATGCGAGTGGTTACTGGGAGTTGTTCTAAGTGCAATAAAATAAGACATTGCGAAGGCATGCGGGCACAGGTACAGCAGGCAGGTAAAGTGCTGATAGCTCCAGCTCGTCCAAGACAGCCAGACGAGGAATGGTGCTAAGTGTCGACCATCAGGTATGTGACTGGAAAGAGACAGTGGAAGGAAGAACTACGAAATGGCAGCGGATTCTGGTGCAGACCTGATGATCATTTCAGAGATGAAACTGAGAGAGCCGTAGACTAAAATCAGCTTCTAGTTGCACAAGAATGACATTAGCCTGGGAAACTACACGGCTGACCAATTAACACTGAAAGGCTACAGAAAGCATAGCATACAATGTAAGGATGGAAAGGTCAGAAGACAAATGTACTGCAAGAAGGGAAGACCATTACTGGGGTGGACTTAACATCTTGCGAAACCTGAAACTGAGAGAGTGAGCAATGGCTGTCCATCATTTGTAATGGGATCCCTCTGTCCCCCCAAACCACTCACTCATGTTCGTACCTGTATGAAACTAAATTCTAGATGTACATTGAAATCTGTGCTCTTAGCATACTTTTTTTGTCACTCATGTTAACCGGCATGCCTGAAGTAGCCCCATGTACCATGAGGCGTGGCTCTGTCAGAATGTGCTCTTAACATACTTATTTTGTCACTCATGTTAACTGGCATGCCTAAAGTAGGCCCCTTACCTTGGAGGAGGCCTACCTTTGCATTCTGTAACCAATTTGTTCTTGAACTTTGCCATACACACTATGCACTTGCTGTTACTAGTGCCTAGATGCCTGAGGGCTTTGTGCGCTGAAATAAATGCAAAAATAAAATAAATAAATAGTGACAAATAGGGGTGAGAGGATGAGGAAGCAGCAGGGAGAGGGAAGTAAGATGGCGGGCGAGCATACACTCTGAAAGGTAGTTATGAAGAAACCTACTGGTAGGAGGTTCGTGCCAAAGGGTGCTTATCACCTCAAGCACCTTATTAAGGTGTACAGAAGGTCTTGTTACAGAGAGAAGGGTGCATACCTTTACTCTCCACACAGTCCCCTCTACTCCTGAATTTACCTTGAACACCTGGTTGCCTGGGGAAGACGTGAGGTGATGGAAGCTGAGCACAGTAAACATGTAAACACACCATTAGCTTTATGAACACAACTGATGACTGTTATTACAGAGTCGAATACAGTGATCATGCACACAACGACGGTTGTTTTTTAAATACTTTATCTGAAAAGACATACCAGATCCAAATTTTCAGTGTGCGAAAGAAGTTTAATGTATGCACCACCACAATCAATTCCATCCTGAAAATTAACCTCATACCTGGGTAATGTGAAGAAGCGAGAAAAGAGATTAGCGTACAAAAGGCAAAACCCTAAAACGTACAGTTCTCTCTAATGATACATTTCTGAGCAATGCCATTAACATACGCTAAACAAAGTCATGCTTTCACCTTTGGGAGTTTGCTATATATAGCCATGTGCACCTGTGCCGTACACATGTTCCTTACTGATGTCCTATCAGACTGCATTAATAAGTGAATACATGGACTAGGTACATGGACTACGCTCAGTGCTGGGTTTTTAAAGAACCATGGCATTTCTGAAGATTATGGGACATTTAAAAATGACAATATTTCCATTGTTTCTTAAAGGGACATAATTGGAAGAAAATTGATCATTTGTGTGTGCGTGTGTATGTGTTTCTAGTGTCCTTTATGCCACAGTACTGTACACACAATTTATTTGATCTTCAAACTTCTATAATGGACTTGTCAGTTATGTCCGTTCATAAAATGTCCTCAATCAGTTTGATGATTAATATCAGCATCAAAATCAATTCAAATTCACGCGCTCTGGTGTGTTATCCTGCATGGGCTGTGGCGTTCCGCGTGGCAATCCCGCCATTTTGGCGCTCTTCATCCAGTTTACCCCACCATGTCCTCTGTACTGACAGGCTCACAGTACGTAAGTGCATGGTGTAGTTTTGAAAGAATAATGTCCCTGTGCGCAAGGCGAGAGTTGCCTTATTCATGATCTGATCTCGATCTACGAAGAACGGCTCTACAAAGAGAATGAGCCTTGGTCTCTTAAGATTCATCTCTGTTTAAGGGAAGTACATCGTTTTATCTGCCAGATCCTCCTCTATGGTGGTCTGGTGCACCACTTGCACAAAGTGTACATAGTTTAAAAAACAATAGAATAACCTGCTTACTTATATAAAAGATGATTCATATAAAAAAAATCAATACAACAATGCAATGTATAAATATCTAAATGTTACCAAATCTTCAATCTAATTTAATAAAGCTGTGTCTGAAGTTTCAGTGTTACGTTGGGAGTTGTGGCAAGCCAGAAGAAGAACTACGACCAGCGGACATACTTCTTACTTAGCTTAATTCAACTTAAAAGAAAGAAAATGCCACACTATCCCTATTGCTAAAGGGGAGCTCCCTTCCTATAAAACTGAACTAAAGTGCTCTTCAATAGTGAAAAGAAAATTGGTCTTCCGTCCAAACCTATCCGCTAAATTGGCCCTACCACTGAGACAAAATAAAACAAAGTTAGGTGGAGTGTTCTGCACTCTGTAGTGTCAGATGCTACGAGACTTCCCAGCAGCTTCAGGAGTCTCTCCTGGCTATAAATTCCTGAGAAGAACATTTCTCCTTATTTCACAGTTCTTGGCAGTTTAATAAATTTTTTCAAGTTTCCCAAGTTCAATAACAAAGAAAAGTTCCAAAAAAACCAAAGATGCACCATTCTTTAACTGGAGGGATATTTCCCTGATCCCTCTCCACCACTTATGTTGCTTTCTTCCCACTAGATTCTGGGTTTGGGTGCCTCAGGGCTCCCCTCATGTCTGTTCTTTGCTTTCATTATTAGGCCTTTCTGGCTCCCCTGGATTTCTCTGTCTCAGTGCTTCGCCAAGCTTTGTTCGGTATCTGTAACCCCTCTCTTCTGTTTGTGGTTCTCGCACCTCTTGTGGCGTTTTGTGACCGTTCAGGAGATTTATATTCATCCAGTGTCTCAGGCTCTCTTAACCGTTCTGTCTCTCTTGTTCAGTCTTTCTCCCTAGGCCTCTATGACCCTGTTATGGGGTTATGGCAATCCCCCCCTCGCTCTTTCCTCTCTATGTTCCACCTCAACCTGGGCAACCCGCACACCTTCTGCGTTGCTGGGTCTTATGGTTTATCCTCCTCCACTCAAGGTTCGTTGTCCCTTTATTCTCACTCCTGTAATGCGAGAGTGTGTAAAGCTCAGAGTAGATTGTCAAACAGTTGTCTAGTTCATCTTTACCTTGAGCCAAGCACAAAGAGGTAGTGTCCATATTATCTTAAGGCATATACATAGATGTATTGTCCGCATTACTAACTCCCATGCAGTCAGATACTCTCTGTTGTATTGCTAGTTCCCCATTGGAATGGGAGTCCATGTCCCCTAGAGGGGAGTCACTCTCAGTGAGGTGCCGCTTTCCCCAAATCCTAGGGAGGGTTTTGTTTAGCAGGCTCAGCAACTAGCCTCAAAGGCAGGTGCCACCCTGCCCCCCCAAGGGAACAAGGGACGAAGTCTCCAGATTCGTCACAGAGTTCATTACTTAAAAATGTATAAATATTTCCAATTGCCTAACAAAGATGTCTGCAATACATTGTGATGTCAGAATTGTTTTTTTTCAGGTAGTGTCAAACGATTCTTCCATGATATCAGTGCAACAAGATAGGGGAGTCCAATCTTTTCAACATGTAGGAATGAGCATTCAGACTAGTGACGCAATGATTTATATAGTTCCATTCTTGGACTGTGAGTTGCCCGGAAATTCAAACATTATGGAGCAATGAACAACTGACGCAAACCTTGCCAACCCGGAAGAAACAAACTAGACCCTTTGGTTAGTCTCAGCAAAACACGCCACTTAACTGAGCACATTGCCTCACTCAAAACACACAAGAGATCAGAGGTCAGCCTCCCCAGATCCTGCCCTACAACAGAACCTATTCCAGTAAAAGTTCTTCATCTTGATGGAACACAACATTACAAAACCACCACTCCTAGGTCAACAACATCCTGGAACACGACCACTTCAGTCTAGCGTAAAAATGCATGCAGAAGACACACAAAAGCTCAATTGTGGACAACAACATACTGGAACTATACAAGTTCAGTCTAGCTTTAAAAAGAGTCCTCACTAAGCCCAAAGCACCCTCTTTCTTAGCTAACTGACTCACCTCTCTTTCTCCTACCACCCTTTTAATGCACATGCAGACCAATTTACACACAGCTGTTGTATCCCACTAACATCCCACGCTCCACACTCTACTCCTTTCTTAACAGAGCCTTGTGTATTGTGTCTCCTAAAAGGAAGACGTTTGCCATACTTGACCACTTTACGTTACATTGCAGAGAATTCACCGGACGTTCCAGACGTTCCTCCGCGTGGGAAAGAACGAAAAGCCTCCAGAAGCATCACAATCAATAATGGATGTATTGATTGCAGAAGTCACAAAGTCAGGTTTTGTCACCAGGAAGAGCACAGAAATTATAGTACATGCCTCTCTGTATGGTGTAGGGGTTGCACTCACATAATCAGACTATCAAGGCAGAACGCACACAGAACAAAGATATTCACAACTTGACTGTGAAATGATAGGGTGTTTGCCATTTCTATCTGGACACATCTGGACACCATTTCTGGTCAATGATCACAGACTGCTCATTCCTATTTTCAAAGGTTCTGCCAACTCTGAGAATTGGAAAATGGATGCTATGACAGGACGGTGATGTGGAGCACATTTTTGGGCCTGAACAGGGCAATTAAACTGATTGTTTTGTCTCAACAGCCAAGACCAGTAACAATTCAAGAGATATACGAGACTGTGGTACTGGGGAGCACATGCTCTCATTATATAGGTGTTCTTCCAAAAGTGCTAAATAAACTGCATTGTACAAGCAAAAGAACGACATGAATGTCTACAGAATTCCTAACCGTGCTAGAACAGGCCCACAGGAAATACGCCAAAAGACATATAGTCATTACACCCCAGTTGGAGGGAAGTGATTGTAGCCATGTCTGCCACCCATGAAGAGCTATCAGGAGCCATGGAATGGCACTTGCTGAGGAGCACCAGAAATTGTGATCCCTTTCCTCTCCTCAAAAGAGAGTGGTATTACTAGAACATGAGGGGCATCAAATTTTGTCCAAATGAAAGCTCAACTTCAAAAAAAGGTGTGGTTTCCTGGAAAAGTCCAAATGGAGAAGAGGTGGTACCATCTCAAACTTTTAACCCAGCCTACCAAACTACTCCATTAAGAACGGACGATTGCGTAACAACAGACTATTGCCTAGAGGGGATGAGTGCCTGTAGGGGATGAGTGCCTAGAGGGATGAGTGCCTAGTGGGGATGAGTGCGTAGTGGGGATGAGTGCCTAGATGGGATGAGTGCGTAGATGGGATGAGTGCCTAGAGAGGATGAGTGCCTAGTGGGGATGAGTGCCTAGAGCGGATGAGTGCCTAGAGCGGATGAGTGTGTAAGTACAGACTATTGGTAGAGCATGTGAGTGCCTTGAGCAGATGAGTGCCTTGAGCAGATGAGTGCCTAAAGCGGATGAGTGCCTAGAGGGGAATAATGCCTAGAGGGGAACAGTGCCTAGAAGGGATGAGTACCTAGAGCGGATGAGTACCTAGAGCGGATGAGTGCCTAGAGCGGTTGAGTGCCTAGAGGGGATGAGTGCCTTGAAGGGATGAGTGCCTAGAGGGGATGAGTGCCTAGAGGGGATGAGTGCCTAGAGGGGATGAGTGCGTAGAGCGGATGAGTGCATGGAGCAGATAAGTGCGTGGAGCAGATGAGTGCATGGAGCAGATGAGTGCATGGAGCGGATGAGTGCGTGGTGTGGATGAGTGCGTGGAGCGGATAAGCACGTACAGCGGGTGAATGCGTAGCACCGGTGAGTGCGTAGAGCGGGTGGGTACGTAGAGCGGATGAGTAAATAGAGCGCGTGAGTAAATAGAGCGGGTCAGTGCGTAGAGCAGGTGAATGCGTAGAGCTGGTGTGTGCATAGAGCGGACGAGTAGGTAGAATAGATGAGCATATAGACCGGATGAGTGTGTAATGCAGATGAGTGTGCAGTCCGGATGAGCGCGTAGTGCGGATGTGCTCAAATGAATGGCCTTGAGCGCCTGAAAGGGTTGTAAATGCGTAGAACATTCTGAGTACATGGAACGGATGGCGTACATGAAACCTTTGGAGTGAGCGCGACCGCAAGCACCTAAGATAAACCACCTTATCACATATCCACACTTACTCTCTTCCTTACACCACCACTCATCTAGAACACAGCGATACTATGACACCATTCGGTATAGCTGTTCTCATACCATCATTCTGCCTCATACTTCCCATCATCTAAACACTGCTGGTTATACACCTTCCAGCATAGGCATTCTTCTGAGGCCTAACGCAGCCAGTATCGGTCTGGATAACAACCTGCCAGAACGAACACATACTATTGATCTCTGAACCACCACACCTACCGCTAAGAAGCAGCTATAACACGAATACCACACCAGCTGCACACATAACTGTACTTCTCTCCACTGTCTTGAACTTCGGTTCCCGAGGGCATTCAACCTACCAGCGCCTTGAGACCATACCAATGGTACATAAGGCGCTATATAAATGCAAAATAACATAATATAACATAACACCAGACAGTGGGCAATTCACTTGGGCGAAAAAGTGACTGGTGGTTTCAGTTCACTCACAGGTGGCTCATAACTCCTCACACTGGTAGACAGCAATTCCAAATCTCCAGATGTATTGACTGTGTTTTCCACTAGTTTAGTGCACAGGAGGCAGTGGTTGAAGTGTACGAAAATAAGTAATGGAACTATGTTCCCAACTGGCCTGCACTGCTGCCCACAAACCCCATCGCCACGCCCCCTCCCACACACAATATAAACCCCAAAACACATGCGCCTGCGGTTTATGGAAATGTTCAGTGCAGAGCACTGAAAGTGCAAGTTTCAACTTCTTCCTACACTTTTATTTTAAAACGAAACCATTCCGGAACGGTTTCTTTTTAAAATAAAAGTATAGGAACAGTAAAACATAATTAAAAGAAGTAGAGGAGCACCGCTCCCGAGTGCTCCCGCCTACTTCGACCACTGCCAGGAGGTCATCGCAAACATATAGAAGGTTCTAACCAATTGTGATTCCAGGATCACTCAAGAAGGGTGATGAGTCACAGTTCAAAGTTGTGAATTCCAAGAATAACTTGTGAGATTGGGTATCAGATATGTCTGAATTACCTTCTGTTTGCCCCTGGTGAACGGAGATGCTGAATAATTCATAAGAACGTGAAATGAATTGCACATGAATGGATTTGCGTGTTCTCACTATCGTTGGAATTATTTTATGAGCGTAACTACGCGCAGCAGATAGCGGCCAATGTTGTATGGATGGAAGAGACTACTGGAAGAATATTATTTTGGACCAACATTGGTTTGGCGTGGAGCATAGACATTTTAAAGAAGCAGATACTAATCGGAAGACTAGGAATATGAATGAGACTAATACTTGGCAAAGAGTGTGTGATAAATAGGACCTACAAAGAACACATTTGAAATCCCTGAAGAAGACCTTAAGAAGGAGGTCGAAACACGTGTTGGCAGGAATTGTACAAATGTAACTGTCCTAAGAGGCAGTAAAAGGACAGTGTTAACTGTAACAATGATTGTATAATCTGTACTGTGTAATAACTGGATTTCTAGGTTGTTCTTTTCTGTATTAAACAAAGATGTTAATCAATCTATAATGGATTTCCATTTTAGAATCGATAATGTTGAAACCTTAAGAGAACTGGCGCATTAGGTGGTTTTGCCATTTTTGTCCTTAACTTGATTTCAGGCTTGGGGTCACAATCTTAATCACAACTGATGCAGCCAGTTTACTATGTGTTAATGACAACTATTTATAAGTGACTATAGTTTATGGTTGGGTAGAGAGCGCATAGAAGTGCCGAGCCTCACTCTGATACTTTGTGACATGAAAGGAAACAAAACCTAGAATTTGAACAGCTGGGATTTCTTTGAAACTATCTGGAAACACTTCACACTTCAACTGGATGTGCACCAGCCACCCTCCCACCCCCCTGATTAAACAAACAGTAAGGCCAAGCATTCCCTCGACAATGGATTGCTCATTGGAGGCCACAGTGAACACTCGCAGGCCACATAATAACTCTCAAGTCAGAATCTGAAGAAAGGCAAGGCCTTCTCAAATTCTCCCCAGAAATCACAGGGTAATCAGGAGCCATCCTCGGCAAGCAAAGTCCAGCATGCAACTTCAAATCTGGCCAATAATGCAAAGTGTACAAAAGGCACTATGATTATGGCAGAACATTTCAGAGGATCTCTAATCCAAACACACTTGCTTCTCAAGAAGATACAGGGCCACCTATGGGGGGGAAATCAGCACAGTCTGTAAACACCCTTATGACTGTCCCAGAAGATGGATTTTTCCTGAGATCTTTTGCAGATCCACGGCCCACCCCAAGAGATCGCTAAAGAGATTCCAAAAGATACTACAGCGCCTGCCTAAACAGAAGCAGATGTTCCTTCCAGATCACCTGTGACTACCTAGAGATTTTTTATCAGCGCCTGATTCCTGTGCCAACTCGGGAACAACCCTGCATTACAATTATCCGTCTAAGGGTCTCATCTAAGCCACTGATTCTCCCACATGCAAAGGCTGTCAGATATGTCATGAGAGAAAACATGTCTACCCGGGTGCTCACACCAGACAGAAAGCTGATCAGACCAAATGGTGATCATTTACCAGGCCGTCACACAGCAGCAGTGGAGACATAACAAATGCAAGAGCCAGAGCAGAAGCAGAAGGCACATCTGTTGTGGTTTGGGAAGCAGATAAAAGAGCACTCACAGTCAAGCTGAAGCCTACCCATATAAAATGTTCTATGGCTGTTCTGCTTTTCACCACAAGACTCGTGCCGGTGGTCGCTCTGTAAATCTTGGTGGGACCAGAGACCACAAGTCTCATAAAACGCCCGTGTGTCTCGCACAAATGGCGCTTGGGTTCGGCCATCACACAGAGCGTGCTAACTCACGTATTCGTTTGACAACAGAAACCCGACCTCCATTGGGAACGGATTCTTCTAGTGCCTCCTCTAAAAAGACATCATACCGGCCTCAGATGACGCAGGACGCTCTCCTATATGTGCACAGAGCGTTTGCCTGTACTGCAGCTGGCAGGCCCAATTGCTCAATCAGCAGGGGTGAAGGTAAAGGGTGGATCTACTGCCTGTGTGCTGAATCCAACCCGTTTGTGATGTAAGCGAACAGAGGTCCTGGGAGCAAGACCACACAGAGCAACATAGATTTAAATCCCGGGTCCGCGAGTAGAAACCGAACTCAGGTATGGTATTAGACGCGTTATAAAAAAACAATTAAATAAATAAGCGTGTGGTTGCTATTGACTAGACAGCACGTGCACACTGCAAAACGGCAAGGTAAAGGCACCCCTCTGGCTAGTCGCTGCCTCAATATCATGGTATTGCTTCCTTGGATGACCCTGCTCAACAGCCCACAGGTAGACACTCAGGAAATGAAGCCAGCACGCGCGAGTGGCTGCCCCAAGCCTCGATTCAAATGGGCAGGACAGGCATACTATGCCAGGAAAATACACCTGAGGGGCCAGGCTGTATCTGGCGCAGGGGAGTGTCTAAGTGAGGCAGCCCTCTTAAGAAAAAGCCACTGCTTGGCTGTGCTTATCATTGTACGGCAAGGATATTATTCAATGCTAATTGGTACACAGAGTTCACGAGACCCTGGGCCAATTGATCTTACCCTGTGTGGGAAAATGCTGCACACTACTAGAAGTTCTACCCATACTGCCAGTGCACCGATCTGTGGCTATTAACGCTATACAGTCTGTTCTGTGAGAAGTTACTGTCAGCCCTGCCAGTAGTCTTTAATGCTATACTCTATAGAGCTCATCGTTTTGTACAATTAATGGTATAAAGTCTGAGACCAATCCTGCTCATTACTCTCAGGTGCAATGCTGCACATGGCTGGATCTGGGCCATTACACATCAACTCTATGGGTAAATGGTTGCTCAATAATATACAGACCTGTACTAGTGATTGCCCTCTGGGGTTGGGCCATTCATGCCATATTGTATGGCAAAAATACTGCTCATTGCTGCATTGGGCCATCAGTGGTTTGCTCTCTGGAACTCATCTCAATCACATTTAATGTACACTTTAGGGTGTCAACAATTAAGCAATGAACCTTGCATAGGATGCGTTACTTGGTCGGAACAGCAAGGAAAACTCATTCAAAGACTGAAACGAAGCGAGGGTGTTTAGCGCAGTTTATGGGCCGTGTCTGTTTGATCAAGCCTGGCTGCAAAGGACTTATAGCAGTTAGCACTCTAGTGTGTATTGTGGGTTGCCCATAGACTTTTTAAGCTAGGAAAAGGTGCAGCAACCATTCCACAAGTTTAAAAAACCTACAAGATAAGATAGATGCCAAGAAACAGGGAACTACTCCTAGTCCTTGATTTCCATGGGGTCTATGGCAAGGCAGAGAAGGCGAGCACAGAGCAGAGCGGTGGTGAAGCAGATGAGGGTGTGAAGGCAAATGCAGTGATGGTAGGCCCCTGGCAAGTAGTGGGGCGATTTATGGAAGATCACTGGGGCTTGATGGAGGCGGGCATATGGAGGGTGGCATAAGGGAGAGGCATCTAGCCCTTCAGAGTGCTGATTTTGCATGCCCAATCCATGAGTTCCTGCCTTCTAATTGGCTCGGGACTTAGGACTTAATAAATGTCCCTACTAGGGTGCTGGTGCTCAAAATGAATGGGAGCATTGGTGCATTAATGCTGAACTGCCAACACGTCTCACTACTGCCTGAAGCAATGCATGCTCTACAGTTTACTCTTCCTCACTCTCTGGCTCTATGCAAGCTATACTTCCTGGGGTCAATCTGCCTATTATTGTCTGCACCATTAATTTAGCAATGCTCCCTGAGTTGATTGGCTTTATAATCTGGTAATGGCCCAAGGATCAATTTACAGGACCAAGTGAAGCGAGGACCTTCAAGTGGTCTCAAGGTTCGTTAGCAGGTGACAAAGCCAACCGCTGAGGATGTTATAGCTATTAGCATCTTTGGAAATTTGTCAGGGATAGGAATAGTTTTTTTAATTAAGTTGTGAAAACGCACAGCGGCTATTTCACAAGTTAAAGAAAACTGCAGAAGAAAAGCTCTACTAAGAAAACAATAAGAGTCTTTCTCCTAACCCCTTCTCTCTTTCCATGAAAGCCATCTGGGATGATAGGCAGGCAGCATATATGCAGAAGAACAGAAGTTCAGAAGTGGCAATGGGCAGGCGGCCAGGAGCAGGAGGAGGCAGACGAGTGGGTCAGAGGACTGTGTGAGGGTGAGGCACCGAGGGAAAGAGGTGTAAGGATACAGAGGTATTGGCTGGAGGATACCCAGGGGGGAATTGCCTGGATCAGTCATCAGGGAGCGGGAGTAGGATTTTCAGGCCAACACCAGGTGGTAAGCTCTCTGATTGGCTCAGATACCTTGTCACTGTTACATCCCGGCATACCAAAGCTCAGAATATACTTTTTAAATTGGTATATGACACTTGCAAATGTTAAGTGATATTGTAGAACGTATGTCTATATGAGTGTTTGTTTATTTTTGCTTTTAGTCCTAATAGGCATATATAACATATGGGACTGCAAGTGACCAAGAAATTACCCCCTCAAGATAGTGCCCACAAGCTGTAATCTTTGGACCAAAAAAAGACCCACTGTCCAGGATTCCCCTCTCTTCCTTCCACCCGTCACCAAAGATGTTAGAGCGGGGAAACTAACGGCCTCATTACGAGGTAGACAGTAAGTGGCAACATTGGTGGTAACTGAGTTACTGCCAATTTTACCACTACATCTAATCATGAATTTTGGTTTTGAGTGGAGGATTTACCTCCAGCAAAACCCTGGAGGTAAATCTTCCCACTCAATGTCGAAAAATCTGCAGAAGTGGCGAAATTACCGCAGTGGTAATTCCACCGCAGTAATTCTGCAAAAAAAGTCCCCTTGGGTCCAATGGACCCAAAATAAGTGGGGAATTACACCGCCACCACCAATTGTAATCAGGCGGAAATTCCGACTGACCAAGTGGCGGTAACAGTAATTCCTCAGAGCTATTTTTTGGAGGATTTACCTCCACATTTCTGCCTAACTCATACTGAGGAAGTTCTGATTAAAGATAAACGAGGAACCATCACATCCTAAAGCGAATCATGCATTTGAACTGAGTTGTCACCGATTGCAATATGAGGTGAATGGCATAGGGGCGACATCCATATTGATTTAATGGATTCATAGGCCATTAGTTATAAACCTGGGTATTATGTGATGAATTATGCTAGAGAACAGTATGTCTCATCTTACCTGAGGCCTAGAGCACACATTCATTTTATTCTAAGGAAGATTTGCAAAGTCTTCCCTCATCAGACTAGCATGATTTGTTCAGCCGGGAGTGCTATTGGACATTCCTTATTATGATCATTCAAACTGGACCCTGAGTTTATATTTTTCTAATTATTATATTGCATTTACATAAATATTTTGAATGTTTTACTTATTTTTGTGCTGTCACTTCCAGTGCAGGCACTGAGTAAATGTCCATGTGATGTCAGTCCTCTGACAATGAACATGCAAAAAGAGTACTCATATGTAAGAACTGTGCTGTCTACATTCTGGCCGGAAAATGTCATCCCCTGCCTGGGCATTCCCCTGTCTCCTCAGGTAATGTGAACGCTAACACCAAGCTTGTTTGGTCCAAGCAACTTCCTTAACATAGTCTTACCAGCGATACAACCCTGGCATGCATGTCTTATGCTCCATTAGTACCCAGCCAGGGTCAATGTGCTTGTTAAAAGCAAGCTCATTGGCCCTCCCCTGGGCCTTACCTGCCTGACAAGGCTCTGACGCTGCAGCGTCCCAGAGCTCTTTCCCGCGAGTGGCCACCATGGGAAGGAAGAAGGGACTACTTGTAGTCCCAAGGACTACTTGCAGTTCCTGTGCCCCTTCCAGGGTGGCCATTTTGTTTGTTTACTTTTTTGTCCATTCATTTTAATGCCCGTCATGGAAAGGGAGAAGGGAATACGTGTCGTCCCTTCTCCACGATCCCTGGAGGGCATTTAAAAAAAAAATCTCGAGTCCAGAAACGGCTGCAGCGCCGTTTCTCAACTCAAGAAAAATTGCTCTTAGTACCACGGAACGACGTGCTGGGGTACTAATGGCAATATAACCCTCAGAGGGTGGGCATTAAATGTAGGGAATGCCCCTGGGGCTTCGTTAAAGCCCTCACTGGCAGGCTTCATACACACTCCTGTCATTGGATATGTAATCCCGTGTCAACCCCAGGACCTCACTACTATCAGGGTGCTGAACGCAGCTCAGAGGTAAGCAGCCATTTTGTGGACTGTTCAGCTTCGCCTCAGCGGGTCTGCCAAAATTACCCAAAAAAAAGGATTTTTACACTGTCAAACACACTGTATGGTAGAATACTTCCACTGTACACGATACTTACCCTGTAATGGCTGATGCCAATGCCACTTTGCTGCGCTCTTAGCAGCCACGAATAACCATTTTAACACTAAAGTGCAAACTTAAAAATAAAGTAAATTTCATGCAAGAAAAAAAGAGAAAATAAAGTGCAAACATTTTTCTTTTTTAAATCTAAGATATCTTTGACATGGGTTAGGTCACAAACACACACACGATTTTGCAAGGACACTTACTGAACAATCAAAGGTTGATCATCAAAAATGAAAGGCTTGCTTAGCATGGCTGCTATGGCGTGATGCCTGGCAGCTGACTTTAACACTAGTCCTTTGTCACCAGGTATTTGGTTTTTCTTCAGCTCTTCAATTTCCCAGATACCTAAACAACCAGCACATAGATAAGGTCATTACGTGAAGAAGATCACCCCACAATTACTATAGAACATATGCACACAAACAATACAATTTAAATAAACATTTCATTGAAAACTAATTCAAAACATGTAAAAACACGTAAAAGCGAAGGAATGCCCTGGGGTCAATGTCATTAGCAAAACATATAAAACAACCACTGTAAACTAAATGAATGCTACTACATAGTACATAGAAATACATGTCCTGATCTGTTTGTTCATTTAGCAGTCTCTCTATCCAAAAAATTACAATGTGGAAGGTCCTTGAGACCAATTATTGGTAATACGTGTCATCGATACTTGTAAACTCATCCTACACACGATGCAACCTTTGCCCCGATACGAGTCCCTATGTCTGTCTAACATCCCCTCTGCACCCTTTGCACAGTGTTGAGTTACATTTGCGTTAGACACTATTTTTCTTTTTTTTCAATGATTGGTTCATTTCTTGTGAGGAAGAAGTTACCATTTCTAACTTCTGCGACGTTCGCATAAGCGGGAGAATGGATTTGGCTTATTTTCTGTTTCTCCCATAGAACGCGAGTCAGTTTCACTTCATCCACAGGGCTTTCTAGGAAATGACTCCTTGACATTGGCATGTATTTCTTTGCTCACTGGTGACTTTGAAATGTTTCAAGCTTTTGTCCTTAAAGTGGAAGGCTTTATTCCCTATGCTGGGTGTTTGGATCTAGCACCCGAGCTGGAATGAGGCTTGCGTTCCCCTTGCCTGCCTGGTGGCCGTGTGTGCAGGACTGGTTGGGGTGTGCAAGGTCATGTCACTGCCCCCTATCTTAGTGTATGGGGTGGTCTGGGGATCCCTGTATAGCTTCTCCTGGTCCATCATCCACTTCCCAATCTCAGGCAGGAGCGAGCGGGGGAGGGGCGTTAAATGTGTACTTGCATCAATGTGGGAGGATTCACTGAGAAGGGCAGCATCTGTAGGTTACTATTTGTGCCGTACTTTCGCAAAGTGTGCCTAAAATTCAGTTTTGACAGTGTCACGGGGAATAGAGTATTCTGCTGTATGCAGTATCTTGTAGCACAGACTCAAGATCTGAATGTATAGCTGTGTTTATATCTGTAAAAAAATCATGGTTCATAAAAAACTAAACTCAGTGGCATGCATAGAAAGAAAAACGGGGGATACATCAACACAATAAACAATTAACAAATAAATAACTCTGGTATTAAATGTACTGTTAATTAACACATCCTTACTGAACTGTATGTGTAAGACTAGTATAATAACCAGGAAAAATCAGGGAATACATAAAAACAATAAATAATACACTGTAACAATAAACATTGGGCATATCGTTATTCAATTTCTTTGTATCTATCGTTTTAATCTAAAGCACTTTACATAGGACATATTTATATATATATTACTATCACCCAATCGAAATTGGAACTATTGGTAAAATGTACTATTTCCAGCAGCAAACCCAACAAAAATTAGATTAGACATAAAAAGTCTAGGAAAACAGGGGATTCCATAAAACACGTAATAATCAAAGAAATACCAAAATACTATACAGTGAGATCATTTGTGGGGACCTTATATGGCAAAATAACTTTGGTGGATCAGAGCAAAACCTGGTGCCCAGATGACTGAGTGGCCATCCAGTTCTTGAGATGCTTGCCTAGTTGATGAGGTGGTACCCAATGTATTAGTGTAGACTAGGAGGGCCCTCAACCCTGTATCCACTGACGGTGCAGCAAACCACAGCAACCGGAACGCCTATGTGCATAACTGGGTGCCTACGTCACACTTCCCTCCTCTTCACAGTGCATTTGTGGGCAGGGCTAGCACAATCAGGTGTGGGTGCTTACACCCCTGTTGAATGACACCTAGCCACCCAGCAGTGAAAAGATTAACAGCATCTCAGATGGCAGTGTCCGTTGTGTAACAGAGACACACCGGGGTGAAATAGGGTCCAAATGGGAGATGCTGATAGGGCCGATAAAAAGTAGCAGTATGTCCAAATGTCACTTGCAAGTAGAAATTGAGATATTTGCCTTCTGAATTGCTGATAGACATTGCAGTGCCATCTGTGGTCCTTTCCTTTGCATTCATGCTCTAATGCATACTTTCCTTCAACAGATACCTCATCTCTTGAAATGTGGCACTCATCCTGTCTCGGCAATGTTGGCGACGCTGGGGTGGGATGTGCTATCAGCTGGAGATAGGACCCCCACAACCTTAGCTCCTCCCTTTGTGTGCCCGCAGATGCTGATTCAGGGCAGCCATCTTTCTATTTTTTGGTGACCTTAATGATAACTCATGCAGATGTATGCCTGGCAGAGTCTGCATGCATCCGATCTTTGTGTGAGGTGTGTGCCTGGTCATTGCTGCTGGATCAGTACATGCAAGCAGCAAATCCGGTGTATGCATCCTAAAGTTGAAAGAGCAGGGCTAAAGTGTTTATCATGCTTGACGAGCCCCATCATGGCAATTTTATTCCTTTCCAGCCTGCATGGCACTACCAGGGACCAGCGAGCCAGAGATCCTCACTAATGATCAGGAGAATAAGAAGAAAACACAATCTTGCTTTGGCCAGTCCGACCCCTCCCGGCACAGGTCTCTCCACTATGAACTACCATCAGAATCCTACTTCTGAGTCAGCCTCCTCAGAGGAACCAGCAGTAGCATTGCTTCCCATGGATGGAAGTCTAATTATCACAAAGCAGGTGATCAAATTTATTTTTCGACCACAACTGTTCAGCGCACTTACTGCTCGTCACTTATAATTTCCTATGGGCAGTTACACATTGCTTGACCCCAACTGGTCGAAATATGCAACTGCTCGCTCACCCCATGGAAACGAAGCCCTACCCTAACCTAATATCCCTTTCCTTCTTCCCCAATATGCTCCCTGTTCTTTTCATTTCAGGCCCCCGTAGTCCCATTGCTCCACCCCAGGTCTATCACCCACTACTACTGTACTACCCTCTACCACAGTGGTCTTCAAACTTTTTTGGCCTGGCCCCCCCTGAGCAAAGTTTGGGCAGGCCGGGCCCCCCAAAAGTGCCAGATGGACAGTATGTAGAAATCGCTATGAACTTTTGCATGCCGTCACTGCACCCTAGTCCCAGTACAGATCCTGGGCTCTCCCACCCTACTCCCACCACTATCCCAGTGCTGCCACCCATCCTGCTCCCACCACAGTCCCATAACACAGGCATACACACATCCATACACATTTAAATAAAAAATAAATCACCATAAACGTACCTTCTGCAGGGGCCTGCGCGTGGTTGCTAAAATGCCCCGCTCCAGGTTGCTCTGCCCGTATGTGCAAGGAGGCACAGGAGCACCCCCTACACACATGCAGTGCCCCACCCAGCATTTCCAATGAGCTATGCAGAGCTGGAGAAGCAAAACACCCCCAGCGTTGCATGGCTCAGTGATCATGTGCGGCTGGGGAAATGAACTGTCAAAGGCAAACAGTGTTTCCCTTTGACAGTTCAGCCAGCCCAGGAGCACTCCCTCAGCTGGAAAAAGCAGCTGAGGGAGTGCTCAGTGTTTTACTGGGCTAGCTCCTCCATAATGGGTGAGGTGGCCAGTGGGTGGACGCCCCCACACCCATTATGGATGAGCCGGCAGCCTTAGACTGGCATATAGGGCAATAGGGCGATGACCGTACCAAAAATGCAAAATGCTAGTGTAGGCCAGTCAAAATGGGACACTTTTTTGGCCAATGTGGGCCAGTTTGAGGAGTTACTTCACTATGCAGCTAGTATTTGACCATTGTTGCTGAATAAATATTCGTTAAATATCACAATTTGTTTACATTTGAACACCTTGGGTACTATTTAAACAGTCTGTGACTAAAGGACTGAATATCCATTTGTAACTGCTGGCCATTTTTTCATTGGTGCCTAAGGCCGTTTTATGGTCCAGTCTGACCATGTGAGCTGCCCCTTCCCATTTCCTCCAATCTTAAAAAAACAAAAAGATGTTTTTTTTAAACACACACATTTCATGCTGGCCTCTGGCACCCCCCCCCCCCGGGATGCGGCTGTGCCCCCCTGGGGGAGCGCGCCCCACAGTTTGAAGACCTCTGCTCTACCATCTCTGTCCCGTAACCCTGTTACCTCCAGGTCTGCCTCTTTCCCCTGCACACAATACAAACATAGCCCCTCCATGCATTCTTCACACTCCTGCCCCAGCTCCCACCCACCTTTCCAGCATACCTCCAACATGCATTCCCCAAACACACCTTAGCCCCCACCTTACCAGCATAGACCATCATGCATCCCATACCGCCTTCCGCTTCAGCTCCCACCTCTCTTTCAAACATCGCCTCACCATGCATTCCCCAACCCCCTACTGCCCTAGCCCCCTCCTTCCCTTTTAGGTTTGGGTCCTTGCTCGTTTGCAACTGGTCGACCAGTTGGACAGGTCGGACTGTTTAAAAGCTCTACCAGTTGAAACTGGCAACCACTTGTAAATGATCAGTTCGGTGCTCAAACTGTTTTTTTTATTTTTGAGCAAAGGACTCTTTACCATTCCCATACGTAGGGCGGCAGAGTTTACTAATGCGTATTGCACCGTAGATTTCAGGACGCATATGCTAGATGTCCTGGAATATGCCAGAACCTCTAGCTCCAGCACCAAATGCGATCATGCCAATGGCCACACCTGTTGTTTCTTTTGTAGATTTTGCAGGATTTAGTTCTCTCCAGCATTCAATGGCCGCGGGATCTGTGTCTGGATCTACTCTGTTATCAGCACAGCTCTTAAAGCTTTTGTAGCCAGTGAGACACATTTGCTCCGTGTCACACCACTCTTTTCTTTTTTGGTGATGCCAACGGCTGTTTGGATCCCCTGACTACGTACCTTTAATCAACAGACCAAGAAGTCCCTTATAAATGGTCACATGTGCTCCAAAGAGATCTCCTTTTGCTATATGGCAACAGAGACTTGAGACAAACACATGTTATCACATGTTGTTCTAGTAGGCAATGTCCACTGGGGCTGAAACAGAATCTGTTTCCCTATTTAAGTTGAAACCATAACATACTCCATAATCACTTCATTTTTATCCTCAGGCGGATTTGTAAGCCATTGGTTGAGATGTAAAGAAAGATGTGTTTGGCAAAACAATAATGTAACATGTTTCAACTCATTAGATTTTTTCACTCAACCTCTTAATCTGGCCAAGTTCATTAACATGCCATGCCTCTGGGTAGTTTGCAATAAAGAGTAGATTGAATTCAAAGTCAGAGTAAGGATATATACAATCCCGTTTAACAGTATGTTTGATAAGGATGATGATGTTGTCATGTTCGGCCTAGACATTTCAGGACTTGGTTGTGGAGATGTTGAGCTTCCTGAGGAATTTGGCATGGATCTTCCGCGGCATCCTGATTTTGAAGATTTGGCAGAGGACGTATGGGAGAGTGTGGGGGGTGGGGGGGACTGGCTCTACACTTGCTCTTACTCTGGATTTGTACTCTCATGACTGTATGTTCCTCATTCCACAGTGCTGGGGCCTGTGTGCTGGACTCTCTGGTCTTCCCTGTGGAGATGAGATGTCCTCCTCTTATGGGCCTTTTGGAGCAGGCCTGGACTTCTGAGAGCCTGGTGAACATTAGTGAGGGACTGACTGACCATGTCTTTGTTATTGGGCATGTTCTATTCTCCATTCTGGCTGCGCCAAAGAAGGTAGACCAAAAGCACCATTAGGCACCAGAAAATCCAGGATTCCTAAGTGCACGCCGCATTCTGGAGAGCCATGTTGGTCCGGCTCCTAGTGTACATTCCTGTCATTTTGCTACTCTCCTACCAGATGGTGAAATAAAATATCTTGATGTCCTTTGTACTCTAAGAAGGTTTTGATCTTCTTAGGCCTTGCATACAGTGAACACCTCCCGTACTGCAGCCAGATACATTCATAGTGGGAGTTGGCTGGAGAGCTGTCCAAGCATGTGCCTTTGTATGGAGGCTCACATTCAAGAGATAATCACAGATGGCAAAGAGGCAGCAAAACAGATGTTACAAGCTGGGCCTGGCACAGTGAACGTGGCCAAATCTACGCACATCAATGCAGTCGTTTGGCAACTTTCTGGGGTGCGCATCTCAGAGTTTGACCCTGATAGCCATGAAAAACATTTACATGTCTTTCGGTGGGGCAAATCATTGTTGCTCAGTAGTGTATGAGTTGCTAAAGAAGATTATTGGCATAGAGAAGCAATGCCCAAGTCCTTGGGAGTCCTGGCCACTTCTCAATCGACCCTGCATTACCAGGGATACTTCTTTTTCCCTACCCGTAACCTTTTATAGGGCAGCAAGGAGCTGGTGGGAAATAAACTCAGGGTGAGCAGTGGGCGACATAACTTAGATAGTAACACTTTAGAGGAAAGGGGTCTATCTTCATGTGGCAGGACTCCCCCCACCATCCACTCTGCCACCCTAACACCAAATCTTCTTTAATGTGTCAAGCCCGGCCGTCTCACCGCGAGTGGGAGCAGGATTCAGTATTTTAATCCACAATGGGAACTAATCGCCACGGACAAATGGGGTTTTGATCATCGTTTTTGAGTGCTACTCTGTTCCTTTTCTACAGGTGTCACAGTCCAGTCCACTCTGCCTGCTTTTACATCTGCTGGCAATTTCATAGGCAGGGCGATTACACACATTTGGCCAAAGAAGCCATTGACATCATTCGTCCATTAGGGTTGGGAAAAGGCTAGTACTCAAAGTCATTTTTGTCTCCAAGAAGGGAATGACTTTAGGCCCATCCTATACTTACGCCTGCTATACAGAGTCATGGTCATTAGGAAGGAGACATTTAAGATGGTCTCTGTGGTCCAGAAAGTTCAGGCTCCAGAGAGGAGGATTGATGAAAAGTGACCGCCAGAGCATGTATTTCCATAAATTGGTCCACTGGAAGCATATTCTTTACTTATGCTTCATGGTACGCCAGATACACTACCAATTCACATGTCTCCCTTTCTGTCTGTCTTCTGTTCACGAAAGACCTGACCCTGGTCGCGGCACAACCTAGGAGAGAGGGGATATGCCCATTGCAGACCTCGATGAGCGGCTCCTGAAAGGGAAGTCACCGTATTTGGTGTCAATTTCTTTGACTGTTTCAATATTTTTGGGGTTGAAATAAGCCATATTGTCACATTTATTTGCAACATTTATCTTTCTGATGGAAAGTGATGGAAAGTGACTGAAGCAGTCGGCAGATTCAGTCGCCTTCCTACAGCTCTGGTGAGGGTGACATGGAGCGCCAAAGCGGAAGCAGCCTGGGAAGTCCCACCCCCTTACTTCTGAAAACTCGTGGCAGTAGCGAAGCGGATGAAAAGTGATGGAAAGTGACTGAAGCAGCATGTAGCCCGCAGCCCGCGGGACGTGTCAAGTGGAGGCAATATCAGCAATGCTGCAACAAGCACAGCGGTGCATCAGGAGGGTGGCTGGTTTACGCTCATGCACAAGGCTGCTTTGTTGTTGCAGTAGACTGCTCAGTGTTGTCAGTTGTTGTAGAGTGCAGGCATCGGCTTACCATTCTTATTCCACTCGAAACTTGGTGTGCTGTAATATGAATGAAGTTGCAGAAGCCGGTTTTGATGAAAGCTTAAACCAGCCAACTAAGCCATCTGTGAAGGGAAAAAATAAACTATACCCGCTAAGAAGCGAGGGGACCATTGTGGTGAATGAAGGGGTAAGATCTATCATGGGCCTCATGGAGACCAGGGGCTGATCACCAGTTTTGTTCCGCAACGACAACTAAAAACATATACACAAGTGATGTCGCATGACACATGCCCTGTTGATCCGTCATTGGTGCTGGCAATGCCGACAGATGAAACCATTTGTGAGGTTTCAGGCTCTGTGTTGAGTGATATTGAACAGAGGCTGAGTATGTTGCAGCCAACTGAATGCGAGTGTCTGGAGAAAGAATTGGATGCGGTAGCTACCGTGATTGATAGGCTAAGCATGTCACAGGTGCTGTTTGACACACAGGTCACTGCTATCCCTCCGGACTCTAGCAACATTGACTATGAAGCTGGTTTGGATGAATCAGAGAGGATTGATCATTCCTCCCTACCTTTTGAAGGAGAAGATTTGCTGGGGAAAGACCCAGAGGACGTCAGTTTAAGCTCATTAGCGGCCTTAAATATGGTCCTACAGTCATTCATACGTTTATATGATAATGTGGCTTTTGAGATTAGGGCAAACTGTGACTTTAGGGGAGATTCGAGCATTGTTGATGGCGCAGGAGGGGTTCCCATCATACATAGGGGAGCAGAATAACAGTCTACAAATTAACAAGAAAGGTCAGACCATCTTATTGCCACGTCATTGCCCACAAATGCAAGCGTTACCATCTCAACCCAACCGAATGAACAGTTGCCCAAGTGTCTTCTAGAGTAACCACAAAAACTCTTAATGCTGCTAGGTGTATGAAATCTAAAAACCTAAAGGGTCTTTCCAGGCAAAATAACAAAGGTTCTGGGAAAATTCTAGCGTGAAATCTTGCATGCTGTTAGGCACAACATGGCACCAGAATTAACAGTGAAAGATTATGTGTTGTGTTCCACTGCAAATGTCGATAAGCCACATTCAAGGAAGTTGTGAGCTGTGACTACACCACATACCTCAACAACCCTGGTTTATAACTCTGGGAAGAGTGTTCGCTTTGAGAAAGATCGTCAACAACATCACAAAAGGGAAGCAAAGAAAGACAGTGAAGGGGGGTTCCTGAATGGGGGTCAGAGGTTGGGGGCCATTGAGGGATCATAAATTATCACAGTCCCACCCCGATCCAAACAGAGAGCTGAAGAGGTTGGGAACTCGACCCGGTCAGACACTGGAACCCCTGGGAATGAACGTTGAAGGGGACTCGCAGTCTCATTTTGGTCTGTCCCGCGGCTATAATGTAATGTTGAGAGATTCTGTGAGCAGACATGCCAGAGATGAAATGTCACCAATGCAACCAATCATTTCTGAGTCTGTTTTTGATGAGGAAAGGAATATATCCCTAAATAGGGCCAGCATTCTGAATGTACTCTCCTCTGTGCCTGCTCTATGTTCCATTGTTTCCTTGGATCTGACATCTGTAAATCTATTCGATAAAGCCTGCTTAGGGAAATGTGTGGTACACTTTACCTCTAAGGTAGTGGACCACCTAGTGTTCCATCATCAAGAGGACATCCTGTTAAAAGGTTCTGAGAGCTACTACATGGAGGTATTGATAAAAGGGGATAATGATCCTCTGAAGAATCTGACAGTAACATGTCATTTTTAAAATGATCATCGCAGGCATAGCCACAGGGAACAAACGTTGTTTGGATGGGAGTGGCTTTCCAGTGCCCTACCAGAAATCCCAGCCTTTAGAGCAGGGTTTTAAAAACTCAATCTTAAACTGGAATTTGCATGGATTTAACTCCTTTACTGACAAAAACAGTATGTAATACTAAGTATGATTTCATACTGCTACAAGAAATGTGGTTAACTATCTGCCCAGTATTTGATGTTATTTTGCTGGATTACAAACCAGCAAAGAGGGGATTAAGGGGCCACCCTTGGGGGGGGTTTGCTAACTGCCAAAGCTATTACAAAGTATCGATCTTTAAAAAACTAGAAGTGCATTATTGACGCTGCCTTGGTAACTGAGATTATAGACACAAGTAATAACAACTCCTCACATATTCTATTTATAAACATCTATTTTAATCCACTTTGTTCCGAGTTGGATGGGACATTGGACAAAATAGGAAACATCTTACTAGATTGGCAGCGTTTGTTTCCTACTAGCCCAATCATTTTGGAGAGAGACTTCAAATGTGAATGTAATATTTCTGAAAATGATCTTGTCCCTTTTGAAGAGGGTAACTGCTGTTTTGGTGCAGTTGAGTGATATGCAAAATGGGCATCCCGGGGCAGAACATGGTCTGCCTTTTTTGGAAGATAGGGTTTTGTACAGGCAAATTTGTTATTTGATGGGAAATTGAAGAAGGTGCACACTTGGCAGAATCTGGGGGCAGCATCTACGATTGATTGTTTTTTTTTTTTTTAAGAATGTGGACCCAGTGAATGTTAATATTTTTGAGATAATACCCACTAAGCCGAGTGATGGTGCAATGTTTAGTTTAGAGGGAAATGGGTGTTGTATGAAGTCATCTGATATAAGGGGAGACTGTAGATTTCATTGTGACAGGTACAAATAATAGGATAGGGCAACTAGGAAACCATCACAAAGTTAATAACAGACTCGGTGACTGGTGGGATACTTTATCAAATGATAGTAAGGATATGTCCACTCACCAGACAACTTTGCAGTGCTCCTCTCCAAATTGGTATCCCCATTGAAATCGGACAGCAGAATTCTTGGGGGTTTTGTCCTAGGTCACAGTAATGACTTTGATGCCCAAATAAACCTAAAAAAAGGAACTGCGGCGTTCTATCAAATCCCTGATGAGCAGGTACACCAAACTGTCTAGGGTGGAAATAAGGAAGGGAGCAAACTGGAAAAACAGAAATATTGCACATGGCTTAAGATGTACAGACTGCAAACATATATCTATAACAATCAGATACTGTTTAGGCATATGATTAATAAGGGATATATGTGATCACTGCGACCATAATAATTACGGCAGCCTAAAATGACTATTTTTTTGTTTATTTTTATTTACACCACATATAAATGCGGATGAAGACCCCCCGCAACTCCTCCATATTAATATTATATCATATATTCCCCCCCACATCCACATATATATGTGGTGTAAGGGGGGGTCTGACAAAATAAAAAATCGGCATTTTCGGCCGTCGTAATTGTGAGGATGACATTTTGGGACATTACCTTAATAAGGACTCCAGATCTATTTGGAGGATCCTAATTGGATTGGATGGATTTCAGGCAGAATTACAGTATTGCTGTGTGTCAGAGGGTGTTTGGGTGGAGTATTTGACAAAGAAATCTGAGGCTGGTCAGGGATACATAGTCTCAAAACGTGTGCGTGGAAGTGGTCTCAAAACGTGTGCGTGAAAGTTCTTGTTTGACAAATTTTATATAGAAATGATCATTGGAGCCTTGAACAATTCTAGAGCATGCAGCCCAGATGGGATATCTAATCTGATATATAGGGAAAATCCAACACTATGGTCAGATATATTATATAGACTCTTTATTCATATTGCGGAAGGTGATCCTTGCCCTAGTTCATGGAGAAGTGCAGTGAGAGTACCAATCTTTAAAAGAGGGGATAGAGCATAGCTCCACAACTATCATCCAGTTGCGCTAATAGATTGTGCAGCCAAGATGTTTGCCAAACTGGTATTGAAAGATTTGACGAACTGGGTGCAGGCGGCTGCGGTGCTGAGCCCCTTTCAAACAGGTTTTCGTAAAGAAGTGGGGACCACTCTGAGCCCACCTGTTAATCACTTTTATTGCAGAAATTGACCTTGAAGCAGCTTTTGACAATATTGACATCAACAATCCGTGGCGCAAGTTAAGGCTTTGGGGTATTGACAAGGGTGTATTGCGTGTGATCCAGCTCCTTTACTCTGCTCATTCGATCAAAGTAAGATTAGGGTGTTTTATTCCGGGCAATTCCCACTGCTAAAGGAGTGTGGCAGGGGTGCTAAATGGAGAGATCTTAGGGTAAACATAATTGCTTATGAGTATGATCTTGTCTTGCTGGGCTCCACTGAGGCAGGTCTGCAGAGACGATTGGAGGGTGTGGAAAATTACTTGGCTAAGAAACAACTTATAATAAACCCCAGCAAATCCTTTGTAATTACCTTTTCAAACCCCCACAAATCAAAACCCTATACTTGGAAATTAAGCAAGATGTCGATCACTAAGGTTACTAATATTACTTATTTGGGCTATTCAGTCCCTTCAAAGGGACACGCTACTAATCAAAAAGGAAAAAAAAACAGAGAAAGCTCTGCAATGTATTTCTATGATGCAGGTGGTTAAGAGGAACATGTGTGCATACTCTTTGATTCCTTTAATTGAGTTCTATAAGTTAAAAAATAACCACCATGAAGTTATATGGGTGCAAATTGATACTGTTTAAGAATAGAAAATGTTTAGATGCCTTGGAAGCGAAAATTTGACAGGCAGTTTTAGGTCTTCCTAAGTCGACCCCAATTAATGCAATCCATTTGGAAGTAGGCATTATATCATGGTGGGCTCAGTATGGTAAACGCAGCCTTATACTGCTCTACAAATTAATGTTGGCAGAAGAACCTAACCTGGGCCATCATCCGCATGACTGCTTAATAAACAAGCCTCACTCGGTACCTTTTCTGAATACATTTTGCAAACAATGTCTGCTCTTTCAAGAATTAACCGAGGTTAAAGTGACAGATTCTGATTTTGTCAAGAAAAAGTGGATTGTGCGGTGGGACAAGATCATGACGGATTTAGATAGATTAAAGTTATTCAAGGATAAGCAAACCTACTATGCCCCCATGGACAAATTTAGAGAGTATTTGGCCAAATTCATATTGCAAAAACACAGGGGCTGCTACTTCAAATTCTGTCTCAATGTTCTCCCCACATTTGAAGTCATTGGTCCCAAATTTGATATATCAAAGGATTCACGAGGGTGCCATGTATGAGGCCAGGCTTCGTTGGAAACAATATTCCACCAAGTTTTGGAATGTGTGAGATTCCAGACTGATAGGATTAAGTTGCTAGGTCTCTGCATGCACTCAATCTCATCAGTCATCACCTATTCACTTTGGGATAGGCTCATGATGATGTTAAATCAGGGTACAATACTTGCACTGACAAAACTATTGGGGATAATCTTCTCAGAACTGGAAAAGGTCCCACACCAGGGGGATCAAGACTGGCGAGAAATCAGGGATAGTATTTGATCTAATGTTATGTCATTTGTTCTCGATTTTGTGTGTTTATGATGAAGCTGAATAGTGAATTTGTTTTTAGGCTAGAACAAAAAGAATACTGGTGTGTATTGGAAATGCATATTTTATTGTTGTTATCTATTAGATTTGTACTATATCTGTCTTATGGATTTGTGTAAAAACAGAGAAAAAGTTTCTTGTAAACTGCAAAACACTGAATATATTCCCAGGAGTTCGATATTCACTGTGAACCTCGAGAAAGGACTGTTTTTGTATTTCTTAGCCCATTTCGCAATTCTCATTGTATGTGAATAAGCGTTACGTTAGCACAAAATGCGTCATACAGGACTCAGTGCCTCTGGTGTCCTGCTTTTGCTGCATGAATTTTTTTGTTAATAAACTACTTCTGTGTCACCCGACCTGAAGTTTCCATTTTGTCTTGGTATCTCATGACCCGGAGTGCGGTCCACACGGCTCCTTGCAGTTTGTTTTTTTGTTTTTCATATATAATATATATCTTTCTTTTCCATGGCTATTCCAGTAAGAGACAGCATGAAGTATTTTTGTTAGGTGAGCCTTTCAACAACAAGTATACTGGTGACACACTGAGTTAAGTGTGGTATTGAGTTTCTGTACAGTGTCTAAAGATGCTCTGTGTTGCCCCTCATACTCCTCTGGCCAGGGTAAAGGGATCCATCAAAGCGCAGAGGAAGGGTGAGAGGAATCCTTGCAGGGGCATCTAATTGCTAATATTATTTGCCTGCAAGCACTACTTTGCAGACATGTTTGGAATCACTAGCTAAGTAAAGCTGTGGTATTTACTGCAATCTTATTTATGAATGTAAAATGTAATGAACAAATGCAATTGCCAAAACTATTTGGCTATATGTAGTGGGGTGCTTGCATTGACTATAGCAATGCAAGCTATGGAATGTACAGCAGTGGTGGAGCCCTTGGTTCCCTGAGAGTTCCAGGAATGTCAGTTGGGCATTCAGGATGGGAGCCACAACCTAGAAGGATGTCATGACCTTCCCTCTCGCCCACCTTCTAACTATATAGTCTGTAACTCAATAGAGCTCTTCTTCTCTTGTGCTTGCCGGCTCCAGCATCTTCGCTGCATCTTACCTGCGAATGATGGGACTCCATACTCTACACTTTGCTAGTTCTTGGTAAGGTTATGAGCACACATCCATCCTTCTTCTCTGCCCCGTCCGAGATTAAGGCTGACTTTGTCATTCTGGATAGCTTCTCCCCAAAATATAACTGGTGCAATGTACAGAAACAGGACTTGTACTGTACTATAAAATGGACAGATAATGGGAAGGAAGCAACTTTGCTTCTGTTCCACATACAGGGTGCCTAATACTCCAGTTACTTGAATGTTTTGCACATTTTGTCAGATGCAAAAGTGAAGGTTCCCGCTTTTCATAAGGAGGGAAAGTAAAATATTCCCATGAAGAATGGGTGAAATAACATCATCTTATTTCCTCCAGGCTCCTAAGTTCACACTACTGAGCAGAAAGGGTAGACTCTCTTTAATAGGTCCAGTACTTCTGCTGAGGCATGCTGTAGAAGGCTTACATCCCTGCTGCACGTCCCCTAGTGAAACAGTTCAGAGGACCTTTGTTGAATTGCAGATGTTTATGTGATTAGAAGTGTTCTCCAAGATGGGATCCTCTGCAATATCCCTGCACCCTGAACATCTTGTGAAGAATCTCAGAACTATTTATTTTGCAAAAAAAACAACACATTTGAAGCCAATAAAATAGCAAAAGGCCTATCTGGGGTCTGGAGACAGATTATCTGACATTTGCACTGGAGCAAAAAATTAAACTGATGAAATGCGCTTAGCACGACATTTTGCTGCTTAGATAACACAGAACGGAGCAAGCCACTCTAGTCCCAATCTGTGTAATTTAAAAATGTTTGACCAAAGGCAAAATTCAATCAGGCTCTTGTTGTTTTGTATACAATAAAAATATATCTATTTACTATGTTTATTTGTATGTTACACAGACACAGTACAAAAAACAGTCTGCTTCATTTTGTCCCTAGTGAAAACATTTTTAGGTAATATGGATTTTGCGCAATCTGTTTGATCTATTCTGTATTATCTAAACAGCAAAATTGGTGCTAAATTCACTTGCTCAAATTCTTTGCAAAAGGGCAAAATTTATATAATCTGGCCCCAGACATATTTTATTTTCACTGCAGATATTAATTATTTAATCTCCTGCTGCTTCCTTTCACAGCTTTTGGGAGAGGCGAGTGGGCTGTTTAAGGAGTTATGAAGATACCCATAATTGAGAACTAGAAACAGGTAAGTACAGTAATTATTCCTTCTCCAACATGGCATCTTTACTAATGGTCAAACACTCTGACACACTTCCAGGAAGAGGGGAGATCAGGAAGAAAAAACTAAGTAAGGAGAGAAAAGAAAACCATGTGAAGGAGGCTTACTTAAATAAATTTCTTGGGGATGCTTGTCCAAGACAATCATGGTTTGTGCAGATGTGGGCTGGCCTCCACATAGTGGTTTTGGGGGTATTGGCCTATCTGAACGAAAACAATTGGCCTAATGACCAATTTGGTAGAGTTTTTTCATGGGTCATTTGGCCCTCAGGCCAATTTGGTCGCATATATTGCCAAATACCAACCCTGGAGAGCGGGGGCTGCAGGGGTGTCCCCCGCTATCCAGTTATCCAGGGTTGGTATTTTGCAATTTTGGGGCAGCAGGGGTGTCCCCCGCTTCCTTAGAATTGGAGGTGGGGAGAAAAAAAAACAAAAAACACATGGGTGTTTAAATTGGGCACCAACCAAATTGATTTACGGTCACAACCAAAAAGAATTTCGTCAAACATACCAAAACCGTTTTGGGATATCCCTGAAAATGTAACATTTCTCTCCAGGGCCGCAATAGCTGCTTTTTTGCTCTTGGATTGGGCAGCATGCTTGCACTGAAGGTTCTTGTTAGCCTTCCCGCAGCACAGCCTTACAAAGGAAAAATCGGAGTGTGATACATTGTTATGTCATTTGGAAACTTGGCTTACACGTTCTGTAGTTTGAAAAAAGCTGCTTCAATTTTTGAATGCATTAGTCCTTTCCAGACAATGCTCAAGTGCCATTGTCACAGCTATGCTATTAGCTGCTCCTGGAGGCGAAGATGGATTAGGAAACAATGTGAGTACGGAAATTGTTGAGTTCGTGGGAAAGCTTGACACGCACTTTGTAAGGCCTGGTATGACTTACGGGCCATCCTGTTATCAAAATCACTGAGAGCTTGAATCTCACTAATCCGTCTGGCCAATTCTATGGCCTCTAGGAAAATTACTTTCCAAGAAAGCAAAGGGGGCAGAGCACTCCTTCATCTTAAAGGTTTCCGATCAAGAATTACTGTGTCTCTGCTGGAGTATCAGCGATAAGACAAAAAGGATGGAAGAAAATTAATGGAGGGAATGGAATAGAAAGGTAGATATTGTGATGTTCCAGGACACATGGCTGCTATCATACTTGAAGGTTGAAGGGGTCCCTGTTTTAAAAAAATAGGCAACAAACGTTAGGTGCAGTTTGCATGCCAGATTCTAATGTGGGCCTACTGATCAGTGAAGAAGGCCTGTATACCAACCATAGCAAGGCCATGGCGGCATAAACACGAACATTGTCGCTTCAGTTTCGAGAGCTCCTTAGGGAGAGGACAATTAGCGTCAAAGCGTAAAGAAACACACGTGACCAGTTCATCAAAAGGGCATACTGTAATGGCTGGGGAAAAAGCAGATGACTTGATACCAGAGATATATTCACTTTCTTTTTCACGGGGTGGGTTAGTGCTGGATAGCTACAGTCATTATGACTTTCTGCAGGACCTTGGTACTCCGTCATTCCCTCTCCCCACCCTCCTAAAAGCACAAGAGTCACTCACATTAGGGCTGATTATGTCCCCTACTTCTATCTTAAGTTGGGTCTTTCTTGGTTGTCTCTGGTTTTCGTTCAGTTTTGTCTCAGGTCTGGTTGCGATATCACATAGGTGGTCATGGGCTTGATGTGTACCTGGCACCACAACTCCTCGTGCCTTTAGTTGTCTTGATAGGGCCTGGCATTAGGGTCTTTAGTTTAGTTGGACCACAGTGTTGTCAGTTTCCCCCCTTTTAGAGATGGGTAACCCCAGCTAATTGGGCTTGGTACTTTGAGACCTGACCAACACGGGATGTTTTCCAAGACCAACCCTTGTTTGTCTCCCTCTCCTTCTTTCAGCTCCTACTATCATTTCCAGTCTACCCTCTTCTCTTTATTGAACTCTATCTCTACCTGTCTTACTCTCCTCTGCTTTAAGGTCTTTTTTGCTTCACTGCATCACCCACCCACCATGCCCTTGTCTGTCCCCTCCTCCGCCTTGCTTTATCTTGGTCCTTCTTGGTTCCTCTCTCTTTGTTTGACTTCCCATCCTCTACTCCTTTCTTCCAACTCATCTAATCTTCCCTCTTCAGCTGTACATTTTCCCCTTATCTGCTCTTCTCTCATATCCACTCACCTGCTCCCCAATATTCTTTACTCTCTTCATCTACTTTCCTCCAGGCATTACTCTCTATATCTATACCTTTCTGATCTTTACACTCCTCACCTTCTCTCCTTCACTCTTTTAAACTTCTCCTCCCCCTCTTTCTTTCTCTACCCTCCTCACTCCTTTTTCTCCTCTTCTCCATCGCTCTTCTCTGTCCTCACCGTCACATCTTCCCCACTCACCTTCCTTTCTCCCACCTCCTTGCTGCACCACTGTTCTCAGTCCTACATCTGCACTCAGACTATAAAAATCCACAACCATCTACCCGCCCTTTGTATAACCCTGTGGAGTTCCGTCTGTGGTGTGTAATTGTCAGATGATACTCAGCCGGGGTTGCAGAAAGAATGGAGTCTGTGGTTTGGTAGTCCTTGCATGAACTACTATTTCCCCACGTGTGTTGCATTGACTCACGGACCTCGCTTTAGCTATGAATGCCATAGCAACTGAGCATGTATCTGCATCTTGGATTCACTCTGCAAGTATTGCATGCCCCCACAGCTGCCCATTAGGGCCACTGAGTCTTCCATGATCCTGCATCTCTGCCAGGTATCCATGCTGAGTATATTCAAGTGTTTGCGGGCTTGCTTAGCTGGATAAACGAGGGTCTGTGATCATTTCCACGTGCAGCACTCTGACATCTCTGCCTCTCATGGTATATTGGATCCAGACATGACATACAGGTCTTGCCAATGCTGGTGGCGGTGAGCCTTCAACTAAGTAAGTATTCTTCCAAGAAGCCGCTGACTTTCTTATTCCATCCTGCACCCCAGAACGTACTGGGCAAATACACAGAGATAGGGATGACTGGGGAAACTGGGGAAGCCACCATCTGCCATCTACAGGATTTGCAGAATGGCCGCCCCCGGAGCCCAAGTACTGCCCATTCTCTATAGCCTCCTGTATGCTAGTTTGTAACAATGCCCACTGTAGTCTTGCTCTTTATGAATTGAATGCAAAGAGTACACCGGAATAATGAAAACAAACGTTCTGGGGATTATCTTGGGTAGGAGGTGAATGAGGATTGGAGATTGGATGGTCCATTTCAGAAACCCTCAGGATAAATCGCAATGTATCCTCTTTCAACACTAAAATAACATGATATGATATGATATGATATTTTATTTGTATCGCGCTCGTACACAAGTGTTTCAGAGCGCGACTAGGCAAGGGAGGGGAACAAGGGAGAACACAGCACAACATAAACACGATCTTACTAGGCCCAGTGACATTGAGAACACGCGAGTGCATGGGAAAGGGAAAAGGGGAAAAGTGCATGGAAGGGGGAGAGTGGAAAGTGCAGAAGCCGAGGAGCGCAGATAAATAAAATAAATAGAAAATTGAGGCAAACTGTGGTAGTGCAGCCAGCAAGTGGCAAGTGCTGTGTTTAAGGCAGCAGACTGGGTAAGTCTGAATAAGTGCAGAAAAAGGAGAAAAATGGGTGGGGGGCTGTATGGGTACAGATACAGTCCCCAGTGCAAGGGGTGGCAAGGAGGCAGTGCAGGAAGGTGGCAGGGTAAGCAGGTACCTGGGCCCAGGGGACAGAGGGTGGCCAGGTGCACAGTGCCAAGAGAGCAGATCAGCAGGGGAGAAGGGGAGCGAAGGCAGAAGCAAAGAGGAAGGTTTTGAGGTGCTTCCGGAACCGGAGATGGTTCTTCTCAAGTTATAGAGTGGCAGGGAGGCTGTTCCAGAGGGCGGCCCCAGCCAAAGATACAGATCTACCCCCAGCTCGTTTCTTTGAAAAACGACTGACCCTGAGGGAGTTAGAGGTAGAGGAGCGAAGAGCTCGAGAGGGGAGGTATTTGCAGAGGGATAGCTGAAGGTATTTTGGACCCAGGCCCAGAAAGCCTTGTGGACAATGCAGAGGGTTTGAATTTAATCCTTGCATCCACTGGGAGCCAATGGAGAGATTTCAAAGCTGGAGAGATACGATCCCAGGGCTTGAGGCCAAGGACAATTCTCGCAGTCCTGTTCTGGATAAGTTGTAGAGGGCGGAGAGTAGAGGCAGGTAGATTTAGAAAGAGGCTGTTACAATAGCCCAAGCTAGAGAGCACCAGAGCTTGGGATACCATGAGCTTCTGGGGGAAGGAGAGGAAAGGCAGAATACCTCTGAGGAGGTGCAGTCAGAAGTTTGACTTTTTAGAGACATCAGAGATATGGGACGAGAAGGAAAGTGTGGAGTCAAAGATGACGCCAAGGTTCTTAGCCTCGCAGTTCGGGGTAGGAGTAGGGCCAAGGGAGGCTGGCCAGAGAGTGAGGGAGAAGGATGGAGATGGTGGCCGATGAGGAGGATCTCCGTCTTGCTGGCATTCAGACAATTGGCGGCACACCAATTTTGAATGGCAGTTAGGCTGTCAGAGATGAGAGAGGGAGAGGAGGTGGCCGAGGGCAGCCAGAAAATGAGTTGAGTGTCATCAGCGTAGCACTGGAAATTTGAGCAGAAAATGGCAATGCAGTGAGAGAGAGTTGCCAGGTATTGGTTGAAAAGCCAGGGTGAGAGGTTAGACCCCTGGGGAACCCCACAGGTGGAGAGGAAGATAGATGATAGGAAAGACCCCAGTTGGACCTGGGAGGGTCGATCAGAGAGGAAAGAGGTCAGCCAGGCCAGAGCCTGATCAGTGATACCCAGATTATCATGGAGACGGTTGAGCAGGATGGTGTGGTTGACCATGTCGAAGGCAGAAGAGAGATCAAGAAGGATGAGGACAGAGGGAATGTTAGAATCAAGGTTGGAGAGCAGATCTTCATGGATACTGAGGAGAGCAGTTTCCATGCTTCTGGCCGCTCTGAAGCCAGACTGGTGGTTATAGAGACAACCAACAGAATCTGAATGAAGGTTAAGCTGAGAGATGGCCAGCTTTTCCAGGAGTTTGCCCAGAAAGGGGGAAATGGAAATTGGGTGATAGTTTGCCAGACAGGAAGGATCAGCTGTGGGTTTCTTGAGAAGAGGATGCACAAGGGAGCGCTTCAGAGGGGAGGGGAAGGATCCTGAGGCAAACGAGTGGTTGCAAAAATCAGCAAGGGCAGGAGCGAGGGTGTCAATGTGGTCCTTGATGGTTTTGGAGGAACAGGGATGAACCTGTTTTGATGAGGCTTTCATAGATCGGACTTGTCTAGCGACCTTGTGCTTAAAAGGGGGTCTCCAAGCACAGACTGAGAGGGAATAGGAGGGGCAGGGGAGGCGAGGGTGGACAGGATGTCCTGGGTTTTAGAGATAAAGTGCGAGGCAAGGACATTGCAGAGAGCCTGGGAGGCAAAAGGAGGGGAGGAGACTGCTGCAGGGTTGGCAAGCTCCTTGCAGATTTTAAAGAGTTCGGCCGAGTTGTTAGATGCCGCAGAGACACGGGCTTGAATGTGGGCTTTCTTCTTAGTGCGGACAGAGACTCGGTATTGCCTTTGGAGCAGGCGACAGGCCAGTTTGTCAGAGGATGAGCAAGAAGACCTCCATTTCCTCTCAGCCGCCCTACACTTACGTTTAAGTGTAGCTAGGTCGGAATCATACCAGGAATTGCACTTGGCTTTGGACTTCAAGTGGATCCTCATGACAGGGGCAAGAGCATCAAGAGTATCAGAGATGGAAGAGTAGAGAAGAGACAGTGTTGTGTCGGGGTGTGAGTCAGCCAGGGGAGCAGGAGGGGGAGAGAAAGTGGCAGCGAAAGTCTCAGCTGACACGCGCTTCATAGATCGGATGTCCGAGAAGGTAAGTGGAAGTGTTGGGGTGTGGTTGGCTTGGGGAGAAGAGAGTGAGAGATTGGAGGAGAGGAGGCAGTGGTCACTCCAGGAGAGAGGAGTGGCCAGAGGAATAGAGAGGGGGAGGCCAGGGGAGATAACATGTATCAAACTCTCCATGACACGCTTCTTTGAACCATTGTGAACACAGCTTCTCTTTGGTACAGTATACATGATTACATCTTGGGATTTCCGGGATGAAGGCTGTCTACTAACAACCCACATAAATGTCTATATCCAGGATTGTCTCCCATGACTTCTTCTAATGGGATTTCCTCTCCTTGACACTTCTTCTCGGGTAGTGACAATCTTTAAAAGTGTCTAGCATGACGAAGACATCAGGAGTCCTGTAGGCACTTGCAATTCAGTTAATTCAGCCCTTGGAGGTTGTGACGATGTCCCTGCTGGGCAGGTGCAGAATCATGGGGGAGGGAACTCTCGATGAGAGTGAAACCTGTGGGGCACTGGATGAATCCTGCACAAGGCTCTAATCCACTTTTTGTTTTTGTTTTACTCAGCTGAGGTAAATCAATGTTATAGTATGGCCAGATTGCCAACTGTGCTCTTCTGAGGAGCTCGCCAGCGAGCCATTTTTTAATTTTATTTATTAGTCATTTGTTAGCCACCGAGCCAATGTGGCCAGTGGCACAACATAGACACCAAGAAAAAGCACTGCACAGGGTTTAAGACCGTCACATTGAAGATTTGCAGCGGGAAACAGCTTTTTGAAAAATTAACCAGTACTTGAAGCCTGGCAAAGAAAGCGTGATGGTGAATAACCAACCTAAGAGTGGAAATGAAGAGCAGGCCGATGCCGTAACCAAGCCATAAGAGGCCAGAGATCAGGACTTGGCCAATCAGTCACGTGCATTAACGTGCTATCACATCCTTACGAGATAATAAGTTCAGTGTACACCACGGGCCTCATTACGACTTTGGAGGTAGCCATGGCGCTATTGGCGCCATAGCTGCCTCCAAAATCGTGTCCGGTCCGGGTTCCCTGAATGGGGAATAACCGGGCCATTCCGAGTTTGGGGGGCCCGGTAATTCCTCCTTCAGGGAACCCGGGCCCGGTCCTTCCCCATTCCCATTTGAGCCCCTATAGGGATCAATGGGAATGGGGATGGAGCTAACAACGGGCCCACTCATAATGGATCCGTTGTTAGCTCCCTGATTCCCTCGAGGAACCCGCTGTGGACGTCTGGATAAACCAGACGTCCACAGCGGGTCCCGCGAGGGAACCTCGTAATAGTGCGGAGTGAGCCCTATAGGGGCTCAAATGGGAATGGGGAATAAACGGGCTATTCCGAGTTCGGGGGGCCCGGTAATTCCTCCTTCAGGGAACCCGGGCCCGGTCCTTCCCCATTCCCATTTGAGTCCCTATAGGGCTCAAATGGGAATGGGGAGGGAGCTAACAACGGGCCCACTCATAATGGATCCGTTGTTAGCTCCCTGGTTCCCTCGAGGAACCCTCTATGGACGTCTGGATAAACCAGACGTCCACAGCGGGTCCCGCGAGGGAACCTCGTAATAGTGCGGAGTGGGTTTAACGGCGCCGGCACCATTACCGGCGCCGTTAAACCCATTCCGCACATGTCATAATGAGGCCCCACCTGTTACCCAGAGTCGGACTTGAAGCATGATGTAAAATACCAACGCAGCTAATAAACACAATGTTAGATGATGGTGGCTTTTGATTTTGAAACGGAAATCCTTTAGACGCATTCAGAAACATAATTATGGTAAATGCAGTGTGAAACGAAATAATTTACCATCATACTTTCCAATTTCCTCATCTGTGTCTTCCTTCATTGCTCTAGAAAGCACCCATCTGTAAATAAATTGAAAAAGTTTTACCTGCAAGCTCAACTAAACACAAGTACCAAAATGCACAGTATGTCAACACCTTATTCAACGGCAATACAAAATAGGTTTTCTTCCCACATATTGGTGCCAATTGACTAACAGGTTTTCTTCACCGGCATGTGCTTTGGTGTCACGCACCTGCATTCACAGAAGCATCGATTCGCAAAAGTGAGTCTAGGAAAAGTCAGTCTGCCGCGGCCACTGTTTTTTGTCCGCTGATGAACTGCAGGCGACGTGCAGAAGATAGGCAGGGAGCGTGCTCTGGGTGGGACATTCGCAGTTGCAAAGGCATTACCGATTAGTAGAGGGAGACACTTGCAGCGGAACAGTGCAATTTCTCTACTAAATTTAGAAATGCTCTCATGTTTGACAGGTGCGTGTCCATTCATATTTTACATTTCCAACTCCAACACCCAGGTGGAAATCCAAACATGTAATTTGCAGTGATGCGCACTTCAAGGACCGACATTACAAATGCCCTCACTGCCCTAAATTGGGTAGAGGGCTCCGGTTTAGGTCTACTTGATGGAAATATTTTGACCTTTTCCAATTTGACTACATTTTTTGGGTCCTTTTTTTTCTCTAAAATAGGGGGGGAGACTCCCCCCCTTTTAACCTCCCCCCACTTCCCTCACCTTACCACCCTAACCTATTCCCTTACCCCACCCATATACCAAAGCATAACTAAAGTTAAACAAATTGATACAAGGATATACTTCATAGTGAAAAATAGAAGGAACAGAGGGTGACCCAAAAGGGCCACCATTTGGTCCCCCTTTAGCCTGGCTATGACAGACCTACCCAAGGTCTTTCACATAGAGTAACAAAAATCTAAGCTCCATCTGATTGGTAAAACTTGTTAAAAAAAACCTTGATGTACAATTAGGACACCAACATGTACTAGAAGAATGTTCATGTATGTGGTTCTCTGTTCCTTCTATTTTTCACTATGAAGTATATCCTTGTATCAATTTGTTTAACTTTGGTTATGCTTGAAATGTAGTTTGTGTACTTATTGTTCACGAGTGTAGGATAATTGCACTTCTGCACAGATTGAAATAGTTGTGTTATTCCATGAACATGTAAAAAAAGTATATGAGAGTTAATAGGTCAGCAATATATTAAACGCTGTACCCAATTTCACTAAAAAGAAAGCGTATGTTGTGTTTTCTCGATGTGCACCTATCCATGAATAGGCAAAAGATAGCGCCCTCTACGGATAGTCAATATACAGAAGATTTAAATTGCATGTAAATAAGTTGCAAAATGAGACCACGTGGGAGATTATTTAGCTCACATTGTGACTGCAGCAACTATTACCTCCCATTAGTTCCTGGGTGCTGAGGAGGGGGTGGAAAGCACACGCCCAGATCATAATTGATCCTGTGGTGGCACAGCACAGCATACCATGACATCTTTACTTAAAAGAAACTCTTCAGTTTGAACACAATTACAGACTTACTGAGGGATCAAGCACCGATATTTTACAAAATGGCGTTTGCTGAATACACTTTTGTATAGAAAGTCTACTTTTGTGTCCATGTTAATAAGGGATGCTTGCTTGCTCTTCTGGCTTCCGTTGCTGAGTTGCTTGCTTGCATCTTTCCGAGGTGATGCCCGTTGCGCGCCCTCTCAGTATCATCTCAGTCAACACAGCAGGTTAATTAATGTGTGCAATGTCTAATAACTGAAATACTTATAGACATTCGGTATTGTATTGTATATACCACTACCTTAACTTCAACAGTATATATTATTTCCACATTAGAAAATGCTTGCAATATTTACTGGCTAAATGACATATTGACTGTATATACAAGTAGCCAACTGCAACGTCTAGGGTCGGGCACAAGAAGAATTAAAGTGGTGGGTTCTATATAAAGAACACAAGTCATTTATTCTCGTAATTTAAAAATGTCACACTGCAAAATAGCCTCACACTATAGGCACTTCTCAGGTCTATTTAACTTGCACAGTGGGACCATTTTAAACTAGGTGGAAACATTAAAAAAGGCAGTATTTCAAAGAACACCGCTTTTTTGTCATTTGCCTCATTGTGGGTGAATGAGGTTGAACTGTGCCTTGGAATCCAGCACGTGTTTACCACCGCCAGAACGGTGGTTGTTCAAATATCCCCCGCCCCCCAGCTTGTTAACATGCCTTAAGGTAAGCGGTGCAGTAGCGCATCCCCTCAAATTAAAGGTCATGTAGAAGCTAGGGACCCCCACAGGGCGTGAAAAGGGGGACCTGTGAGAAACCCTCACTGAAGCACTGAAGCGTCAGTACTAACCGTCTGTGCAGTTCATTTATGAAACAGTAGCAGTTTAAACCTGTGCTGTCGCCTATGCATTTTCATTCGACAAACAGGCATTGAAACACCTCTTTTTTAAATGTTACGAATAGATGACGTAATGTTTTTCCAAAATACTGTATGTTTTATTTATTTTATTTATTGAACATTTGTATGGCGCCTATACAGCAGAAAGTGTCTCCAGGCGCCAAAATATTTGCTATCAATGTACCACCCAAACAGCCGTAAATGTATAATCCACATGCTGTAACAGAGATCTACAGGGAAACACTGTAAACCCCTTAATAAGGGATCAAGCGGGAGCTCATCCCCCCTACCCCACAGGTGGCAGCAGAAACTCGGAGAGAGGTTGCAAAAAGTAGCCTAACTAACCCCATAGGATCGGGCAGCTGACCTGATTGGGAGGGTCAACGGTTGCGAAAAGTAGCCCAAGCGAGCCCATAGGATCGGGCAGCTGACCTCATTGGGAGGGTCAACGGTTGCGAAAAGTAGCCCAAGCGAGCCCATAGGATCGGGCAGCTGACCTGATTGGGAGGGTCAACAGTTGCAAAAAGTAGCCCAAGCGAGCCCATAGGATCTGGCAGCTGACCTGATTGGGAGGGTCAACGGTTGCGAAAAGTAGCTCAAGCGAGCCCATAGGATCGGGCAGCTGACCTGAATGGGAGGGTCAACGGTTGAGAAAAGTAGCCCAAGCGAGCCCATAGGATCGAGCAGCTGACCTTATTGGGAGGGTCAACGGTTGCGAAAAGTAGCCCAAGCGAGCCCATAGGATCGGGCAGCTGACCTGATTGGGAGGGTCAATGGTTGCAAAAAGTAGACCAACCAACCCCATAGGATCGTACAGCTGACCTGATTCGGACTGTCAACTTTTGTGAAAAGTAGCCCAGCTGAGCCCATAGGATCGGGCAGCTGACCTGATTGGGATGGTCAACGGTTGTGAAAAGTAGCCCAAGCGAGCCCATAGGATCAGGCAGCTGACCTGATTGGGACGGTCGACGGTTGTGAAAAGAAGCCCAAGCGAGCCCATAGGATCGGGCAGCTGACCTGATTGGGACGGGAAGCTCAGGGGAGATACTCCTTTCTCAAAGGCCACCTTCCTGAAGTGGTACGCATTCATCAGAGGAAACAGAAACGGGACTCATGGACCTTCATGGCACATAATGTCAAGTTTCATCAGTCCTTTGAGGAATACAATTCTACCACTGCGTTACGGTGCCAAAATATTTCAACCATCAACGCAACGCTGCAGAACTACTGCCCATGTGGGATGAATACACAATTCTCACACTTCAACCTCATTCACCCATAATGAGGCAAATGACAAAAAAGGTGTTCTTTGAAATACTGCCTTTTTTAAGGTTTACACCTAGGCCAGAGAGGACCAAAGACAGAGCCTCGTGAAACACAACATTGGAGAGGTAGAGAAGAAAACATATGCCCAGACCAAGAGATAGACGAGGTTCACTTGGAAAGGTAGGAGCCGAAGCACCGGAGGACAGAGCCAGAATTTCCAAGAGAGGCAAGGGTAGAATGGAGAGAGGGGTGCATGACAGTATGAAAAGAAGAGGGGACATCTAGGAAAAGGAGCCTCGGGCCAAATTTGACATGGCAGGCAGAGAGCAAAGAGTTGGCGACGTGGAGAAGAGCAGTTTCCATAGACTTGGAGGGATGGAAGCTGGACTGGAATGGATGAAGAAGGGAGTATTGGTTCACGAATGGTTTAATTCCTTATGTCTTTGCACTAGTTCATGCTGCAAGTCTCGGGCTCTTCGTGACTGAGCTGCTTTAGTTCCATGTCAATGTTGAAAATACAAAAAATACATGAAATCTTTCTTTCAATATGTTTACGGTACTTACCCATCCATTGTTCCATCATCAAAGGTTTCAGAAAAAAACACTTCGCCAATAGGCTGTGGCATCTGGTATGGCACCTAGAAGGAATTGACAACATGTTTCACCTTTCAACGACTGTGATTCAGCACCAAATGTTCATGATTTTCCGATGGGAGATCATGGGTGACATCATGAGTCACTGGTTCCGGATCGCCCAGCCTAAATGGTCTTTCAAAACGAGTTTCACAACAAGGCAAAATGGGCTGTTTGTTTCCCCGTATATAAACACAATCTTCACACCCGCAAACACCCATGATACCTTCATGTTTAGTCAAACAATAAATGTCTGGTTTTCTGATGCATAAACGACTATTCAATTATGCTAAAAGTTCATCTCTGACCAGCATATTCATGTGAGAGGATTGCCATTTCAACAGTGGCCAGTTCAGATTTCTGGAAAGTCCCATCCACTTAAACAAATAATTGCATCATTGGTGAACGCGTGGTTTATGGGTCTGATTTTGGAGGGATGTGGCAACTGCACTGGGGGATGCTGGGTGGTGTGTGGGTCTTCTGTTGATTGTACGAATACATGTCAGGGGGTTCATATGGTGTTTGCTAGACCTTCCATACTGGTATGTAGGGGTGTTGAATGTTCCCATGGCTGGTGGCTTGTTGAGGGGGGTTGTAATGTCTGGACCTGCCATGAATTGATAGGTGCTGTTATGTAGTGGGAGTGGCTGCATATTTGATGGCTCTACCTGCATATTATGACTCGTGTTTTAAAAATGTTCCTTGTTGAGTGAACTACTTTAGCACCTATTTTTATGCCACAGTTTGCACCTCCTTATTTTCTATTCTTAATCTTAAATGTCGAAAGTAAGATTTTGGGTGAAGAGCAATAAGCATGACACCCACTCCCCTGGACACAACAACTGTATTAGGAAACTGGTTATCCCTACCTTGGCATTTAACAATAGGTTGTATACACAAAAATCCTGTTCTATTGCTTACCGAATTGTAAGCAAACAACACATGAGTGAATATATAAGCAATTCCTTTATTTCATTCATTAGAATTCATACACAAAACCATATAAAATAACACATATTGTGACTGGGTGTTAGTTCGTAGTGACTTGATCAGAATTTGTCAGAGATGAACAGACATTCTTGATCCGTGATAATACCGCAGTAATTTGGGTCCATTTACAGCCTCTACAAAAATATGTATTTACAATACAGATCAGCCTATTTTTTCAAATTTTCAGTTCAACTGAATTCAAGTTGGAAACACAAACACTCAAACAAGAGAGTCGTGTACTGGTCAACACGTGTTTCGGCCCCTTACTCGTGATGCGTCTTCTCCCACACGCTGATGTAATTGATTACTGGGCCTTCATCAGGATGTACAAATCACTTTATCCAAAACCTTAATCAGTTGTCACCCCCATCGATCCTACTTTCTGAACTACTGGTGCAGGATATGCCAGGCAGAAAACCTATTGACAAGCCATTCATCTATTTCTTAGCAGAGCATTAGTTGATGGAGTGGCAACTACTTCACTCTGCATCGAGAGGTTGGTGTATGTACCCCAAAGCATGCACCACTCTTGGTGTCAAACAAGGGGGGGTGGGCGCTCCTCTTACATGCTCTGCACACTAGGTTCCAGAAAAAAATCAAACGCGAGTAACGTGAAAGTGTAAACAGACACCGAACGCCATCTGGTATCTGCGTACTCACTCCACTGGAGACATCACTCATGGCAGCACATCTGATAAACTACTGGCCCAACCAATGGGTAAGGCATTAGTGCTAACCTCTTTACCAAACAAAGCATGCTTGGTCTTGCCAGTGCATGATAGTGCCTAGCTTTTAAACAGCCTTCCCTAAATTTCAAGGATCTTTGAAAAGGTGTTTGAATAGTCTAAAGAATTGGATGTGGCACTGGAGAATAAGACTAATGCTGGGTACCCACTTTAGAGGTAGAGCATATATCATGTGAATCGATTATCAATGATTTACTAATCTGCCTTCCGCACATCAATTCTACTGGGAAAAGACTCCAAAATTGTTTAAAGGCAGGTAAACTCAATGATGAAATCGAAGATATATATATTTTATTTAGAGAATTTTAAAGTTTTTATTTCATTATTAGTCCTGCTTCTGCTGAGCAAGAATCTGTTTTTTTCGATATATGACACATTGCAACTTGATTTCTTTCCTCCATCTGCACGACTGGGGGTTCATATCAAGTCCTGACATGCAAATGAATCTTACAGAGTGCGGCTCTGTATTTCCTTCAAACCCAGATCTTGCATGACTCTTCCGGGTGAAATAGTAGCAACAATCCATGGCACGCGGGGCCTTTTCTATTCTTTACACTTCTACCATGTCGGGTAAACAGTGCCTGCAGAAGGGTAAATACGCAAAGGCTTCTATCCCAATGCTGAGAGGGAACAGATCAGAACTCTGGCAGAAGCAGTGGTCACCAGCGGCTTGACCAAAAATATGACATAGCCACCTCGGCTTCCAAGAGACCCAGGCAGAGTTTACCCCTAACAGAGGACGAGGGGGACGACCACCAGGGACAAGTCCTTCCTGATGGGTCCATGTCCTAAGGTATGGGAAAATATATATGGAAGGAGATCACCAGGGTATTAGCAGGGTCGGACTGAGGCCCAACATTGTCCGTGGCATGTATGAAAAAGTGGTCCAAAGTCGTAAATGGCAATTCATGCCTTCTGTGACAGTCTGTTTGGGTAGTACCCAGGCTAGAGTGTTTTAGTAAAATGTGCTGCAAATAGTGTATTTTAAAGAATATTGTTTCAGTAACCCTGGTCATAACCACCAGCTGCACAGTGAAGTAACTCAAACTGGCCCACTTTGGCCACAAACCTGCCCACTTTGACAAAAACAACACTATCATGTTGGGCCTTCACTTCGGGCATTGCCCTATGGGCCACTCTTAGCCTGCATATTGTGAAGCATTCTCGAAAAATTGGAGCTGTCCTTTCCTACTAGCTTTTTTGGCTCTGAGGTGCTCAGACAATTCCTGATTTCCATGAAATTTCCTCTGATTGAGCATATAAAGGAGATCACTTGGAGAGAATGGAGAGACTTGGAAAAGGTAGCTTATCCGAGATAATTGACGGGAACCTGGACCACTGAGGAATGCAGAGAGGTTATATCACCTGATAGTTTTGAATTAGACTCGCTTCTCTCCAATATCCTTGTAAAACCGGAAGTGGTTGCAGCAGCTCTCACTTTACTATATCAGATAAAAAGGCCAATAATGCCCTGAAGAAATTATCCTCTGGTTGTAATTTGGCTACCCAAGCCAGTACTTATTCGACATATGCAGCCCAATCACTGTTGAGAAAGTTTCCGGATATCTCAAATGTTTTGGATTCTGGTGTGGACCCCTCTCACTTGATACATTGAATGGTCCTGCAGGACCTGTATTTGACTGACATTTCTTCAGACTCTGTAAGGGCCACTGCTTTGGTGGCAGGAGCTGCAGTCCTTAGAAGACGGCATATACTGAGTTCTTCCACAAAGATGCACTTATAAAAGGGCCTTTTTATGTGAATCTTTTGTTCAGTGATCAACTGGATGAGAGGGTCCCAAAAATGTGCAATGGGGACAAGCATGCAAAACCTATTCTATCCAGCGCAAGGGCAATCTAGCCGCATCTCAAGGGCAATCTAGCCACTTCTGCATGGTATTCGCATACTTTTTTTCTACAAAGCTCTCATTCACATGTCAAAGGAATATTCTAGTTTATGAAGTATTATACTTAATTCCCCTGTGTCTATTTTTCCACGTGATTGTGATTTTGTTTCTTACTTCCTTTTCTTTACCTTTGGTTCCACCCAGAGGACAGATCAGTCATTTCCCTTCTAGGCGTGATACTCTGTTTCAGGTCCAGGGTTTATAGACATCACTGGAGAAATGATTGATTTTCAGGGTAAGGTGCAGTAGTCAGTTTCACACCAAAATTCCAACAAAAAAATGACATTACCATTACTGTGCATTTGAGCCGAACAAAAATTCCGACTTCCATTATGACGACTAAGGGAAGCAGGGTTTGTGGGGGTGTCCCCCTCTTCCACTGGAAGGATAGAGGGGGACAAGTAAAAAAAAGGGGGGGGGGGGGGCTGCGGCACCAGCTCCGACCCATGTAAGTGGGTGGACAATGATGTTGCAGGGATAGAGGGGACTTGGTGGCACACACATAAGTGGGCCACAAAAAAGGTAAGTAGGTTGGGGGGAAGCGAGTAGAAGGATACAGAGCACTAGTGATCTATGTGATCACTGCGCTGTGCCATAATGGAAGTCGGCATTTTTAAAGTGGACATTATGGGCGGTGCAGTGATCACATAGATCCCTATAGTCACCCCTTTCCAGAAAGACTTGATCACGAAGTTTCCTTTATGAATAACATGCCCTTACTCTTACAGATAAATCAAGCATGTGCGGTCTTAAAAGTGTGAACACGGAGGCCTGAGTCACAAAGGCCACGCACAGAAGTGACAAGTGCTCGGCATCAGGCTTTGGGATCAACTCTTCAGGATGGACGTGCGTGGAGGCGGAGACAGCAACAGGTACATGGGTGGTAGCCGGGAGGTTAGACGGGGGCCATGTAGCGTATGAGAGGGGTGGCGCCTGAAAGCAAACAGGAGGGCCGGTACTAAAACAGCCGACAGCGCTAACGCAGCCCTCTCCGTCGCGAATCTGCATGGTCAGCCTTTTGTTACCAATCTTTAGACATAGATCCAGATAAACACCAGTTCCTCAGTCTGAGGAGAAGATGACGAAAATACATTATCTGCAATGACGTCTACCTTCCTTCTTTACATTGTTACTCATTTAATCATTTAAAGATAAAAGAACAGAGAAAATCACCTCCATTGGATCCTTTCATCTTTAAATGATTAACATCAGAAAAGAGTATTTACATGATCTGGCATGCTGTATTAGTAACCCCTCCATATGAAGACATTAAATCCACGTAATTGTACTATGATGTGAAGAATCAACTTACATTTAAATCCAACACAGGAAAGACACAAGTATTAGAATACAATTCTAGTAGGCTCATCACAAAAGAGAGGGATCCGAAGGGTGTGAATTTATGGCAATCCCAACAGTGACCCTCATTAAGTGAAATGCAAAAGAGGGAGCCATAATTAGAGAAATCTACATGTAGAAGTCATCCCATGATCGCCATGTTTAGAAGTTAGAAGTAACTGTCCAATATTGTCCCTGAAGAAGGCGCCCTGTTAACAGAAACGTCTGAAACATGTAAAGGCGTAGAGCCCCATCAAAAAGATATTGGGGTTCAATGCAGTATAACACTGAGCACAAGAATGGAATATAATAAATATACTAGGCAAGGTTATATATTAAAAAGACAGGGCATGCTACAATTTGTGAACATTTCAATTAAGTTACAGAATAAACTATATATATGGGGGTTCCAATGTTTGTCAGCATATGTGCAAGCATGTCTGATCTGACAGAAGAGATTGTTGTATAAACATCGGTTTTCTTAATATAATGGCTAAAATAGTTTCATTAATAACTGACGTTAAGTCTACGTGCACACACTTGAGTAAGGACATATTTTAGAAGCTTGCCAATTTTATGCAATTAATTAAGGACTTTGAGTTTTTTTATGTCAGCCCAGTAACGTTTCATCCTTGTGGTTGCCAGTGGTCGAAGTGTATGAAAAGAAGTAGTGGAACTCCCTGCAGGCCTGGCCCACTCCCCACAAACCCCATCACCACGCCCCCTCCCAAATGCAATTCACACCTCCAAACAAATGCGCCTGCTGTTTAAGGGAAGTGCAAGTTTCAACTGCTTCCTACGCTTTTATTTTAAAATAAACCATTCGGAAACGGTTTCCTTTTACAATAAAAGTATAGGAACAGTTAAAGTTAGTTTTAAAAAGTAGAGGAGCACTTCTCTCAACCGCTCCTGCCCACTTGGACCACACGAGAATTTCGAACTCATTAGGACAGGTTCACAAAACTGTTCCTGAATTGCATGTGCCAAGTGCGCGCGCATGTTAGTTTGTATTTGTATTTGTATTTATTGTGTTTATATAGCGCTTTAATCCAAAGCGCTTATCCTGCCTTCTTTGGGTGGCGAAATTCACGAAAGTCAATCTGTTGGTGCAAATGGCTTTGCTCTGGTTGATATTTCGCACCTGCAGACAGGGGTGTTGCTAGGTCTGGAAAAGGTCTGGGGCTACACTAGCGTCCGGACTGGTGGGACTCTGGGCTAGCTAGCCTTTTTGGCTGTAGCCCCTGAGCTTCTTTCTGGGGCTGCAACCAAAAGAGGCGGGACTATAGCCCCCCAGTCTTCCCTTGCAACACCTTTTTCTGCAGATGTTGCAAGTAGACACTGGACTACGGATGTGGCTGCTGCATCCTCAAGCGCGTCCCTTACTCGCCAACTTTTCTTGTGCTTGGTCTCCCCTAACCCAGGCTAGTTGCAGTGTAAACAGCCACGCACACGGGTCCCGCTACAGAGCTCTGTGTTGTATTGTGCTTTCTTGCCACCTTGTCTTCTCTGTTGGAATGCTGAGGTCATGGGAGTTCTGGAAGTGGAATGTGGTGTGTGCGTTTCATCAAAGTAACTAGGTGCTGCTGCTGGCACCTCATTTATACGATACAGGGCTTCATTTCGCTCCACACTCGGGCCCTAAATGATGACGTCGTCTCCATTGGCTTGGTTGAGGAGTATGACTTATGCTGGACACTTTCGGGCATGTGTTCTATGGCGACGTCCTTACGCAGCAGCAAGGTGCAATTCTCAAGGCTGAGGCAGAAGGCGTGCAGGAGCTACTGGATGCAGCGTTTGCGTTCAGGGCAAATTAAGAACTAATCATGCCCTTATGAAGGCAGAACGGTCTACAAATGAGGGGACATCATAATGATCAGAAACCTTGAGGGCACAAGTACATTTGGGGACCAATTCCATTGGTGACGGTGCGCTATTTAAGTACCTTTAACATAACATAACATTTGATTGGTGTTATGAGGAAACTGTTCTATTCCAAGGATCATACTGAAAAAACACCTATTGAATTGCATTCTACAAAAATGTGTCTGTTTTGGCATGTGCACCCCAATGATGTACTAAGGCCTCAATTCTGAGCTGCGTGACCTTGGGATTGGAATGAATTGGGTTAGCATATTTATTATTTCCCCAGGATCTTCTGACAGGTAGTCATTGGTTATAAGAGGCCTCTCATTGATTACATGTGCTGGTGTGCGTTTGTCGTGGCCTTTGTTTAGTGCTAGGGTTACAGGCAAACGAGAGTGTGCACTAGTGTACTTCATTCATGAATTTTAATGATGTGATATTGACAGTGTTTTTAGTGATGTGATAGTGATAGGGAAAACCTGTTTTTTCTTTCCACAGAAACAATCATCTGGACAAACCTGAGCTTTGACTATGGACCGTGTGAGCTTCTAATATATACATGTCTACGGTTGCCTATGTCAGAGTGACACACTTCCTGTCTTTTGGTTGGCTGATGTGTGTACGCCAATGTTTAGAAGTTAGGTATGATGTATGTTACAGCACCAGATTTTCACCAATGCACTCTGGATTTGCAGCCTAGCAAACCACAGGCCCCGGGAGAGGGCACTTGTAGTGTGATTTATTGTAGGTGGTTGCTTGCCAGATGTAGGTGTCATAGGCGAAGACCAGGGAGTGGCCTGGGGTGGCACTACTCATTGAATCTGATTGGCCACCCCATGTTAGTAATACAACTTTTAACACAGGAATGTAATACACTAATGTTAGTAATTAAAGTAGATATGGGTAGTGTAGACATACAGTAAATGAACGCTATTCAGACATGTGTGTGTGTGTACATGTGCTCATACTTCATGCCAACCCTGCATAAGTCAGTGCCCCACTTGGGCCACCCCAGTCAAAAGAGTCTGGACACACCACTGGTAAGTGTTACCTTTTATTAGGGGCGGGGGCTGCTACAGTTGCAGTACCTATGTACTGCCCTCTGTGGAGTTTAATGAGGTGTTGCACACCATTAGTTTTGTGTGCATGTAGTGTTGGACACCATTGATTTTGCCTGCATAATGTGTTGGACACCATTCGTACAGATTCTACAGCTTGCTGCACCAGATAATTAGGTCTCATAATACATTATGTGCTTACATAGTGGGTGTGTGAAGCTTTTGTATCTCTCTGATTTATGATATGGCGCCCCCGCTTAGTATGATGTGCAGAATCAGTGCAATGTCAGTGGTTAGTATGATATGTAGGGTCAGTGGTTATTTAGTAGTTTCCGGTGCATTTGAGGAGCTTGCTGTCTGAATGGTGGTTGCTTGACAGTAGTTATGGTGTTTGGGTGCCTTTTCATGGTTTGGTTTGGTTGGTCTGGGTATAATTTTTATTTGGCTTGAGTCTTGTCACACTTTTGTCAGTTTCCTTTTGCTTTGTGCAGAGTTTGTCCTGCTGTCACATGGTTGTGTGCTTTAGGTAGTGTGTGATGATGATTTGAGGGTATATTTGCTTGGTGCTATGACACTGCCATGATCCCAGTCAGTGAGCATAGTCCTCATTCAGGCATTCAGGCTAGGCAGGGAACATTATATCAGTCAGCAGGTCAAAGGTGGGTGTTAGCCTGGCACATATGGCATTTACACCATTCACATCATATACTTCCATAGACTCTTAAGATGTTTAAAGGAATAGTGCCATAAAAAGTTGTATTTGCTCAAAAGATGTGCCATGATCAAAAATATCTCTAAAGAATATTGATTAAGAAAGTTCCTATGTAAACTTTTGAGCAAATGAGACTCAAAGACCCAAATTTAAAGCACTAGGAGGTATCCATTTTGTGAAATGGATGAGCCTCCTGTGCTTTTGTTAAATTTCTGCCCTTGCGGCACTAATGAAGCAGAAGCCAGCTAGCTGTAATAAGCAAAAGCTACCAGCAGGTGGCCTTTGCTTCATTATTGACAGAGGACAGAGATTAACACAAGCTGCTGCTGGTAAGTTCTTTAAATTTCATTCTTTTTAAAAAGCACTGCAAAATAAATGCTGCTGTTTTCTTTCTAACTTAGAAAGAAAACCGCAGCATTCATTACGTTATAGTTATGTTTACTGTGGCTTCAGCTTTGAGTTTCCTGGGCTCCCCTGGGTCGTTTTTTTTATTATCATGGCCCATCTTTTGAGCCAATAACATTTTTGATGGCACTATTGCTTCAACAGTAATTTCATACACTAAACATGGCTGCTGCAAGATCCATTTACAAATTGCAGCACGTTCTATTCAAATTGCAGAGGGAGCTACTTAAGCCACGCCCCTGCTGGAAAGCACGCTTCGCGTCTGCTCCGCTGACAGCGGGTAACGCCACCAGCGTTTCTCCTCATAGAACCTGTAAAAGGAGAAAATAGAGACATTAGCTTTACAGAAAACTACAGAATACAATAGTTTATAGAAAAGACTTACCTGACAGAAGTTATCTCAGAAGCGGTTATCTTCAGTCAGAAGTTTCACTCACAGCCGCAGCATCTTCAGTCAGCAGTTTTCGCTCGTAGCCACAGCATTTTTAGTCAGAGGTTTCACTCACAGTCGCAGCATCTTCAGTCAGAATTTTCTTCCGCTGCCACTCCATCTTCTGAAGGTATTTTTCCTCAGCTTTACGAAATCCAGCAGACAAAACAAGAGGTAATTAATTAACAAACAAACTTAACAGTTAATAAAAGAAGACGTTTAATAAGCATTGACGTACCTGAAGGTTCTTCAAGTTTTCACCTCACAGTGGTTTCCACGCTCTTCCTTGAAGGCTGCAGTTACTCCGTATTGGCAAACATACATTTTAAAACGTTTCCTCATCCCGAGTTAACTCTGCCGCCATCGGCAGCCAAAATTATTTTCCCAGTTTCCCGAGAACCTGCAGAAAAAAAGAGAAAAAGAGTAAATTATTAGAAAGAGCGATCTCTCCAAGGTAGGAATCAATTCAAGCCCTTAAAGATGACAGTGTTTTCACCAGCTTACTTACCCAAAGACTCATTCATGAAAGTATAGACATTTCAAGGCAAGAAGTTATAGAGTACATCTGCTACCAAAGTTACCATTGTTTCTTCATCTCAATGCCCCCCTGTAGAAAAGCAGGATGGAGAGCTCCACAATAAATAAAAACAGGTGAAAAGGGGGGGATTAAAGGAGTATACATCTCATGCAGTACTATCTCCGTTAATAGACATTATAGCATTTCTATTGTTGTCATTGTTTAAACAGAAAACGAGTCATAAAAGTGCCAAGGTACCAGGTCCACAGGCTAAGAAGGCATTATGCTCCCGAGCAGTCCAGGTAAGCGTTACAGAACGCAAAGCCGTACTTAAAATACTCCACCTGAGCGTAATGGAAACACAGAAATAGACAATTTATCCCAGATTTTGGGAGAGTTAAGGGCAGAAGTCCATGCCGCTAGGTCAGAAACCAATTCTCTCAGGAGAGAGTTGGTGATTAACAGAGAACGCACTGATGAATTGGGTCGCCATTTACTACAGTCCCAAGCAGGACAAGCACTACTTCCAAGTGGTGTCCCACAGGGTCAAATTTCCGCTCCCAGTCCTCCTCTACAGGTGGTTTAACCAGGGAACATTCCACTAGCAGCCCCAGAAAGGTTTACGGGGGATCTAAGGCGTTTTGCAGTTTTTATGAACCAATGTAATTTACACTATCTGTGTAGATCCAGGGTCTTTCCTTCAGATCAGGATAAGGTGGCATTTGTGTTATAATATCTGGGTGGACATGCTGACGACTAGTCCATACCCTTAGTCAATCGAGATGACCCATTATTAAGAAACTTCCCTGGTTTTCGGCAGGAGTTAGAGAAACTCTTTGCCCACCATGCTCAGGGATAGGCCTTAGATAATGAGCTGCTCTCTTTACGCCAAGGTAACCAAGAATTGTCAGTTTACATAGCTTCCTTTAATCAACTACTAGCAGAGACTAATTGGCCTGAGGAGAAGAGAACAACACTCTTTTATTGAGGATTACGAGGGGAACTCAAAGACATATTAGTGTAAGTAGTCAACCCTCCTATAGGTTGTGCCGAATTCATTTACCTAACTATACAACTAGATCACCGACTGCAGGACTGGCGCTCTGATCGGCCAGATCAGAGACTATAAGGGTTGTGTTACTCTTACTAATATCATGCGCCCTTGTCGTATCGTTGTAAGAAAAGATAAATCAATGCTTCTTATACTCCAAGTTAAGTCATTGATTTTTTATTACTCCTTTGGTTCCTTAGAAAAATGCCCTATATGATTACACGTGTTTCGACATTCTATGTCTTTTTCAAATCAGGGCTAGTTAAACATTACATAACAAAAATTACCATTTTTATAAATCCAAAAATGCACCCAATCAAAAATTAAACAACATTGATGAATGGCCATTTTGAGGGAGGGGGTAGGGTGGGATTGTTAGGAATGAGAAAAACGTTTTTCAAAATGGAGAAACAGAAATATTTGACAAAACACAATGAGAAAGAAAATTATTGTTAGAAATTGATTGATAAAAGATCGCTTCATAATTGTTTTATGTGTTCATCATTGAGTGTGTCGCTCACTCTTATTTCTTACCTAATCTGTTTCGTTCAAAATTCATAAGTTGAATGCTTAATTTCAATGGTCATGGGTTATATCCCTAAAACATAAACATCATAAGGCTCATTAGTGAGTTTATTTGCCCCGCGTTATGTCAAATCACTTCAAATACTCAATGGGGCTGTTATTTTCTCGGCGGAGAGCGTGAGTATCAGTGCCATTAACCATGTTTAACTGTGTTGATCATTGCAATGCCTCTTGGCATCTCTCACTATTATGACTAGATCCAAAGAGTAATGCCACGTGGTCGCCACGTGTAGTTGGACCGTATAAACAGGACCCCCATTTCAGAGCCCCCTCATCACGCTTACCTGCTCCTTGCGAGCGTATTCCGTTTCTAAAAGTCCCCGTGCATTCTGCATCTAGGTACTGATATTATTGTCAGCTTACTAACGGTACCGCTTAGTCCTACTACTATGTTTATTACTTTCGTCCTAATTCTTGCACAATACGATCAAAATGTCAATTGTTGTTTTGACGCAAGTTAAAGTACTTCTTTTATATATATCAATTATGATTTACTAATCCAGGACGGAGTTTTAAACAAAAAAAAATTTTTCTCGATAATTTACCAATAAATCACATTTCTTGATAGTCCCTGGTCCAGCACTGATTTAAATTTATCAATAAGGTAATTTTGTCTCTAAGGTGCAATATACATAACTAGGCTATAGTCAAAAACTGTTCCGATCGTGTCCCTGACAGTCCTTTTTCTATTTTTAAACCCGCGGCCATATTTTGGGAAAATTTCAATTTTGACTTATGGAGATCACGTTCTCCTTGTTTGTTACACTTATCATTACATTGGTTTAGGTCCCTAATCATTGATGGCTTATTCTAAGTTAGTTATGTATGTAAGAATTTGCTTATATGTACCTTTGTACATAGAAAACTGATTCCGGAAAGCTATGTTTTTAGACAGAGCTGTCCCAATTTCTTAACATGCCATTCCAGCATTGCCCTCTGGTTGTTAATTGAAGTTTCTGAACCTGGTGTATAAAATATTATTATATGCCTATTCGACCCTTTCCAAATGGTGTTACCCCGAAGAAAAAGATATAAATTATTATATACACATACAAAAGTACTGGAAACAACTATTTTTAAATCACGTTATGTTGAACTTGGTTAACCATTATTTTCTTTATTTAAAGAAAGGAGGACATCTCATGTTCTGAATTTAAGCCTCTTTCCACTGAACGAAATTTACAAATTAATTTTGCTTCCTCTTGCCTCAATTTAATTTCAAGGTTTCCTCCTCTTGGTCCCATAGTCACTTTTCTGAGTCCAATAAATTTTAGATGTTTCTTATCAATTAATTGATGTTTTTGTTGCCAATGTTGAGCTAAGGGTAAGTTGGTATCCTGGCTACCAATACTTGAGATGTGTTCCCTTATTCTTATCCTAAGTTCCCTAATAGTGCATCTCAAGTATTGGTAGCCAGGATACCAACTTACCCTTAGCTCAACATTGGCAACAAAAACATCAATTAATTGATAAGAAACATCTAAAATTTATTGGACTCAGAAAAGTGACTATGGGACCAAGAGGAGGAAACCTTGAAATTAAATTGAGGCAAGAGGAAGCAAAATTAATTTGTAAATTTCGTTCAGTGGAAAGAGGCTTAAATTCAGAACATGAGATGTCCTCCTTTCTTTAAATAAAGAAAATAATGGTTAACCAAGTTCAACATAACGTGATTTAAAAATAGTTGTTTCCAGTACTTTTGTATGTGTATATAATAATTTATATCTTTTTCTTCGGGGTAACACCATTTGGAAAGGGTCGAATAGGCATATAATAATATTTTATACACCAGGTTCAGAAACTTCAATTAACAACCAGAGGGCAATGCTGGAATGGCATGTTAAGAAATTGGGACAGCTCTGTCTAAAAACATAGCTTTCCGGAATCAGTTTTCTATGTACAAAGGTACATATAAGCAAATTCTTACATACATAACTAACTTAGAATAAGCCATCGATGATTAGGGACCTAAACCAATGTAATGATAAGTGTAACAAACAAGGAGAACGTGATCTCCATAAGTCAAAATTGAAATTTTCCCAAAATATGGCCGCGGGTTTAAAAATAGAAAAAGGACTGTCAGGGACACGATCGGAACAGTTTTTGACTATAGCCTAGTTATGTATATTGCACCTTAGAGACAAAATTACCTTATTGATAAATTTAAATCAGTGCTGGACCAGGGACTATCAAGAAATGTGATTTATTGGTAAATTATCGAGAAAAAATTTTTTTTGTTTAAAACTCTGTCCTGGATTAGTAAATCATAATTGATATATATAAAAGAAGTACTTTAACTTGCGTCAAAACAACAATTGACATTTTGATCGTATTGTGCAAGAATTAGGACGAAAGTAATAAACATAGTAGTAGGACTAAGCGGTACCGTTAGTAAGCTGACAATAATATCAGTACCTAGATGCAGAATGCACGGGGACTTTTAGAAACGGAATACGCTCGCAAGGAGCAGGTAAGCGTGCTGAGGGGGCTCTGAAATGGGGGTCCTGTTTATACGGTCCAACTACACGTGGCGACCACGTGGCATTACTCTTTGGATCTAGTCATAATAGTGAGAGATGCCAAGAGGCATTGCAATGATCAACACAGTTAAACATGGTTAATGGCACTGATACTCACGCTCTCCGCCGAGAAAATAACAGCCCCATTGAGTATTTGAAGTGATTTGACATAACGCGGGGCAAATAAACTCACTAATGAGCCTTATGATGTTTATGTTTTAGGGATATAACCCATGACCATTGAAATTAAGCATTCAACTTATGAATTTTGAACGAAACAGATTAGGTAAGAAATAAGAGTGAGCGACACACTCAATGATGAACACATAAAACAATTATGAAGCGATCTTTTATCAATCAATTTCTAACAATAATTTTCTTTCTCATTGTGTTTTGTCAAATATTTCTGTTTCTCCATTTTGAAAAACGTTTTTCTCATTCCTAACAATCCCACCCTACCCCCTCCCTCAAAATGGCCATTCATCAATGTTGTTTAATTTTTGATTGGGTGCATTTTTGGATTTATAAAAATGGTAATTTTTGTTATGTAATGTTTAACTAGCCCTGATTTGAAAAAGACATAGAATGTCGAAACACGTGTAATCATATAGGGCATTTTTCTAAGGAACCAAAGGAGTAATAAAAAATCAATGACTTAACTTGGAGTATAAGAAGCATTGATTTATCTTTTCTTACAACGATACGACAAGGGCGCATGATATTAGTAAGAGTAACACAACCCTTATATACATTTTCGAACGGAGCAAGGGGGCCAGGAAGACTCCGTTGTTACCTAGGCATGCGACCGTAATTGGTGAACAATAAACTATTATCAAAAAGGGCGCTGAGGTCCAATTGAGGAGGTACCCTATAAAAAAGGCTCCCCAGATCAGAGACTAGATCACTCTATGTTTGTTCAAAAGACAGTGGAACTCGTCAAGTGACTGAAAGTCACTCTGAGCCAATGCAGTTAGGAGGTGTTTGGGTCCCATTTCTAAAGAGGAAAGAGACAAAAGAAGACAACAGAATGTATGCCTCTATTGTGGTTCAGCCGGCCATCACTTGCGTAACTGTCCAATTTAACCGCTGTGGAAACTAGTGGGAGCCATAGACAAGGCGGACAGGAATATGATAAAAAATGAACTGACGGAAAACTCCAATGCCCGACAAGTGTAGTGGTCGATTTGTTGAGCCAAAAGAAGGAAATTCAGATCTCTCATTTTGTTGTTCCAGCCATCTTAAGTAGTGACCTTCAACCTTCCAAGATATATGCTCTGGATGCATATCTGGACAGTGGTGCGATTGGGAACTAAATGGATTACGAATTAGCAGGCAACATGGATATTGGTATGCACCCAACGGCTGTGGTAGAAAATGTCACTGCAGTGGATGGTACTCAACTGATATCCGGACAAGTGACGAAGTGTACTGAAGTTTGCACCTTGATCTGTCAGGAGGGACATGGAGAAAGGATCTTGTTTGACCTAATTAGTGCTCCACAGTTTAAAGTAATCTTAGGAATTCCATAGCTAAAGAAACATAATCCACAGATTGATTGGTGTGTCATAACCTTAATATTTACAGAGGAATAAAAACACTCCTGCTATGTTCAAGGCGGAACCTTTGGAAAAGAAGTTCAAGCGATTTCAAGAGGAGAACTCACTTTAGGATTAATAGGAATCCTTCCACCAGAGTATCAAGATTTTCAAGAAGTATTTGAAGAAGAACAGGCCAATGTGTTACCTCTACATCGGCCATATGATTGTCAAATTGATTTAATCCCTGGTTCAAAAACCCCATGCAGTAGAATTTATGCCTTAACCAAAAAAGAAAATATTCATTTGAAGACATAGTTGGATAACTACCTCGCCAATGGTTTTATTCGGCCCTCTAAGTCCCCCATGGTGTCTCCTCTGTTCTTCATGCCCAAGAAGGAAGGGGACCTTCGTACTTGCATAGACTATCATGCCCTAAACCATATCACAGTTAAGAACCGGTACTCCCTTCCACTCATTCCAGTGTTAATGGACCAAGTTAAGGATGCCAATGTTTTTACAAAACTGGACCTTCGAGGAGCTTACCACTTAGGGGCTGATTCATGGAACAAATGTGCGCTGAAAATCTTGGTGCAAGCCGGAGCAAGCGTGAAAAAGCAAGCACACGCGCAAGCGTGCGATTCATGGAAGGGCTTGCGCGTGTTCACTGTGGGATGTGTGCCAAATCCGAGCGGGGCGCGCACGGGCGCACACGTCACATCAACATCCTCCCGAACGCTGTGCGCAATGCGCACAGCGAAAGCGCACAACGTCAGTGCACACACCAAAAAGGTGGTGGGACACGGGGCGTAACACGCGGAATGGGGAACAATGCGTGAAAAAGAAGGCATAACTGGGGAAGTACTGCAGCGAAATACACGGAACACCCACACGCACAGGCATCAACACGTCCGCCACAGGAAAGCAGAAAAGTGCGCGCAACAACAAACACGTGTATACAGCTACGATGAATGCCCCATTTGTCGCAGGACTGATCGTGGGACACCGCAGGAGGAGGAGAATAGCCAGGCTCTGCATTTTTTTGCCCCCGGACCAGCCTTTTTGGGATGCCTGACGACCAGGTCTATGGCAGGTATAGGTTTCCACCTTGTATCATCCTAGACCTGGTCAGGGAGTGGGAAGATGACCTTACATCACCCACCCTGTGCTCCCAAGCATTGAGCCCATTAGAGAAGGTGCTCAATGTCCTACATTTTTTGGCCACTGGGTCATTTCAGCGGACAACTGCCATAGTGGGGGGGGGTCTCACAGGCCACGCAGTCACGCTGCCTACACTAGGTGTTGGCAATCATGACTGCGCGCCCCTCAGTCCGCAGGCACATATACATGCCCAGAACACCAGCAGAAAGGCAGGCCGTGGTCCAGGACTTCTACAGGGTGGCATACTTCCCCAAAGTGCTTGGTGGCATAGATTGCACCCATGTGGCCCTACGTCCACCTAGGGTCACTGAGCACATCTATCGAAACCGCAAGCACTGGCATTCCATCAATGTGCAGGTTGTATGCGATGCAAAGGGAATTATCACCTCTGTCTATGCAAACTACCCTGGGTCTGCCCATGACAGTTTCATATACAGAATGTCCGCCCTGAGCCGGGCCCTGGAAGCTGGGAAGCATGGCGACACATGGCTCCTAGGTGAGTACAAATGCCTGTGCACATGCATGCATGTCACACACACACAAATACACAAACCCAACTAATCACAACCATTATCACCTCCCGAGGGGACAGTGCCTACCCTCTGAGCAACCACATGATGACGCCAATCTGGAACCCCACCACACCACCCCAGGTAAGATACAACGCTGCCCATATTGCAACCAGGGCCATAGTGGAGCGCACATTTGGAGTGCTCAAGTCACGCTTCCGCTCCCTTGACCGATCTGGCGGCCAGCTACTATATGCACCCGCAGTAGTGTGCAGGATCGTTGTAGCAGCATGTGTCCTGCACAATGTTGCAACACGGCAGGACGTACCGGTGGATATGGTGGTGCCCCCACATCCCCAACCACATGCACAGGCGCTGGCCATGTGAGGGGAAAGGGCACATGGCGAGGCTGCCCGGACCCAGCTTGTGGCCACATTTTTCACCTAAACTCCCACCACTGCGGAGTGCACACAGGCCTGGCAGATACCAGGTGAGAATCGGTGATGACAAAGAGAAAGTCAACTGTCACAACCTTACCACCCTGAGAATGTTGCCACGGAAGTGCTACATTGTGTGCATCTCTAGCTACTTAAACATAACCAATCCTGTCTGACCAAAAGGAACACATGCAAGGTGTGTATCACACCACCCCCTGCAAAACAGGCCATGACAATCACTGGTATGTCACCCAAACCCTCCCAACCCACCACAAGTACAACTACCCTTCCTCTGGGCATGGAAGGGTAGTTGTACGTGTGGTGGAGCATTGTGTAACTGTGTGTGTCAGTAGGGACATGCACTCAATATATGCATGTGAAATCAAGTGACCCTCAGTGTCCTGTACACATCACATGCGAACATTGGTGTGAGTTGTTTTTTTGGTCACCAACAGCCTGACAGATGGAAGGGGAGGGGGGGGAAACAGGATAGGGGTGGGGCAACCAGCCTATTATATAAAAGAGTGCGAGAGGGGGATTAGATCTCGTGATCTTAGATCTAGACGACTAGAAGTGACAAGTGCAAAATTGGAGGCATCGGGATTTTTTTATGATTTTATTCACCCTGGTGACTCGAAAGTTCCTTGCAAATGGATGGTTGCCCGGAGAGTGGATTGGGTGATACCAACATTTTACTAAAAATGCACTGTCCCACTAGCTAGGGGATGTGCTGGGAAAACCCATGCTTTCTGGGTTTTTTTGCAATTTCGTACAGTGGCAGGCTGTTGGTGACCAAAAAAACAACTCACACCAAGCCAGACTGCCCTCTAGTCAGGTAGCACGTCCATCATCGCCTGTGGCTAGATATCCCACACGACACCTCCCCCTACCCCCCGGTTCCCCATCAGTGGGGTCTGGGTGTCTCAACAGAGCACCAGATCAGCTTTCCACCCTGTGTCCAAGAGAACAGGACCACTGTTTAAGCTTTTCCATTAGTTGTTTTGTCTTGCCCTGATTGGCAAGCTGACAAACCTTTTTCCCCAGAAAACCGTCCCCTGTGTACCAGTATCTCCCTACGGTTTGGGAAGGCAGTTGCCACTCCGGCTCTTCAAGCTTTAATTTACCCTGTTGTTATTTCCTGATGCTGGACTGAGCCAGAGCGGGCATGGAATGGATGATCAAATGCCATGAAACGTAGGTCATCCTGGACACGTACTACAATGATCATCCTGTCAAGGACACATAGGGGCATGCAAGGAATGCACCTGGAGCATGAATGGGCACTCATGTCCCTGCGGAGAATCTGACATCTGCACAGTCCAAGTGAGACACCCTGCATCAAGGACAGAGGATGTACCCCACTGTATGTATCTGGCAGGTTGGCTGGTGCAAGTTTGCATGTATACAGGAGCCCTGAACAGGCCATTGCAGTACGCCAACATGATGCACACCAGTGCATTGTGAAATTGGGGTGTAGTGGGGGTGGAGGGGCAAGGGAGCATGCCTACGTGGAGTACCCACATGCAGACAGAAGACACATGCACATCAGTCATGCAATGACATAGTCCCAGTGCCGAGAGGAAAGACACCCCAGGCTACATGCAGAAGGGCCAGTGAGCTGGAACATGGACCAGAGGGGCAGCCGGGTGAGTAGCATGTGAGTAGAGTGCAAGTGTGGCAATGAGGACAGTCCCCATCTGCTCTACATGTCCAGCATCCTGCACAGCAGGCACGCATCAGTGAAGCATTGCATGACTTGCACATGAGAACCATGTACACATGACATGCAGTGGCAGTCAAGCACAACACAACACACAAGCAAACCACACATGTCCTCGACAAACACGCAACAACACTCACTGGACGGGTCATCAAAGTCCAGCATCTCTCCCACTCCTTCGACCATTCCTGCTGGTATGAACTCCTCAGCGACTGACTCGTGCGAAGTGAGGTCTTCCTCCTCAGGTAGTGGCCCACTGCCGGTCACCAGAGTCATGTTGTAATTAGAGGCACACTTCGCCTTAGTACTGCGTTTGAGGTCATCCCAATGCTTTTTGTACTCTTGAGCTGTGCGCACCTCATGGCCGGATGCACTCACACGATCCGCAACTTGCTTCCGGTGGGACATACAATGGGCAGCTGCAGTCTGATAATTCCGCCCCACTAGCATATCACGGTTGTGGTCCCGCACGTAGTCCACAAGGAAGTCCAGTTCCTGCATGCAGAAAGGCTTCTTCCTCGACGTGCCGGAGGCCGGAGCTGTGTCTGGGGTCCCAGCCTCTACTTCAGGTGCAACCTTCCTCCTCTTGGACAGTGGTCCGGACCCTGGCTGGCAAATGCCGCCCTGATCAGTATGGGCTGTAGCGCTGGTTGGTTGAACTGAAGGAGTGGCAGGTGGAACGAGGACGGAAGCCCTGACTTGCATCAGTGGCTGCTGGGTGCCCTGGAGTGGACCCTGCGCAGTAACATCTGCTGTGCCAGGGTCATTGACCTGGCCTGTCCTGGATGGTAGACTCACAACTGAGGTTGTGTCGGCTGAACCTGCCCATGCACTTGCCAACACCCGGCTGGTTGGGGCACCAGATGACATTACTGCCCCAGGGACACATGCCTCGATCAGGGCAGCCCTGCGTGCACCTACGGTGTGCCTCCTGACCTCCTGGAAATCTTCCAGGGACTCTTCAGGTGCCAATGCAGCCTGCGCTGGCAGACCGTAAGCCTGGGTGGTGGTGTCCACAGCTGCACCTGCAGCTACCACTCTCCTTGGGCCCATGGCAGTCGATGAAACGGACTGCCGGGTCACATGGACACCAGTGCCAGATGCAAGAACTGCTTCTCCCAGAGCCGCAGGGGGTGGTGGCATGACTGCACCAACATGTGGCACAACATCGTGCCGAAGTGGCGCACCCCTGCCTCTTCCCCCTCTGCAGCCACCCTGGACACCCTGGAGTCCCCCTACTCCCTGGTCACCCCGGCCACGTCCCTGACCACACCTGCCACGTGGAGTATGCCCAGCTGAGGCGCCCCTCACCATGGCACAGTTGTAGTAGTGTCGGCACAGATGTAGTAGTGCCAATGGGAGGGGATACAAGATGTTAACAGCACCCCTGCACCTGCAAGGCTGAATGTGATCCTGGTGATAAAGTCACGCAATGCTGAGGCACCCCAAAACTGCAGTAAAACCATGCACGCAACCCCCGGTAGCCCACGTGTGTGGAATTAACCTCCCGCAGTACGCGGTGGCACCCAGGGACATAAAATACACGTACGCGTGGGACACGCAGGCTACTATGTCCTCAAAAATGGGTACGGAATACACAGGGGCTCCCGCAGTGGGAAAAATAGCATGCGCGACTCACTGTCAGACTAGCGTGATAATGAAAAACACGTGTAGCCAATACCTCGCGAAAAGAAGAGATACGTCCTTGATCCGCTGTGTAGTTGTGATGGCGGGCGAAACAACACGAAGTAGCAACACACATGTCAGTCTCCACGAAAGGCACGTACAGCGGACTGCTGGCCCCACTCACCTTTAACCCGTGCTGAGGGAAACGCCTGTGTGTGTCACTTCTATTACGCGCTTAGGCCCTTTCCTCGGATTACACGGATTAACATGCATACGTGATTTTTTTGCATGTGCGGATGCACCCGTGCTGTGGGAAACGCTTGCGCGTATCAAGTCACATACGTGCTTATGCGCTAAGGGCCTTTCCTCGAATTACACGCTGACGTGCACTTTTTTCACGTGCCAAATCACTCCGTATCAAGCTGGCCACGCAACAACACACGGTAGACCACTCTCCTGCCCAGAAGGCCATTTTCCTGCCCCCCAGAGCCTCGAGCACACTCCCACCTGCCATCTGCTGCTGCCTGCCTGCCTGCTGGTCATGTGCCCTGCTATTTGGTGCCTGCACGTCAGCCATCTGCAGAGGTCCAGTTGCTGTGACCACTTCTGCTGGAACAGAAGACTCCCGACTGGTATTCTATCGCTCCACAGCCCAGCCCCAGGACCCAGTTTCCCACCCACACCTGCCTCGGGGTTTGCCATGTCTGACACAACACTATCTGGCACCAGTGGCAATCCCCCAGCAGAGAGGCAGAGGGGTGCCAGCTTCAGTGCCAATGAAGTTTGCATCCTGGTGGAGCAAGTCCTGGGGCATTATGATGCCCTCTTTGGAAGTTCACGCGCCGACAATGAAGGACAGAAGAGGATCTGGAAGGACATTGTCGCTGCCATCCATGTGGAGGGGGTGGCAGCCCGCAACATGCAACACGTTTGGAAGCACTAGGAGGACTTCAGGTCCAGGACCCTCAGCAAGACCCGGCACCTCTTTAAGGCAGCCGATGCTGAGGGGTGCCGGGTCCGCCTTACTGACAACCAGATGAGGGTCCTGGAACGTATACGCCCAGCGCTCTACTTCCAGGTCCTTGAAAGGCAGACCCATCCGGAGTCGAGCTGTAAGTGTATATGCGTACTGATTGGACGCTGTGCATGTTGAGGTGTGCCAGGAGGGTGCAGGTTAGACATTTGTCTTGAAAGGCCCATGTATGGATGTGTATGCACAGGGACATGAGCCTGCTCCATGTGAGTCCATTCATGTGTGAGGCACATCAATGGTGTGTGTGTTCAAATGCATGGTGCCCAAATGCATGTGTGGGTGCACACATGTTTAGATTTCTGTGTATGTACTGTGGCATGGTTGTGGTGTATCACACATGGATGCTGGTTCCACCTTCATGTATGTGCACAATTTACATGTGCGTGTGTGTGTGTATTTGACAGGTGTGCCACTGTGATACAACAGGGATGCATGTGACACCGACATGTAGGAGGCTGATTGGCAGATGTGACATGGATGCCGATGATTTCACTGCGACAGGTGGCCGAGATGTACAGATGCACGTATGTCTGGTGGCGTGTGTGTATGTCTTTGGCACTCCCCGTGTTGCATGTGAGGTCAGGCTAACCTTTGGATGCTCATGCTGTTGTATGTGTATGGGTGGTGCTGCCTGCTGCAACATTCCTGTGAATGTGTGCATTTGTGTGGGTCCAAATGATGTGTGTTGGGGAGTGTGATGCCATGTGTGAAGTTTGAGACTTCCACTCATGTGTAACTGTCATGTGTGTATCAGACCATTGTACAGTGCCCTGATGCCTGTGTTCTGTCTCTCCCTGTCTGCAACGTACACTGATGAAGAGGGCGGAGACGGTGCTGTTGAGCACAGCGGCAGGGATCCCACCGCCAGCCGGAGACGCAAGGCCCAGCTCCCCTCCCATGTTGTCATCTCGTCGGGAAGTGAGGAGTCTGACGCCGCGTCCATGGCCGCAGCTGCCGAGGGTAGGTCCAAGAGACGGAGGTTGGATGTGGACTCCTCGGCAGCAGAAGGGGCAGCTGAGACCCCACAGGGGCCTATGGAGGAAGATGGCACAGAGTCATCCAGGTCGGTGGGGGGGTTTGGTTGAGGAGGAGGCTGTGGAAGGGCCACACACGGGGTCTGGAGCGGGGGATTCAACTGGTGCTAGTGGTGCAGTCCAGGAGCAGGGACAGGAGGCAGCACAGGCGGCCGCAGAGGTGCCTGTGTGTAATCCTGTCCCCGATCCTGTGACTGCATCATCCCACACCAGCAGGGATGCCTTTGTCCAGACCCGTTTTCAGTGAGGGGATGCACGAACAACAACTGGCCTTCCTTTCCCTGTGGATGTGGCAATCCGGGACCGTGTTGAGCCTGTCCTGGCTGGGGTGGTGTTGCATCAACTTGGCATCCGGGATGACGTGGAGGGTTCTCGTCAGGACGCTGCAAGTTATTTCAGATGCCTCGTTGACCGCGTCGACCTACTAGGACAGGTCACCAGAGCTGGGTTCCTCCGTGTGCTGGACCTTCTAGCGACCCCCTCCTCAACTGAACCCCCTATGTGCCAGTCGTCCTCCGTGCCATCTTCCGGCCCATCTATCACCTGGGCACCCTGTGGAGCTGCCCCTGACCCAGCGGCCAGGCTGGTGAAGGACACATCCCTGCCACAGTCGGGAGTCAGAGGTGCAGCAGGGGTGGCCACCCCAACAACTGGACCCCAGCAGGAGGAGGACGTGCAGTCATCAACAAGCAGGGCACATGCACGGAAGCAGCAGGCTCAAAGTGGGAGCGATGATGGCTCGGGCCATCAACATCAGAGGGGCAGGCATCGGCCGGAGGGCAGGAGGACCCTGGATTGGAAGTGTCTTCCGTGTGACAGCGGTTGGGCCGGCAAATAGATGCGGAGCGGCGGCGGGCGGAAGAGGCACGGCTCACTATGGTCAGGGCGGAGAACTCCATGCGCAGGGCGTTGAGGCGGGCTGAGTGCCTCGAGGAGATTCGCAGGGAGTTGGAGGTGGACATGGCTTTATCCCTGCGAGACCTCAGGGCCAGGGAACAGGCCCGCCTCCAGGATGTTGAAGAGGAGTTCGATGATGCCCTGGCCCGGGAAATCAACAAGTCAGCCGTAGGACTTTCCCACCGCCATTGTACATAGTTCATTAGTGTTAGGTTTCCTTTATATTTTTATTTCATTTGGGGCGCATGGACTATGCCCCACGTTTTTGTATATAGTTATTTATTAGGTAGGGTTTTTTGTAGGTTTCCTTTGCATTGTTGGCCTCATGGACCCTTGGATGTTCTTTTGTAAATAGTTTTCGATGTGGATTTCATTTTCATGGACCCATGGTGGAATACTTTGCTTTTTTGGAACTGTGATTTTTTTTTATTCACAGACCCATAGGACCCATTTTACTTTGGATTTTATTGTTTGCGGCATTTTTTTTTTTTTTTTTAATTTTGGAGTTCCGGACTTGGATTATTTCTTTTCATTATTGTGTGATTTTGTTTTATTCATTTCGTTGATTGTTTAATACACTTTTATTATACTTTACTTGTGTGGTCTTCTATCATTTGTTTTGTGCATGTCACAATGTTGCTTTTCACAGTCATGTGTCACCATTGTGTGGGTCTGAGGGACATGTATTAATGGCCATGCTGGTTATGTATTTTCTATCATGACTTTGGGAATTCAATGTGGGGTGTTTGGACTGGGGTGGCCTGGGGTGGGATTTGGGTGGCCATAAGGCCAATGGGTATGGAGTGTGATGACGTGTCGGGTGGGGGGACATGAGTCGGGGCCTGCTGGCAGGTGCCCGTCACTGCTGGGTGGGTGCGGGTGCAGGGGGACATGAGTCGGGGCCTGCTGGCAGGTGCCCATCACTGGGGGTGGGTGGATGGGTGGGGGACATGAGTCTGGGCTCACAAGTGTGTTCACAAGTGCATGGTGCCATGTGGGCTGCCTGCAGAGCATGGTGAGGGTTGTACGGTAGTCCCCTGTGGTATGGGCTGCCTGCAGGGCATGGGGAGGGGGGAAACTGCACACCTTGGAGTGAAACTCCCTGCGTACCCCCCAAATACACGTACCCTGCTCGCAGCATGTGAAACTCCCCACGTACTCCCCAAATACACGTACCCCGCTGGCACAGGACCTATCGGGTGTGAAACTCCCCGCGTACCCCCCAAATACACATACCCCGCTCGCACCGGGCCTATCGAGTGTGAAACTCCCTACATACCCCCCAAATACACGTACCCCACTCGCACATGGCTTATCGCATGTGAAACTCCCCGCGTACCCCCCAAATACACGTACCCCGCTTGCACAGGGCCTATCGCGTGTGAAACTTCCTGCGCATCCCCGAAATTCGCGCAGGCTGCCCATCCACCCTCCCCATGCCCCACACCACAGGGGGGACTTTTTCCACGCAATTTACCTGGTGCGAGCGGGGTATGTGTATTTCGAGGGGTCCCCGGAGAGTTTTACACACAATAGGCCTGACGTGAGCGGCGTACGTGTATTCCGAGGGGTGCTTGGGGAGTTTTACACGCGATAGGCCTGGCGCGAGCAGGGTACGTGTATTCCGAGGGGTGCGCGGGGAGTTTTACACGCGATGGGCCTGGCGCGAGCGGGGTACTTGTATTCTGGGGCGTGCGCTGGGAGTTTTACACACGTTTTCGTGGTTGGGAGGCTGTATGCTGGTCCACTGGCCTTGTAATGGATTTGTGCGATGTTTTTGGTGCAAGGGGCGGGGCTGGGGGCGTAACTGGCGCTGCTGCAGGGTCGCTGCGGCACTCTGCGCCACGGCTGCTTATTGATGTATTAATCCATGAATACGCTGTGCGCCTGAATGGGGTTTGGCGCACGCGGCTGGCGCAGACTGCCGCACGCCCACTCTGTGCGCCAGCCGTGTGTGCCACTTGTGCGCTGAATTCTATGAATTATCCCCTTAGTGAGAATCAAAGAAGGGAGTAAATGGAAAACTGCCTTCTGCTTCTGCACAAAATACGGCTTATACAAGTACCAAGTTATGCCCTTCGGCTTATGCAATGCTCCAGCAGCTTTTCAGAACTTTATGAATGATGTTTTACGCGAATTGCTAGATGTCTGTGCCGTAGTTTACCCCAATGACATTCTAATTTATTCAAACTCAGCCCAAGAGCACATAACTCATATAAGGCCAGTACTTATGAAACTACGGCAACACAAGTTATTTGTCAAGATGGAGAAATACTCCTTTCATGCGACCTCAGTGGAATTTCTGGGATTCATCCTGTCACCAATGGGAATTCAAATGGATAATCGAAAAGTTGAAGCAGTTCTGAATTGGCCTTCCCCTACGTCAGTGAAAGGAGTCCAAAGTTTTTTAGGATTTGCAAATTTTTATAGACGCTTTTTTGCAGAATTTTCTCAACTAGTCCATCGAATAACTTAATTATTGCAAAAGCACAAGACATTCTCCTGGACCAAGGAAGCAGAAGAGGATTTCCAGATCTTAAAAAAACATTTTACTACCACTCCCATTTGGGGACACCCACAACCCGAACTACCGTTTGTAGTAGAAACGGACACGTCCAGTGCTGCAATGGGAGCTGTAGTATCTCAGAAAGATACTGAAACCGGACAACTGCATCCAGTGGCCTTCCGGTCAAAGAAGTTTTCAACAGCAGAATTAAATTACGCTATCACAGATAAGGAATTACTGGCAATAAAACATGCTTTCAAAGAATGGAGACACCATTTATTAGGGGTCCGGCATAGCACCACAGTTTTCACAGACCACCGAAACCTGTAATATTTACGCAATGCAAAGGCTCAATCATCCTGACAACTCCGCTGGGCATTGTTTATTACCGAATACGATTTTGTTATAACTTAGCGCTCAGGAGTAAGTGATGGTAAAGAGGATGCCTTGTCACGGATTGGAGAGAAAGAAGAGGTCCAAAGTACTTCAGGTCCAGTAAACATAATTCCAGAAGAGAAGCTGCTGGGAGTCACTGGGTCATCAGAAGTAGACCTAAAGTCACAGATTCTCCTCAGCATGACCACTTCAGAGTTAGAGGCCTGTAAGTCAAAGGACCAAAGTTTTGCATTCAAGAAGGTTTACCTTATTTCCAGAGTCGTCTTTACCTAGCAAATCGGGAGCTACAAAAGAAGGTCATGGCAGATTACCATGGAGCCACACTAAAAGGCCACCCTGGAATCACTAAAACCACAGCCAAGATCAAAAATCATTTCTGCAGGCCAACATGGCGCAAGGTTGTGATAGATTTCATTCAAACTTGTGGTATTTGTGCTCAAAACAAAAGCTCAAAGCAGAGACCGGCAGGACTACTTCAACCATTACCTGTCTCACCAGCGTCATGGCATACCATTTCTTTGGACTTTATTAATGAGTTACCCCCTTGTTCAGGTTATAATACAATCCTTGTAGTGGTGGACTTGTTTTCCAAAATGGCTCATTTCATTGCCCTCAAGGGGCTTCCCACGTCATCCGTCTTAGCAAAGGTGTTCCTAGAATAAATTGTGCATCTTCATGGATTTCCATCTGCACTGATCTCGGATAGAGGGAGTCAGTTTGTCTCTCAATTCTGGAGGAAATGTTGTGAGTTGGCTAAAGTTGAAGTACGTTTATCTACGAGCCACTTCCCACAAACTGACGGTCAAACTGAGAGAACCGATCAGACTCTAGAACAATACCTTCAATGTCTTCTCCACCAGATAGATTGTTCTTGGGTGGATGTCCTTTGGGTAGCAGAGTATACATATAATAACTCTGAACACACTTCCACAGGTTATATCCCTTTCTACATCCTTAATGGTTCACATCCTCGAACCTCTACCTTCAATCCAACAGAATCCTTAGCAATGCCAGCAGTACAGAATCTTCATGAGAACATTACCCAGGTACAGAGAGAGGTCCTGAGACATTTAACTATAGCAAACGAAAGTCCAAAGAAATTTGCAGATAAACTTCAAAGAAAATCTCCAGAGTCTAAAGTGGGAGACAAGGTATGGTGGTATGGTTGTCATCTAAACACATTGCACTTAATGGCCCACGTAAATTCCAGCCTAGGATTCTGGGCCCATTCTCTGTGGAAACCATTGTCAACCCTGTAGCAGTATGATTGAACCTACCATCTCACATGCAAATTCATCATGAATTCCATGTTTCTTTGTTAAAACCAATGAATCCAGGGACCAGGCGACGACCATCACCAAAACCCCTTATAGAAGGTGAACCAGAATTCTTAGTGAAAGAAAACTTAGATTCCATGATTGTCAAAAGGAAATTATTCTACCTAGTGGATTGGAAAGGGTTTGGTCCACAGGACTTGGGTACCTAGTTCAAATATTCATGCCCCCAAATTGCTTCAAAACTTTCATCAGAACGGCCCCACTAAGCCAGGGCCAGAGGGTCCATCCTTGGGAGGGGTCTTGGGGGGGGCGGAAACTGTCATGATCCCAGTCAGTGAGCATAGTCCTCATTCAGGCATTCAGGCTAGGCAGAGAACATTATGTCAGTCAGCAGGTCAAAGGTGGGTGTTAGCCTGGCACATATGGCATTTACACCATTCACAGCATATGCTTCCATAGACTCTCGTGATGTTTAACAGTAATTTCATACACTAAACATGGCCGCCGCAAGATCCAATTACAAATTGCAGCACGTTCTATTCATATTGCAGAGGGAGCTACTTAATCCCCGTCTCTGCTGGAACGCGCGCTTCAGATCTACTCTGCTGACAGCGAGTAACGCTGCCGGCGTTTCACCTCACAGAACCTGTAAATGGAGAAAATAGAGACATTATCTTTACAGAAAACTACAGAATACAATAGTTTATAGAAAAGACTTACCTGACCAAAGTTATATCCGAAGCGGTTATCTTCAGTCAGAAGTTTCACTCACAGCAGCAGCATCTTCAGTCAGCAGTTTTCGCTCATAGCCGCAACATCTTCAGTCAGAAGTTTCACTGACAGTCGCAGCATCTTCAGTCAGAAGTTTCTTCCGCAGCCACTGCATCTTTCGAAGGTATTTTTCCTCAGCTTTCCGAAAAACCTGCAGACAACACAAGAGGTATTTAATTAACAAACAAACTTAATAGCTAATAACAGAAGACGTTTAATGAGCATTTACGTACGTAAAAATGTTCTTCAGGTTTTCACCTAACAGTTGTTTCCGCGCTCTTCCTTGAAGGATGCAGTTACTCCGCTTTTGTGAACTTACGTTTTAAAATGTTTTCTCATCCTGAGTAACTCCGCAGCCATCCGCAACCATAATTCTTTTCCCGAATTCCGAGAACCTGCAAAAAAAGAGCAAAAGGGCAAATTATTAGAAAGAGAGAACTCTCCAATGTTGGAATCAATTCAAGCCATTAAAGATTACAGTATTTTCACCAGCTTACTTACCCAACTCTCATTCTTAAAAGTATAGACATTTCAAGGCAAGAAGCTATAGAGTATATGAGCTACCCAAGTTACCATTGTTTCTTCATCTCAATGCACCCCTGTAGGATGGAGAGCTCCACAATAAATAAAAACAGGTGAGAAGGGAGGGATTAAAGGAGTATACATCTCATGCAGTACTATCTCAGTTAATAGATGTTTTAGCATTTCTATTGTTGTCATTGTTTGTTTAAACAGAAATAGAGTCCTAAAAGTGCTAAGGTACCAGGTCCACAGGCTGAGAAGGAATTATGCTCTCGAGGAGTCCAGGTAAGCGTTACAGACACTCAGAACTTTAAAGCGCATCACTCAGTGATGGTGAAGTTGAGTTGTACCCTGTGTGTGAGTGATTACAGTTACTGCACATGGTGGAGGTACAGTAGGGCCAGTTAGTCCGTAGAGAGATGTTGGATTTTGATTGTTATATGTTTGTGTGGATATTGTTATGTGGTCCTACCTCTTGAATGCGTGTGCCTTTTTTGGATGTTTGATTTTCTGAATTCTGATTAAGTGGGGAGACGTGTCGTATTGTGCTTTTTTCCTGCCTTGTCTTCTCTGCTTGAATGCTGATGTCATGAGAGTTTTAGATATAGAATGTGCTGTGAGTGCTGACTGCTGAGTGTTCTGTGGGGTGCATTCAAAGGCCCCAAACTGAAGTCCCTTTCCAATGCAAAGCAGGATTTTTCAACACTGCCACAAAAACGGCTTTGCAGTTTAAATGTGAAAATGTACCACTGCTAACAAACAAATGACAGGGAAAATACATGGTGGGTGTTGACAAAAAGTAATGTATATTATGTTTTGCATGAAAAATATCAGCAGACATTTGAAAGGAAAAGCCACTTTGTTTTCATGAAAAAGGGTCTCTAAGCCAGAGGCAAATCCTTTTGCTGGCTGTGGGACACTTCACAAGAAATCCCACACTACCAGTGTGGATTTTACATCCCCTAGCTAATTACAAACTGCAATAAAGTGTCATGCTGAAGGTGTGGAAAACCCAGTGTTCCTCAGACTTTCTGGCTCTGAAGGCAGTTACTGCAGGACAATTTCCCTTGGCTGGAACATGACCAAAAATTGTGAAAATGGGGGATACAAGGAAGGAGGCTGGAAGTCCAACTAAAAGAGAATAATAAAAACTCTGGTTATAGGCGAGCCCAGAGAGACCATATGAACGGGAGGCAGGAGAATTACCATTTCTCCTTTCTCCCACATGAAGATTTACTATTAATTTAAAAGGACTATTATTATTTAGGCCTTTTTCCCAGCAACCATGAGGCGGATTTTCTTCATGTTTGAACCATTTATAAGGTCATTTCCAGGTGATTCTGGAGATATAAAATTAATGCACCTACGAGTTAGGGAACTGTAATAGCCATCTAAGATGTGCTTCTGGCTGATCTGAAGATTTTCGAAATGTGAGAGTTGGTGAAAGGATGGAGGATAACATTACGAATATGGGTAACAAATTACATTTGCATAACTGTTATGCTTTTTACAGAAATGGCAGAAAATTATGAACCTGGCTGTCATCTTATTTGATTCCCCATGCTTAGCGGAATCAGAAAATATGCATGCTATGGTAGTTATTAGTAAAATTATTAAGTTTTGCCACATAAATTGTTGTTGCCCAAATGTTTGACATGAGAACAAATGGGGCTTATAAATTAAGATGCCGTATGTCTGTTCCATACTCTTACACCAATCCATAGAGATAGGCTGGAGTGGGGAGGAGAGAGAAGGAACCAACCCTCATTGTGAGAACTCTGTCAGGGTACTTCCCCAAGATTGTAAAATTGGTGTTGTCATTGCTGCTATATAGGGGAGACTGCACTAGGAGGAAGGGACAGAGATTTACCATTGAAGAGCTCTGATGAAACTTAACATCTGACAGCTGCAAGGAAACACCAGAGGAGATTGCTGAGAGGGCATCTGGATGGAGCTGTATATTTCTGGGAAGGCTAAGAGCTGACTGGGTCCTTTGGTGGAGAGCGGGAGTCCATTCTTGAGAGTGGAGTGATCAGACCCCTGCCCTATCTTTCCAGAGGGTCCTGGCATGCAGCTGTCTGTCCTGAACTTTAAACAGAGCTGTCTATGTAAGTAGAACTGAGCCCCGGGAAACCAAAAGGTGGGGAGTCTGCTTGCCTTAAATCCTTTGCCTCCATAAGAGGGAGGGGGCAAAACAGTCTAGATCCTTAGCCTACTTAAATAAAAGATTCATTACATTAACTCCCCATTTGGTGTAGCAATATGGGGTGATTTTTGTTAAAATTCTAAATTAACAAAGCTCACTTCCCAGTGTGGGCTGAAAAACTATAGCCTATATTTTAATTGGGTAATCCTTTTTTGTGCTGTTGACCCCGACTTCTTTAAGGAAGAGGGGTGTCTTTGTTCTTAATTCAGTCCAATCGTTTTGTCTAACTTTCTCATAACACATGCCTTTCAGTGGAGGGAGTGCAAAATCCAAAATTACCCAAATCATTCCAATTTTTCTGTCTGACTTCCCCAACACAGATCAAAGTAGGGGGGGTCTGAAAAACAAACAGCTAAATCACCCTGTGTTTATTTTAAACCAAAGGTGTGGGTGAAATCATAATTGCCATATGTATTTGTACCAATCTTGAAATCCTACTGCTAGCCTTTTAAGCCTGCAAGAAAATAAAAATTGCACAGCACTGCATTTTTAAGTGTTTTTGGCTATTGATCAGTTTAATTATTTCTTGAAGTGAAATTTGTAGAAAGTAAAGAATTGTGATTTGTGTTTTTTTAACTAATTTGTGTAATTGATTTGTGTAACAAGAATTTAATGGTGAGCCACAAAGAAGGAGGTGTGTGCAGTTCATTGTGATTTCTATTACTTTTAATTTAAATAAATACAAATATATTTCCTGTACACCAGCCTGGTTCTTGACTCATTGGGCCTCATTACGACTGAGGCGGAACGGGTTAACAGGCTCCGCTAAAGGAGGCGGACCCATTAAACCCGTTCCGCCTCATTACATCTCCCCTCATGGGACCTGGTAAGTAACGCCTGGTCAAACCAGGCGAGGGGAAGAGGGAGCAAACAACGGGGCGCTCGTAATTGGTCGTTGTTTGCACCCTCTCCCATTCCCATTTAGCCCTATGGGGCTCAGATGGGAAAGGTCCGGGCCCGGGTTCCTGGAGGGAGGAATTACTGGGTCATCCGAACTCGGAATGGCCCGGTAATTCCCCATTCTGGGAACCCGGACCTGATTTTGGCTGCCGCCGAAGTCGTAATGAGGCCCCTTGTTAGCTCAGGGTGGTGAGGATCCAAGGGGCATGATATGTGTCTGAAATAGGGCTGAATAAAAGAATCCGTTAAAGAGTTTGTTGCGTCACACTTTGAGTGGGGAGGGAAGGAACAGCCCATGCTGAATGTGGCTTCTCAACAAACCGTTACAGTTCTATGAATCACAGTTGGACAGAGACTGACTGAGTGAGAGGCTATGCTGGTGAAATGTGCCTACTTTACCTGAGTCTACTGTCCTGTGTTTCTTTGAAGCTGAACTATCCTGAGCTGTAACTAATAAAGAAGATTTCCTTTTGAACATCTGGCTCCTGTCATCCTGAGGAAAGGTTATCTTACAAGACTCTGTTGGTATTGTTCAACCCACAAAATAAATGCTCAAGCTTAGGCTTTGCAAGGCTTTTAACGGTCCATGTGCACAAAGACACAAACACACATCCATGGGTCTGTTCTCAGCCCTCCACGCATATGGTTGCTGTGGTCCAATGTATGCAGTGCTCGAAGTCGGCGGGAGGGTTGTGAACGGTGCTCCTCTATTTATAAAAAAAAAGGTTTAACTGTTCCTATACTTTTTTTTTAAAACAAACCGTTCCAGAATGGTTTAGTTTTAAAATAAAAGCATAGGAAGAAGTTGAAACTTGCACTCACAGCACTCCACATTACCTGAAATAACATGTGTGTTTGTTTAGGGTTTGCATTGCCTATGGGAGGGTTGTGGCAATGGGGTTTGTGGGATGCAGGGGCAGCCAAGCAGGGAATATAGTTCCACTACTTCTTTTAGTACACTTCAACCACTGAATGTATGCCTGCATTTTGGAGACATAGCCTAGGCTTGGATTTGTAAGGAGGGGTTTGCTGTGGGTTCCTATGCCCCTAAGCAGTCCCTCACCTATACACAAGTGCCAGCTGTGAATAAAGAAACGTATGTGCAGGGCTCTGTGACCACAGAATGGCAGATGCAATTTGCCCCTTACACAGCTTTCTTTGAGTTTGCCATATGTAACATGCCATGACCTGGCCAAACTTAGTAAGCCCCAAAATCATGTATATTTGAATAAATACATTTTCAATTCTTGGAAAACACTCCAAAATCTCTTTTTTAAACTAAGACCTTTGGCCAAATACCTACAAACAAAATGGGGATTGACCAACAATTGTGTTTCTTCTTGTCTGATTGACAAGTACTTTAATTTATTTGTGACTACGTTTTGAAAACTTCTACAAGTGTTAACCCAATTATTACCTGCAAACTAGAGACTGTAGTACTTTCTTCTGCTTCTTCAGTCGAATCAGTGTCAGCAGTAGCCTCTTGAATTTCTGCCACTACTAAATTGAGCAGTAAGGCAATCAGGCACATCAAACTCCACTTAAACTCCATGATTCTGGCCTGTAAAATGAACAAGGAAGGTTTCATAATGTACACCTTAGCAAGCAGACAGGAATAGTTCAACTCACATGATATTCATTCTAGTTATTTGGAGCAATAAATATCACTTGTAATATTTATTTATTTAACTCACATGATATTCATTCTAGTTATTAGGAGCAATAAATATGACTTGTAATATTTATTTATTTATATCTACAGGAGGAACAATGCTCTTTTGATCACAAAAAATCCACACAGACAAAAAATCAGATTTGACGGGAAGCAGTGAGCTTCTTGCAATGGGGTGAGTTTGAGGGACATTCTGACCAGGTTGTGGAGGGGAGTAAATGGAACAGTCACCAGGGACAATACATAAGTAGACATACATAGATTAAGGACAATGAACATGGGACATGTTTAAGTGCAGGTAGGCGGTACGGCCAGCTATGCTCAGGATGTGACCATGATGGGTGAAGTGCTAGAGGGGAGACAGAAGAAGTGAGGGACAGCGGCAGATTAGAGGCGAAGGAACAATGCTAGCTTGCAGATTAGAGGTAGGTTAAGAGGGTAACTCTTAAGGAGAGGAAATAGGCTTTTAGTTTGGTTTTGAGCTAAACCATTTGGACTGTTTCTCGGATGTCCAGGAGTTTAGAATTCCATGCAAGTGGAGTAAGGAGAGAGAAGGAGCAGGAAGCGAGATGGAGCACTAGGAGGGCGAAGAGCCGCAATGGTAGTTGAGGAGGCAGAGCAGAGATTACAAGAAGGCTTGTAGAGTTGGATAGAGGAGGATAGATACAGTGGTGCTTTACCATGGGTACATTTGTGAACCAGGAAAATACATTTAAATCTGGCCCTGTTTTGCATCGTCAGCCATCCATCCTGGTGATGGTACGAGGAAGTAGGTGTGAAGTGAGGGTCCTGGTAGCAAAGTTGATGATCTTGTTGAGAGGACAGAAAGCATAGTTGGGTTTAAAGAAGACAAGAGTGGTTAAGAGATGCTCGGTGGTGTTTAAAGGAAGGAGGTGCCTGATTTTGTCTTATATTTAGGAGGTTGAGGTGAGCTGCTGTTTCAGCTTTGGAGATGTAAGTAGAGAAGGCGTGAGAAGTGTTATAGATGACGCAAAGGTTCTAGCTGAAGTAGAGTAGGGGAAAGTGCCTTGTGGGAACTGGATATGATATGATGTGGCATTGATAACGTGCCTGTACACAAGTGTTTCTAGGCGCGGCAAGATAAGCAAGGGAATCAAAGGGAGGACAAAATTATGATCTTACTAGGCCTTGTGTCATTCAGATCTAGCAAGTCCAGGGAAGAGGGTAGGGGAAAAGTGCCAGGGGGGAGGGGAAGAGGGAAGTGCAGTTAACTCACAAGTGCAGCCAGCGGGTAGCTGATAAGATAGGTAGCTGATGAGATACCCCTATTTTGGTGGAGTTTAAAATCAGAGAGTGCGAAGCCATCCAATATTTAATGGCAGAGATACAGTTGGAAATGTTGATAGAGAGATCAGAGGAGAGTTCAGGAAACAAGAAGAAGATTTGGGTGGCATCTGTGAAGAGTTGGTACGAGAAACCAAAGGAGGAGATTAGTGTCCCAAGGGCAGAGGTGTAGAGTGTAAAGAGGGGCGGACCCAAGACAGAGGCTTGTGGAACACAAACAGTTATAGGAGTAAGTTGAGAGGTGTTGTTGCTCCAAGAGACAAAGGATTGGCGAGGTTAAATGTAGGATTCGATCCAGGCAGGGGCTTGATCACGAATCCCAAGAAGAAAGAGAGTTTTAAGGAGATCAGAGTGATAGACAGTGCCAAAGGCACCAGAAAGGCCAAGGGGAATTAGGATAGAGGATAGGTTGGAGTGCTTAGCAGAGGGAATGAAGTTGGACATATTCATGAGAGCAGCTTCGGTGGTGTGACAGGAGCAGAAATCTGCTTGTAGGGGGTCTCGGAGTTTGAAGATGTCTAAGAAATTGGTAAGACAGTTCAACACAACACTTTCAAGCACTTTAGAGTATTGTGGAAGGGGAGACACAGAGTGAAAGTTAGCCTGTAGGTTGGGGTCAGCCCCTTACTTTTTTAGGAGAGGGATGACTGTGGTTGTTTTGAAACCAGAGGGAAAGCAAGCAGAGTCAAAGGACAGGTTGAAGAGTTCTCCGAGGTGAGAAGCCACTAAAGGGACAATAGGCTTGATTAGCTGAGGAGCACGAGGGTCTGATGGGGCACACATGGGGTTACCCTTCATCAGTAGAGATAACACTTTGTCAGTATTACTGTGACTAAAGTGGGGATAGAGGCAGAGGATAATGGTAAAGTAGGCAGAGTGTAAAATGTAGGACGAGGGAGTGCAAGGAGAGAGTCTCTAACTTTGGAATTTTTTGAAGCAATGTATTCAGCTAGGTCATTAGCTATAAGAGTGGAGTTGATAGTCATAGACTTAGTAGGAGTGAGAAGGGAGTTTAGGGTGCCCTGTAGCCAGCGAGGATGGTTGGATTGGGAGCCAATGATAATAAAATCACAAGTAGTCATGTAGCAGGAACAAATCTGATATGCTCATGGAATGGCTTGATTTATTCTAGTGCAAATCTGTGTGACTCGAGCCCTTGGTCTCTCTGCATTAGAGACATCCTAGCCTTTGCTGACAGCAGTGCAACCAGAGAAAAAGCACAGACATCTTAAAGGGGACGGGGGCTGTGTTTTGTTATGATTAAAAGAAAAATGAGAGCTGCAGCAAAGGCATTCCCTGAGGTGGGGACTGGAATGGTACTTGGAGACACACAGATTGTCATCATGTCATGCAGGAATGTTGCCATCACACAGCTGTGGGAGGGGGTGAGGGAGTTGATCTAGGCACTTCAGGACATGCTGTGATTCTGAAAGATCCTGCAAGGGACCAGAGGACTTTGCTTCAGAGTCTATAATTGTGTTTTGCACGCTGTAATAAATGTCTAGGATCAGCAGCACTCCAACTAATCAATGTTCAGCACTCAGAATGAAACATTGCATTGGTGCCCGCAGAAGAACCAGATAATTGGTTTTAATCTTAGTGCTACCTTTTCCCAGAAGGAGGAATATGTTGAAAGACAAAACTGTGTTACCATGAAAATAGGCTATTAAAAAAGAAAATTATTTCTTTTACTAACATCATAAACTGGCTCTTTTCAAAATTGTACAATAGTCATTTTAATCATAACTTTCAGTATATAGTGTAGTCACAACAAACCATTACACTTGTCTTGACGAACAAAGCACATTATCAAAACCAACAATAATGGTATACATTATTTTCAGGTAGAATGTTATCAGGAGAAGATGAACAGTCTGGTGCCCTCAAAGTATGCGCTTTTTGAATACCCCCATGAGAAAGGGAAAGGGGACAAATAGCAACAACACGGGTTCCTGTCTGCTTTGCATACAAGCAAAGTGCATTTGGGAACAGAAGAATTATCACAGCTCTTTATATTTGCCAAACATGTCTGTGACAAAAGGATGATATGCTTGAATCACTAAATACATGATGCACACTGACTTGGCAGTCATTTCATTTCTCACTAAACTAACCCTAACATTAAAGTGTTTCTAACCATGAACCATACATGCTCAGTCGGACAACCATAGGATTTGGATATGAGGATATGTCTGCAACATCTGACACTCCATTTGGGGTCCAAAGGCCTGGCATTGTTTGGTTATAATTTTAGAAGATTAGGGGCTGGGTCTCTAGGGTAAGGATGCTGCTGCAAATGGGGCCATGGTCATGTCCTGTCGCCAATGCAGAGACATCCTTAGCAAATATGGGAAGAACGACAATTCTGGTAATCCCTTTACCAAGAGGACAACGAACTGCATGCAGCACTCTATGTGTTTGTGCTTTTAAGCTCTTAGGAAGAACCACAAGGGGTATTAAGGAAACTATTCCAACACTTTTCAGTTGTAATATAAATCCTGTAAAACGATTGTTACATATCACCATCTTCTCCCACGCAAATAATAGTTTGCAATTCTTTTCCAGGTGCATGCAGAGAATGCTTCACTGCATAGAAAATCTGCATTGGGAAAGCTAAAGGTTCGGGATTTATTAACACATAGGGAAAGCAATTAACGTAGTACAAATATTTTGTTATAATAGATTTCTATCTCAGAACAATGGACATAGTAAAAAGACTGTTGTTGATCGAGCACTTTGTTATTTTATGGGCCTCATTACGAGTTTGGAGGTAGTCATGGAGCTATTAGCTCCATGGCTGCCTCCAAACCGGGTTCCATTACCGGGTTCCTGAAAGGGGGACTTACCGGGTCATTCCGACATAGGAGGACCCGGTAAGTACTCCTTGCAGGAACCTTTCCCCATTCCCATTGAGCCCCCATAGGTACTCATTAGAAACAAGCTTATAATGTGGCACCTACTACTGGAAATTGATCTGAAAATCTGTTTTAAAATTAAGCGAGGTGACAAGCATGCGTATTCCATCTGTAATCGGGCCTCACTGCCTTTACATCCCACTACTGTGATTATTTGGATTCATACAAAAGCTTTGTAACATACAATAACATCCAGTGGAGACAGGTGAACTTTCAAACAGGTGAGGCTAGATACCAACACCGAATTGCACAGAACAAGTGGCCAGAGCACTTCTGACCCCTCAACCTCCAAGGTCAATGATGATGTTCCCTCCCTCAAGAAAATCCTGAAACCAACGGGTGGAAAGTGTGCAATATAGGTCAGAAGGTGTTGGAGGCAGATCTGAAGGATAATGCGTAAGATATTCCTGTTCTACATAGAAACATTTCTCCGAAGCAGCAAATCATGTATGAGTCCATCAGAAAATGCTGTGCTCATATACACATTGGATACGCGTGCGGCATGACTTAATTAGTGCATGAAAACATTACGTGTCCTCTTCGAAAAATGGTAGTCAAAAATCTTATCTCGTGTATGTCAGTAGAAATTGCACTTTTTTAAATATGTGCAAGCTGATATAATGGCAGCAGTTTTCCATGATGTGGCAGGAGATATAATGTACGTCATTGTTATTGAATTGGCATATCAAATGCAATTTTTATTTGCACAACGTGCCAGGGTTAATGCCACAATATGCCAGGATACTTCCAAATTGTTCCTGAACATGAATGAAATATTCCAGAGTGCTATCCACAATATCAGAGTCTTGCTCAAATATTCTAGAGTGTAGCTAACAATATGGTGCTGCGTGTGCCAGACTGGCAATAGTGCACCTCAAATATGCCATGGTGCTCTAACATATGCTACAGTCATTGTGTAGGGGGGTCTGAAATCCAAAATTCTCAAATCATCCCAATTTTTGAAATCCAGCTTCCCAACACAGGCCTTTAAGAGGAGGGAGGTCCAAAATTCAAAAATTCTCAAATCATCCCAATGTTTACTTACATTCAGTTTCCCCAACACAGGCCTTTAAGTGGAAGGGGTCCAAGAGTCAAAATTCCCAAATAATTAAAATTTTTCTGCCTGACTTCCCCAACACAGACCAAAGTTAGGGGGGTCTGAAAATGAAACTGCTAAATTACCCTGTGTTTATTTCCTGCTAGCCTTTTAAGCGCGCATGAAAACCGAAAATGTACAGCATTGCAAAAGTAAAGTGATGTTATTCAGGAACCAGTGTTGATGATCATTTATTTTGAAATGTGTATAAAGTCAGATATTGTGATTTAAGTTTTCCAATCCAAATTGTGTGAGTTATTAATGTAGAGAGAAGTTTATTGTGTTGTGCCACGGATTAAGTGATGTGTGATTTTCTATTACCTAGCATCCAAAAAAATACAAATATAATTCATGTACACCGGCCTAGTTCTTGGCTCATTGGTAGCTCAGAGGGAGGGATCCAAGGGGTATTAGATGAATTGGAGATAGGGCTGAAGAAAAGAACTGAAATTAACAGTTTGTTGAGTGACACATTTCCTGGGGAGGGAAGGAACTCCCTGTGTTGTGGGTGGCCTCTCAATAAACTGTTACAGACTTGCGCCAAGTTTGTTCGTTTCGGCAAAGTTTGCAGATCCACCATGTCTAAGACAGTAACAACAGTTAGTAATAAAAGGGATAGCTATTGTTATCTGGCCAGGCCACCGAACTGGTACTCAGCATTGAATCAGCATCTCACTCCTCCAGAAAGAAAGAACCTTATTGTGAAATATTAATTGACAAGAAGACACCCAGACTACTAGCCAACTCTGGATCGGAATACACAATTGTCTCAGAAGAGCTGTAGCGCTCATTGTTTCACGGGTGTAGACAGGGTAAGGCCTGAGTGGACAAGGCCCACCCAAAACCTGTAAATGCCCATTCATGCAGCGGGCGTTTACAGATGTTAATGTCACTGCGGTGGGGCCCAACTTTAGAACCCACTTGTTAGACAATCCTAGCTACGCCTCTGCCTTGTTTACCCATGAGAGAGAATCGCCGTTACTTTCTGACATTTCTTCAGTAGCATGTGAAGGGTGTAAGATTTCCCTTGCAGCGTTCAGCTATAGGTGGGAGGTTTATGTTGCCGTAAAGGGTCTAACAGTTCTGGGAAAGGACAAGCAATGCCTTATGAACATTTGCCTTGAGCCCTGCTCACCAGACCAAGTGCTACAGGTGACCCCGGGGCTGGCATCAGCGGCAGCAGCACCCAGGGCTGATTAAAAAAAATGTGGCGCCCCTGGTCAACGGGTGAGGGGCAGGAGCACCACATTTTTTTTCTAAATCCCCGCTCCAGCACCTGGCAGGGAGTTAATCACTCGGATAGGACGCTCATTTCCAAATAAACCTGCCTCGCTCTCGCATCAGAGAGGGAGGTAATCATCTGAATATGGTACCCTATTGTTATTTAAATGAAATGCGCTATGCTGCCATGGGCACATTTAATAAGAAAAGGGCACCTGCTGTGAAAGACTCCCCCGAGCTGTTGTGGTGGTGCGCCCCGGGCGGTCGCCCGGCCCACCCTGCCCTAAGGCCGGCCCTCGGTGACTCTATCCTTTTGTGCACCATACTGACCAGATCAGTAGTCGAAGTGGGCGGGAGCGGTCGGGAGCGGTGCTCCTCTACTTCTTTTAATGGCGTTTTACCGTTCCTATACTTTTATTTTAAAAAGAAACCAATCCGGAATGGTTTCGTTTTAAAATAAAAGTGTAGGAAGCAGTTGAAACTTGCACTTTCAGTGCAGTGCACTGAGCAGTCCCTTAAACTGCAGGTGCATGCATTTGGGGGTTTATATTGTGCATGGGAGGGGGTGTGGCGATGGGGTTTGCGGGGTGTGGTGCAGACCAGTAGGGAACATAGCTCTGCTACTTCTTTTCATACACTTCGACCACTGGACCAGATATGCATTGATTTTCTTTGACCACCACGGTATGCTTAAACATTATGGACACAAAATAGTTTTATGTGCAGGTGTCCTACCTTTTAAACACAAACTGCTGCCTGTGCTCCTTACAGCGAGACAAGAACTATATGAAATGCCTAACACACTGGACTGGTGAAAGGCGACATTATTAAGCCTGCTGAGGTCACAGAAGGCCTTCGCCCCATTGTACTCATTCGCAAACCCAATGGCAAGGGCCTTTGCCTTTGTGTCGGCCTTCTTACCAACAATTTTCCCCTTCCCAACATCACAGAGCTTGTCCTTCTTCAAAAGGTGAAGTTCTTCACCAAAGTTGATTTAAAAAGCATGCACCATCAAATACATCTGCAACCTGACTCCAGGGCACCTACTCCCCAGACAGGGTGTTCTAGTATACAAGGAGGCCCTTTGGTTTCTCCTCCGCTGCATCAGCTTTTCAAAGACTGGTCACCCACTCAGTTGCAGGTATGTCCAATGTCATATTTTTTCAAGACGACGTCCTTGTCTACAGGGCACCCGGAGAACGGCACAGTCACACACTTGACTTGGTACAGCACAACATGTAATCCAGAGGCATGACATTTAGAGTGGGAAAATGCAAATGATTAAGGAGCAGAGTTGAATACCTTAGGTCTGAACTGGCTTCGCAAGGAGTGCAGCACAACACGACATTAGCTCAAGTCACCAAGACTGACTCATGCCACAAACCAAGGATGAACGTTGCTGCTTCATGGGGATAATGAAATCGTATGTGCAACGTGTCAATAGGTTCTCCACGGATTCCGAATCACTTTGTGCCCGACTAAAAAAGGATACTGCATTTCCCTGATCTTTGCTGCCCAATTCGCTTTCCAAGACATACAAAAAGGTATTCTCCACGCCACGTGTTTGCTACCCTTTCAGCCCAGCGGCCCTGCTATCCCGAACGTGGATCCAAGAACCTATGGTCTAGGGGTAACATGTTGCAAAAGGTGTGTGTGGAAAAACACACAGCTGTACTTGCCTCCAAATTGCTCACAAATCCGGAAAAACATACTTTGTGATAGAGAAAGAAATGCTTGCATGTGGCTGGATGTATAGTCTGGCACTGAAAGACATAAAAAGGTTTCCTCCAAGCTGGATCTACTTGCAACAAAGCTTCAAGAATTTGATTTCAAAATCACATCCAGCCCTTTATGGAAGAACAGGCAGGTTGACTCCCTGTCAAGGTTGCCCCTTCCAGCAGATAACACTGCCATAGCCCTCACCCACGAAAGTGTTGTGGCTTCCATTCTTGATGCTGAATTAAACTATGAGTTGGGTGGAAAGTTGGCAGATTCAGCTCCAGCTATGAGCTGGAGGTAAATCTGTCGGCTTTCTGCCCATTGTCAGAGGAATTACTGCAGCGGAATTACCGCCACAGTAATTCGACCAAAAAGCCCAATAGAGTCCAATGATTTACCTGCCACCGCCACTTGTAATCCGGCAGCAATTCTGCAGGACCAAGTGGCAGTAACAGTAATTCCCTTGGGTGGTATTCCAGCAGATTTACCACCAGAATACCACCCAACTCGTAATGACCTAATAATGGAGCACAGTTCACCTTGTATCACCTGATTTCCTACCTACGGCCAATGGGTATACAACACTTCAAACCAGCCCAATATCGTCTCAAAGGCAACAGTCAGGTGGAGAGGGTAAAAAAAAGTCTTCTTGAAGAGACACAACAGCTCACCAGGAAGTCGGGATTTGACCTTCAGGTCAGGAATCTCGTCAACGTGTCATAGCTGCCCACAGAGTCACTGTGCCCGCTCAGTTCCTGCACATGCCCTAGACATTCATGACTCAATTCTCAAAAAAAACATATACCTTCTTATTATCACTGAATCCTGGTTGAATGACTCATCAGGCCCTGCCCTCTCCCTGACCATCCCAGACACAAACACCATTTACAGGCAAGACCGACCCCTTCTCAGAGGCGGGAGAGTAGCCCTCATCGCCAAAGACTACCTCACTATCAGGAGGATTGAAGGTGAACTTGGCCACAGCTGCGACTACCTTCCCCTTAGAATCTATCTCTCCCCCAACCTCACCTTGACCCTGTATATTGTCTATCGACCTCCAGGTCCTATCGCTGAATTCCAGGAATCCCTCATCCAAGCACGTTCAGCGAATTTAAAGAAAAAATCCAAAGTCCTCCTCACAGGTGACCTTACCTTAGGCCTCAACGATCCCAATGACGCCCAAGCGGCCGCTCTAAATAAAGCCCTCTCCACTCTTGGATTCTCACAAACCATCTCGAACCCCACCCACATCACAAAGGACGCTCTTTGGACTGGGTTGCCCACCACAACTGCCCTGTGCTAATCACCGGAAACTCTCCTGTCCCATGGACAGACCACCACCACATCCAATTTGACCTGGACACATCTAAAGGGCCTCCTAAACCCACCACCCCTCTTCCCGCAGGTCTCGCCAGAAGCTCCCGCCTACTAACTGTAGAAAGGATCACGCCCTTCCTTGAGGTACCGGCTCTCCAAGCCCCCTTTCCACAGACCCGGACACTCTTGCCAGCGCTTCCAAACTGGCAATCACTAATGCAGTTGATGTCATCGCCCCTCTCACTCTCAGAAAATCTAAGAAAGCCAAGCATACTAACGCATGGTTCTCCCAAGAGCTTCTCGAGCTTCGTGCCAAGAAGCGAGCTGCCCTTTCAGCCTGGAGAAATAAACCCAACAACGCTACAAAATCTACCTTTAAAACTATCTCTAAGGACTACAAATCAGCCATTATTCTCGCTAAAACTAACTCCTTCAACAATAGGATTGCGAACGCCAAATCCAGTACCAAAGAAATCTTCACCATCCTGAAAGATGAAAAATGGTGCAACGACATCCAATCCGCCATGTTCAATAAACTAAACACCCTGCAAACTAAAATTCAGCACACCAAAAAGCTCTGACCCTCCTAATTGCCAACCAGAATATTAACACCAACAAAGAAACCAAAACCCACTCCTGCCCGCCATTCGACTTCAAGAACATCACTGAATCCGAGGTCATCACGCTCCTAAAAACTATCAAACTATCAAACTGTAAAGGCGACGCCTGCCCCGCACATTTAGTCAAAGACTGCAGCCCTACCCTTGCCCCCTTCCTCACAGCCTTCATAAATGCATCCTTTCAGTCTGGCTATGTTCCGACTGATCTTAAGGAAGCCTGGGTTTGTCCGCTCCTCAAAAAACCCTCCCTTGACCCTTGAGTACCAGGGAAGTACAGGCCCATCACCACTGTCCCCTTTCTACTGAAAATTCTGGACAAAGCTGCCTACCAGCAAGTCCAACAATTGCTCGAAGAGCACTGCCTTCTGGGCCTTCGGCAGTCTGTTTTCAGACCTCGACATGGGACTGAAACAGCTCTACTTGACCTGAAAAATCAAATGGATGACATTCGTGACGCTGGCAAACCAGCGCTCCTGCTCCTCCTCGATCTATCAGCGGCATTCGACCTTGTCGATCACAACGCACTCTGCCACCATCTCTCTATAGCAGCCAACTTCTTCCCGAAAGCATGCACATGGATCACCTCCTTCCTACAGGAAAGGGCCTTGAAAGATTTCTCGCACTCAGCATGCGCCTCTCCCAGTCAGATCAAATGTGGGGTGCACCAGGGCTCCTGCATAGTGCCCACCCACTACAACCTGTTCACTCTGCCTCTCTTCAATCTCCTTGACGCCTTGGGCATCTCATACACTAATTATGCAGATGACACCCAAGTGCTCATCCCGCTCACAGGTGACTATGAATTGGACAAGAACACCCTCAACTCCATCTACGCCACCATCCAAGCTTGGATGGCAGACAATTGTCTATGTCTTTACAGTGAGAAGACCAAGCTTTTACTTATTGGGTCACCTACCATTCTAGGACACCTCAACAAACAATACTCCTCCTTTACCATCGACAACATACCGATTGCGGTATCCCAAACAGTCAAGACATTAGGAATCTATCTCGACTCTAATCTCACCATGGATAGGCAGGTTAATGCCATAGCCTCTTCATCGGCTTACTATTCCAAACTCATCTACGCAGCAAGACCCTTCATATCCTCCCAAAATGGCCTCACTATTGCCAGGGCCATGATAGGATCCAGGTTGGACTACTGCAATGCGCTCCTTGGTGGGACTTCCGGCAAAAACATTGCTAAGCTCCAACTTGCCCAGAACAACGCCCTCAGGGCCGCCACAGGTTTCTCCAGGAAAGACCACATTTCTGACCTTAGAAGGCAGGTCCACTGGTTGCCCATTAGGCAGAGGATCATCTTTAAAATCCTCTCCCTCACCCACAAATGCCTCCATGACCTTGCACCCGCTTACCTTGCCCAGAGAATTTCACGACCCACCTCTGCCAGACCCTCTAGATCTGCCTACACCAACCTCATCTCTACCCCCAAGACCTGCACAGTACGTGCGGGCGGCTTGAGCTTCCCAACTCTAGCAGCCTCACACTGGAACGCCTTGCCCACGCACCTCAGGGGGATTGACTCTCACCTAGCTTTCGCAAAGCCTTAAAAACTAGACTGTTTGTCTAACCTACCTGCCATGATCTCTGCAGGCAGACTAACGGCACATGTAACCACGCTCTGTCTCTCTCTCTCTGTAACTAAGTACCCTATGTCTCCTGTGTCTACATAATCTTGCTTGCGTACACCTTCATGCAACATCGCCTCGATGTCTATGGGCTGCAGTGCGCTCTACAAATGTAAAAATAAAATAAATACATTTTAAAAACTGTCATCTCCACGATGGGAAACTCCTCCCATTTTTTCTCATGAGAGGCAGGGTTGCAAGCACCACTTATTCCAGTATAGTCAAATATCATACGGTTGGTTAATTACATGGACGCCATCAGGTCCATGTTACTGCAAAGACAGCAGAACAGACTGAACTGCTACAATGCCCGACATGTCCTGTATAACCACATCTCTCATATAGGGCACCTTATAAAAGTCAGGCAACCCCAAAAATGTAAATACTGAGGTTCCAGATTCAGCAAATCCCATTCATTAGTGTGATGACTGTGGTGGGGGGCGGGGGGAGCCCGTGGATGCACAAGTACCAGCGCACAATAAGGCTCCTGGCACCAGAAACAGTCTCACTTGCAGTGCCCCGTTTTGGTGGGCACTGCGATCTTTTATTAACTCTTCTTGCGTCATGAAGTGTGTCGTCATAACGCTGATGTAGCCTTTACTCTACACCACAATTAGTAGTATAAGGCAGTGTGGGGGAAGATGTGCACACAGTCCAGAGTGGTACTCAAGAAACCTGTACAAGCGAACCAGCAATACAGAGTACAATCTTCTGTGAACAACTTCCAAAGTCAAGCAAATAAAGAGAAGACAACATTTAACAGGGAAGAAGCACAGATGGATATCAGAACCACAGCTCGCTGCCACGCAGAAGTAAATGCACGTCAGACACCCAGGCCAAGCAAGAGAAGGGAACAGGGCAATGAGCCCAGCATTCCTGACAGGGAAGTGTCAGGGGACAAGATTCACCATTATCAACGCAGCACTGGGGAAAACACTGTAACTGAGCCAAGCCCAGAGGCTAACAGAACGTGCATCAAGAAAACACCTGCGAGATACCAAGACCGACAGAATGCACTAAGCCAAGGAAAGATAATATGGCATCACCTCATGTGTGTGCCCCGAACATTTGCGCGCCCCCGACCCTCAGCTCCACCACGATGCAGACCACACACCCAAAGAGAGTGTGTGCCCAGGGAGAGACCCGTGAGCGCAGCATCCAAGTGAAGGAGCGATATCAGTGGCTTTTTAACATATATTAACATATATTGGGCCCGTTAAAGAAACCTCTAGTGGTAAGTGGTATTTTTTGCCAGGGGTGCAATACTGGCCACTACAAAACGAGAGTGACTATTAACTCTGGTGCTAGAATTACTGTCTTACAACCGGCAATCCTCAATACAGACGAAAGTAATACCTACATATGGAGGCAGACATAACCGGTAATACGATTGGTTATAAGCTGATCCTAAACAGGGTAAACATGAAAACTAGCTGCTAATACCTGCAGTGTGCTTCTGGTGTAGTCCTGTACACCCCTGATGATGTCGTGGAAGTGGTGTGGGCCTCAGCAGCACTAGGACTGTCTTTGAAATTGATGTATGCTATGGCTGCCTGTATGTTATATACAACTGGCACTACGTTTTCATCCCTAGCAATATTTATTTATCTATAAATCCCTAAAAATATGTGTTTCACTGGTGGTATATTTTACCACAAGCAGAAATGACAACTCAGTAGAAATTACCACTGGCAATATTTCCCACCAGCAGTAATGAAATACTGCCAGAGGTATTGCCCAATTGCAGTGACAATCAACTGGTATTGCAATAAATCAACACCAGCATATCACCACCTGGCAATTCGGCCATCTCGGGACTGCACTGATTTACTACGAGCTGTTTTTGCTCCATATAAGGCCCCTTTGTGTCTAGTGACAACGCGCCACCATAGGTCACTGAGAGCCCAAAAGCGCTTTGCTGACAGCACATAGAGTCTCGCTCATCTCCTCATTCATTTAATCTATTTTAATATTAATGTTTGCTGTGAATACATCTAGTAAAGTTTTCTGTGTGCCATAGGTAGTAATCCTAAACATATTTTGGGCCTCATTCCGAGTCGGATGGTCCGGTAAAAAACTGCTGGTATCCGAGGATACTAGCACTTTACAAGACCGCCCGACTATGGGAGTGCCGGTGGGGCACCTGGGACACCTCCAGCTAAATGCTGGCAATAAGCCAGGCGCCTACCGGCCAAAAAATCCCTTGTCACCACCACCGGTAATGACAGCAAATCTCCTCATGGAGTCCAATGCTACTCCATGAATGGGGATTCACACCGCTCCTCTGGCACCCGTAATCCGGCGGCAGACGGTAACAGCCTTTGTCGGTATACTGGCGGCCCTACTGCTAGGTTGAGAGTGCTTACAGTATGCGCAAACAATAACAATGTACAAGAACAGAAAATAAGAAACACAATAAGCACAATAAGCAACACAACTGTAGACCTTGCAGCCTGATCCTCTGGAGGGAGCCTGGGACTATCAACAGGAGTGCATGCACGCTCATTATTTAATGATAAGCTAATTAGGGGTGAGTGCTGATTGTCGACACTCCCTAGCTCTTAGTCAGCTATTCTCATTGCCATGGGGTGTTAGAATGATTTCCCTAGACCCTACAGTGTGTAGGATTCAGGATGACCAATCCAAGCCTAGGTTGGAGGGCTGCTCTGTGTTTGTCTGACTCTCCCAGGGGTAGACGTGGCTGAGCAGCTAAGGTTATACCCTCAAGAGTAGAGCAGGGTAGAAAGAAGGTACACAATAAATGAACGACCACATAGTATATTTTTTTAAAAAGTGCAATATTTTACATAAACCTGAGAGGAAAATAGTTTGTAGTGGTTTACAGGTACATAACTGTATGGAAAGGAGTCCTTGGATGTAGTGGCTTCACCATAAGTCACTAAATGTCCAGTAACGTTCTTTAGGGTCCAGTTTTCAGGTCTTTACTTCAGGTTTTTAGAACTGAGCAAAAAAACTCCAAATCAAGGGAATTAAGATAAAAAGGCCTGCTGCTTTAGGTAAACGAGACAGGGTAAACGCCCGTAATGATTGTGCTCCAACAGGGCCCCAATCTTACTTAGGGGCACAGTGTTAACCAATGAAAAAAGGTCCAGTGGTGAGTCTCCAGTTATGGAGAAACTGAGCTGTCAAGATCAAAGCCCAGTGAAGAAGGGGCAATGTGTGCAGGTGGCAACCACCCACGAGCAAGATGGCACAAGGACTATGGGCGATGTTGCTGGACCCAGCAGAGATGAACCAGGTGTCAGAGCTCTGGGCAACCTCGTTGAAGAAGATGGTGCGGGTGGAAACATAATTTTTCATATGCAGTCAAGATACTGCAGTCACACTTCCTACCAAGGCCATCTTAAGCACTTTTTGGGCCCTGGGCACAGACATCTTTGGGGCCCCCCTCCACCAAACCAAAGGAACTAAGTGATCATGAATATCCATCGCCCCTCCCCCCGCAATCACAACCCATAGGTTGATATACTGCCTCACAGCATTAAAAATAAGGATGTTTACTCCCTTCAAGTCCCCTTACCCTCTTCATTCTTGCACTAATGAGAATGACGAAACTACTTGAAGGCCAACATTATCAGTCTACGAAGAGGTTACTTATGTTCTAGCATGGATTCAGGAGACTTTTTATCAACAGAATCCAGGAAGGTATGCAGCCTGTAGTATTAATGCAGGACTGTATGTAAAAGCTACTTGTAACCCAGAATAACAGATAACTCACATGTGCTGCCTGCAGAAATGCTCAAGCATGGATAGAGGAGACCAAGTGGTATGAAGGAGAAAGCTACACATACCATAGCTACCAGGAAGGTGTCAGTATCCAGACAGAATGAGATTATAAATGGGATATGGTTGCCATCAGAGATCAAAAGAATCAAGTGCCTGTGGTGTGCAATATATCAATGCACACTGTTATAGTGGAAGCAACGCTATAGTCAGTGAAACACTGAGTGAGGCTGTTTTGAAGATCATACCCTGAGAAGGAAATCTCACTGAAGGGCTGACAATTTTGAAAGGTTTAGGGACTGGCAGTTTCGAGAGCCCAGGCGATACAATATTAAATTAGATGCCCAGCATTACACACACTGGTTAAGGGGTGAATCTCGAATGTGTGCCAACTCTGCAACATCTGCATTTGAACAATTACCAGTTCTTACCGTGAAATAAAATAATCTCATTTTATAAAACTGACTTGGAAAGTACACCAATCACATTACCAAACATGACCGTTTTTAAAAAAGAATATTATTGCCTAGGTTTTACAACACCCCATCTGAACAAACCAATTTCTAGACCTTCACCATAAGGATGACATTTTTTTTTTATTGCAACCCCTATCTGTGCAGGTGCATAGCTGATAATAGCACCTGTTGTGCGCAAAGACCAAGTACATATGCAGGAAGGTTTATAACCTTCAGACATAGGAAAGGCTCAGCCAGCCTTACAGGAATGTGCTATTCTAATCTTGCATATGAACACATATCTCTGCAATGAGTGCTTAACACAATGAGCTAACTTCTAAACCATTGTGGCACTCAATTTATCAATATGCATTTCAAATTTGGCTATTGCACATGATCAACATAATTCCCACAGGAAGGAAAGAATGCTACAGGAGTTGTGCCGCAAGGAACACCCAAACTATATATACCACAGTGAACACAGAAAGCATTAAATGATCAATTGATCAAGGCAGAATGTACTTGCCAAAACAGACAGGCAATAGGTTTAGAACTTCAGCAGCATGCCATACAATATCCTGATGTGTGCTTTTTAAGTCTGGTGAACAAAGGAATCTTACTTCTTTAGATCAGGCAGCCTCGTGGGGCCCCCTCCAAGGTGGGGGCCCTGGGCTAGTGCCCCTTTTGCCCTCTCATAAAAACGTCTCTGCTTCCTACTACTGATGTGCTGCAAGTGAGCCAAAGCCCCAAACACCAAGTAAGCCTTGAAGTGGCTACCTGTGATATTCCAAGGAAACCCAGAGTCCCGGAGTAAGTCGCCCAGCTGTGCTCAGCAAGTCAAGAGAAGGGAGCACTGCTCGGGCTGTCTCCAGTCTTTAAAGCAGGCCTGGATTGCGCCGATCCCAGCAGTACTTCATTGTCGGACCAGGAGTAAAGACTTCTCCTGACTTAGGTTAGTCGTTCTTCAAGCTGCTTCGGGCGAGTACCAGCAAGGGCCAAAGGTGTGGTGAAGATAGCCCTCTTTTCATAGGTATCTTGAGGGCTGGATACACATCCAGCCTCTAATTAGATGCACTGCACCATTTAGACAATTGGTGGGCAGCCAGTCAGGTGTGATCCCCACAGACAAACTTTCCTGGACTTCTTCCTGTGCAAATACAAAGAATGTGGATTACAGAGTGAATATCAGGCATCCATTCTTGCATCTGGCCAGATCTGGTCATGGCAGCCCTAAGCCTCCAAGCTAGGCTCTCGCGAAGGACTTGGGCCACATTTAACAAACACTTGTTTCCATGATTACTAGGTAAACACAGCCTAGTTTTGCAGTCGTATTTGACATCTAAATTCAGGCCACCAATTTAATGGGGACTTGTAAGAAACAAGCCTGTGTTCCCTGAACATAAAAGGTATGCAATAGCGTGTAGCCTTCTAAGTATTATAAACAGCTACCACCAGCCAATGGGTACACACAAGGAAACGAGCAGTGGGACCTGCTTGGGGAAACAGGCTACACAGTACATATGGGGCACCATGACCTGGGATTCTTAGGGACTCCCAGAGACACATACACAGAGTTAAATCGCCAGTGAGGTCCTGCATGGGGCATCACAGGAAAAAGTAAGTTGGTTCATTGTGAAGACAAAATCAAAAATGACTGGGACCATACTGTGAGTCACTTTATGAAATTCACCCTAACATGTCGCCATGGCCCACGCAAATGCTGTCCACCTTCACCCGTGATCCTCTGTGAGATGCATAAGTCTGTGGAAACAGCCTCCCGGTGTGGTTTTGTCAGTAAACTCACCAGTCAAAAGACTAACTGGTCTGCATCATCAAAACCTCAAAGGCTGGTCCCCTGCTAACTTAGGGCAGTATGTGGCCATCACTCCCTCCTCTCTTTCTCACCACGTTGGGTCTGCCCCAGCAGAGACAATACAGTACAGTGCCCCTGTGATGAACAGTATTTTTTAAATAGTTTTTCTTGTGGTTCTGTTTAGATAAAATTCATTTTGATGAAGAAGCAGAATCCAAATATTGCCAATGCATTTCGGACCTATGAATTGGTCCTTCTTCAGGGCGAATTCTGCAGTTAGTCTTTACTTGGAGCATATATTGTATATGCTTGTGCTGAATTCCATAAATATGGCTGTGCTAAGTTTCCATCACAAGACCGAAAACCATATGTTTATCTCCACCACATGTTTCTAACCAATATGCACCGGATAACTCCTTGTCATTTTGTCCAAAGAGCTATCTCCCACCGGTTTGTTCGGCAGCATTTAGTCGAGCCTTCATCTAGTTTCCATGAAGCACGGGACCGTAATGGTTCATGTCGTGTCGATGCTTTCACTGCCGCGTTTGTTCTGCCACTCAGCTCCCCTGCCAACCACCAGCTATCCCACTTCCATCCTGCAACTTAAGGACTCCAGGCCAGCTACAGGTAGTATTGTGAAGTATGCTGGTCAGGTGACAAGGCCCTGCCACTCTGCTGCCCACCTACCAAAGGTTTTCCTGCTTTCCAGGAAGCTACTCACTGACTCCAGCCCAGCTCCAAGCAGACAACAGTGAGGAGGCTTGTGGTCACGTAACCAGGCCCTGCGGCTATGCTGGTCTGCTCGCCACCTATTTCACCAATCCTCCTTGGCATCCTCATTGCAGGCATCTTCAGCAAAGGATGAATGAAAGCAAGAACCTCACCTGTTTGTGCTTGTTCGGGCCTTGTAGGGTTAAGGGCCAGATGTGCTATTCTACATTTCACCTAGAAAGTAGTCATTACACAACTACTAGCCAAAAGATATCCCCATGTGTCTCCTCCCTCCATAGCCCATCCACACCTGCGTGAGGGTTTGCAAACGTCCCTGCGCCATGGGCAGCCACAGCAAGCAATCCTAGTGAACTTCATCAACATCGCCCTTGCCTCCATCCAAAACCCATGGACCACACAAACGTTCCCCTCATGCTGATCAGTGCTCACTCAGCAGACGCTCATGCTGCAGAGATTGCCACTCTCATCTCATACAACCTTGACGCCCACTTCATCACTGAAATATGGTTTACTCCATTCCCAATCCATGTTTTTTATGTTCTCCTACCCTCAGGCTACTGCATCCAACATGCAAACCAGCACGATTGGCCATGCTTCATCATATCCTCTTTTAGAACAAGCCTGTTTGAATCACTCCACTGCCATTTCCTTTCTCTCACAAGCAATCCATCACCTTCCACCTCATCTATAGACCACCTCACAAGAATGACTCTTTCACTGACATCATCTCCAACTACTCTCCTTTGCCAAATTAGCATATACTAATAATGTCTTTCTCTGAGATTTTAAAGTCCTCAAGTCTCATGCCAACCACTGAAAGCACGCTTTTTGTAATGACTGGATCTATGGACATTAAGAAACATGTGCTCTCCCCCACGCACAACAAAGACAACACCCTAGACATAGGGGGTAATTCATGGATTATTTGCGCCGAAGAAAATGGGATTTGTGCGCCATTCTGCCTTGCAAATCCCCATTTGTTAAACAGGGATTTGCGGGCAGGATGGCGCACAAATCCTGTTTTCTTCGGCGCAAATAATCCATGAATTACCCCCATAATCTCTACACCACCACCTGTCCTCATTAGTGTATAAGCACTGATCAGAATGAGGGGCATTTCACCAGCACAGACCCTATCCCACTTGGCAGGTCTGACAATGCTGCATCCCACTGTTGATCACCCACTCGGCCATGGCCTACAAAGGCCGGCTAATCAACCCTTTCACTCAGTGCCACTAATTAAAAATCTTCCTGCTCAATGAGCTAGAAACAAACTTTGCAGACTTTCCTGCCACAGGGTTGGTTGTCCTGCAATTATTCAACAACTCCACTATGAAACTGGTGGACACTCATGCCCCACACAACCCCCAGCCGCGCTAAAACCAAACCATCTGCCCCTTGGTACAACCACCAAGCTTGCCTCCAACAAATGCTCAATCAGAGACCTAGAGAGACGGTGGCACAAAAAACTTAACCCTGGATATCTCATCAACCTCAAACGTCTCAGCACCAAGACTAGGATTCTGATCACTGATGCCAAATCTGTTTACTACTCTACCAACCTCACGGCAGCCTCTAGCAGGAGTAAAGCCCTCTTCAAGTTAGTAAAGCATTGTACCAAACCCTCACTGACCCCGATGAGCCAGCAACTCAAAACAAATGTGATAGAATCAAAAAGTATTTCATTAGATAAAATAGAGAACATCGGATATATCGTCTAATCAGATGGCCACAGATTTAGCCCCCCAGCAGCCCAGCATGCTCACTGCCCCTCGGGACTGAATTCTCTACTCTCTCCCGGGCCTCCTAAAAATGCTCGCCTCCCTCAAACCTGCCTCCTACTCTGATGATATCATTCCACCCTCCATCATTTATCAATTGATGGGCCTGATGCTCAATGCACTCCCGAGTACCATTAATGCCTCCCTCACTTAAGAGTGATTCCCAGTCACCCTCTTTTGAACAAAAAGAAGCAAGACCCAGATGACTGACCAACTACTAGTCCATTATGAACCTACCATTTATCTGTAAAATATTGGGGAAAGTAGTCTCTACACAACTCACCAGAATCAAACAACTACACCTTCTAAACGGCTATCAATCGGGGTTCCGCCCCAAGTGACGCATTGAGAAAGCCACAATCCAGACGGTGGATGATGCCCTACCAATCATGGATGAGGGCACCTCATGCTTCCTCATGGTCCTTGGCCTCCCAGCTGTGTTCAACGCAGTTGATCACAGCATCCTCCTCTCCGTCCTCGCTGACAGGATGGGATTATCTGGCAGTGACCTGAATTGGTTTACCTCCTACCTCTAGGGCTGACACCAGGCCGCCCAGATGAACATGTTGCATTCTAACCGATCCCTGCAGAGTCTGCATGGCTCCATCCTCTACCAATTCTTTTTAACATTTACATGAAGCCTCAGTTGTACATGATAATAAAAAGCCCACAGAAGATCAGTCATCTCTGTGATTCCCTAGCCATCACACAGACCAGGATGTCGACTGCCTACCTCAAACTTAACCCATCTAAAACCAAATCCATCCACATCTTTCTCCCTGCTAAACAACAACTTGTTCCAAAAGGGCCCAATGAAATACACATTGAATGATTTGATCCGCAACTCTCGGATTCAGCAAAATCCTTAGGATTCCCCATCGGCAGTAGCCTGTCCTTCCAGAAACACTTAGCCAAGAAGGCCCAAATGGTCTGGCTCCAAATATCCACCCTTTGCAAAATCAAATCCTTCATCCTGCCGCAGGATTTCAGGACCATAGTGCAGGCACTTGTGGTCTTGCATATAAATAGGGGGAAATACCTGCCTGACAGAGCTCCCTGCCGCTCACTTGGGTCTCCCCAAAGCAGTCCACCACACAGCAGAATGCCTTACTATGCGGGGAAAATGCTGAAATTATATCACTGATGACATCACTTAGGACATGTCAGATACCATCAGTGATGGCATTATATGGGAAATCAGGTAGAAAACCACCTATGAGATCCCAATGACCTCACTGGTAAGTACCAGTCCTTTGCAAACAATTTGGGCTGTATTTGAAGATATAGCACAGATGCAATATACCTTGTCTTTTATGAAGGCACAAAACCATTTGTCAAGCATTGTACATAATGTTTGGGGAACTACAGAAAGTTGGCCTTGCACATAGCATATTGAAAGATTCCGATTCAATATAGCAGGAGTTTCCAAGCTTTGAATCTCCAGAGGTTTTACATTACAACTTCTACTAGTCCTACCAAGCATAGGCAATGCTGAGGTATCATGAGAGTCATAGTCCAAAACATGTAGCGTAATGCCGGAGTCAAAGCCAGCCACTGAAACAATTACAGCCTTCGGCCGTCCAGTACATTAGGTACTCTAGTACTGATAGCCATGTGTCCTCACAACATGAAAGTGTGTTTTAACATTGTTAATACTTGCAGACCACCTGCCCTAACCTCTATCATTTGACATTTTGATTTGTAATAGAAGATACAATGATTTTAGATACTGTTCTGTCTCATGTATGTTGTATTCTTTGGTGGTCTAGTGCAAAGTTATAATTGTACTACCCAAATGTCTTCTTTGCATAGGTGAATGTTTTTAGAACAGAATTATAAAGGGTCCATGTAATAATTTTGCTGTGATAAAGTCATCAGGTTTTGGCGACTTTTTCCTGGCTACCAAAATTCTTTCCCCAAATATTCTAGGATGGGTATAATTATATATTATTACCCCCAATAATAGAATATTTGGGGAAAGTGTTTGATAGCCTGGAGGGTGCATCATTAATGCATTATTTAAAAAAGTCACCAACTTCGTGACTTTTTTCATGGCGACATTATGACCTGATACCATTATAAAGGTACTAGAGAATCTTTTCATGGTGAATACTCATTCAATACAGAATAACTTGGGTGTGTAAGAATACCATGGTTGTAAATGGACAGTATTTTTAAATGCAAACTCCAATCAAGCGTGGCACTTGAATCCACCCTTATATGCAGAAACACACTTATTAGATGTTGCATCTGTCTTACTTGCATGCATGATCTGCTATACCAGTAATCACATTGATGATGACTTAAGTGTTGTCATGTGTGATGTCATTTGTGATGTTATCACTGTGCTTAGGGGTTGTGCAATGGGGCCTCATAGTTAAGGTGGCATTGCTTCCAACACCTGCCAAATTTTAGGGGTTTTGTTGCATTAAACCAGCACATTAACGTCACTTCAACTAAAGTTTTTTCATTGAATTTCAAGGGTTTTGTTGTGCTATACCTTCCACCACCAGTGATTATATCTTTTTTCTAATACCATAACTGCTATCGTATTAATTGTTATCAATATCTATTCTTGAGGTACGTAACATCAGGCTTATCAAGTATATCATCTTTTTTTAGTCCACTAAGAAAGAAGGTATTAGTAATGGTGTACTGTGGCGAGGAAGAGTAGGGTGGTTTTAGTGGGGAACTGTAATGAAGAAGACTGAAGTTGTGTAACTATAGGGACTGTAATGAGGAAGAGTGAGTTAGTGGTATTGGGGTACTGTGACAAGGAAGTTGTTATGTTATGTTATGTTACTTGGCATTTATATAGCGCCTTATATCATTGGTATGATCTCAAAGTTCTGGTAGGTTGAATGCCCTCGGGAACCGCAGTTGAAGTCAGTAGAGAGAGAGAGTGTCACATAGTGCGTGGGCGCACCGGATATGTGTGCACCTGGTGTGGTTGTTGCATGATAGCTGCTTCTTAGCGGTAAGTGTGGTGCTGAGGAAATCAGTTGGATGTGTTCAGTCTGGAGGGTGGACAGCCAGACTGAGTTCTGGCTGCGTTAGGCCTGAGGAGATGCCTAAGCTAGCGGTATGTGCTCAGCTAGCTGTGTTTTATTATGATGATGAGGAGTTTGTGGGGTTATGTTAGTTGAGAACAGCTAGGCCGAATGTGTCATAGTATAGTTGTGTTCTAGTTGAATGATGGTGTATAGGAGAGAATAAGCGTAGTAGTGTGATATGGTGGTTATCAGTAAAGCGCCTTCGACCAAACACGAGAGAAGGACAGGGGCGTACATAGCAGCATACATATATAAAGGGACAGGATGGATAGGGTAAACATGTGATACAGATAACATGGGGATAGAGGTACATAGCATATACATAGCATAAATATGGGATACAGAGATATATCGAGGTATATCCACTCTACTAACTCAGTCCTTTCCATCCACTCTGTTCACTCTATCCTTTCCTTCCATTCATCCACTTTTTCCATCCGTTCCATCCGTTCCATTTACTCCATCCACTCCATCCACTCGATCAGTGAGAGATGGTAGTAGTGGGGGACTGACGAGGGAGAGTGAGGCGGTGGTAGTGGGGTACTGTGACAAGGACGAGTGAGGTGGTGGTAGTGAGGGACTGTGTTGAGGAAGAGTGAGTTGATGATAGTGGGGTACTGTGATAAGGAAGAGTGAGTTGGTAGTATTGGGAGACTGTGATGAGGAAGAGTGAGTTGGTGGTAGTGGAGGACTGTGACAAGGAAAAGTGAGGTGGTGGTAGTGGGGGACTGTGAAGAGGAAGAGTGATGTGGTGGTAGTGGAGGGCTGTGAAGTGGAAGCATGAGTATGTGGAAGTGGGGTACTGTGGCAGGGAAGAGTGAGTTGGTAGTAGTGTGGGATGAGGAAGATTGAGGTGGTAGTAGTGGGGTGCTGTGAAATGAGGTGGTGGTAGTTGGGGACTGTAACATGAAGGAGGGATGTGGTGGTAGTTGGGGACGGTGAAGAGGAAGAGTGAGTTGGTGGTAGTGATGGACTGTGAAGAGAAGGAGTCTGATGGTGCAAGTGGGGGGTCTGTGATTAAGAAATGTGACATGTGGTAGTGGTAGTGGTGGGCTGTGAAAAGAAAGAGTGACTTGGTGGTAGTTGGTAACTTTGAAAAGGAAGAGTGACATGATGTTAGTGGGCACTGTGATGAGGAAGAGTGAGGTGGTGGTAGTGGGGGACTGTGATGAGGAAGAGTGAGTTGGTGGTAGTGAGGGACTGTGATGAGGAAAAGTGAGTGTTGGTAGTGGGGGACTGTGAAAAGGAAAAGTGATGTGGTGGTAGTGGAGAGCTGTGAAGATGAAGAGTGAGTTGGTGGTAGTGGGATACTGTGACAAAGAAGAGTGCCATGGTGGTAGTGCGGGCAGTGACGAGGAAGATTGAGGTGGGGTAGTGTGGGAATGTGATGAGGAAGGGTGAGGTGGTGGTAGTGGGGTACTGTGACAAGTGAAAGTAGGGTGGTGGTAATGTGGTACTCTGATGGGTAAGAGTGTGCTGGTCGTAATTGGGCACTGTGACAAGGAAGAGTAAGTTGGTGGTAGTTGGGTACTGTGACAAGGAAGAGTGAGTTGGTGGTAGTGGGGCACTGCAATGAGAAAGAGTGATGTGTTGGCAGTGTGGGACTGTGATGAAGAAGAGTGAGCTGGTGATAGTGGGGGGCTGTGAATAGGAAGAGTGTTGTGGTAGTGGAGGGCTGTGTAGTGGAAGAGTGAGTTGGTGGTAGTGGGATACTGTAACAGGGAAGTGTGAGTTGGTGGTAGTGCTGGATGGTGAGGAGGAAGATTGAGGTGGTGGTAGTGGGGTACTATGATGAGGAAGAGTGAGGTGATGGTAGTTGGAGACTGTGATGAGGACGAGTGAGGTGGCAGTGGGAGTAGGTCTATTGAACTACATTTGTATATTTCACTTTAAGATATATGTTCACTTACTGTGCATATATTCAAGGGTGCCAGCTTTTGATTTTCGCTATAGGGGCAAAAGTACCTGGGCATATGTTATTCTTGCAGCCGGTCATTTTTTCCTCTGATAAGCCCTTATAAGGGTCCTATCAGGGTTAGGGATAAGGAAGGGAGCGTGACAGTTTAAGTTTATAAAGTCATGTTTGGTTAATGTTTAATTTAAAAAGTAATCCATATCGGGGCAAAAGGAATTCTTCCTGGTGTCTGGTGTTATTCAGAAAAGTCTTACAGTTGTAGTTAAGAGCTCACGGGTGAGCTCTGCTCATCCCCTTGTATAAAGGTAGGATTAAACTCTTGTGCCCTTCTTGTGGCAGCTGGTCTGTGGGGGACAGGGTGGAAAGCACGTCCACATCTGGCCTGGGGGGTAAGGAGAGTGTACCAACCGTTAGGCCAAGGCAAGACCGCCAGGGTTATAATGGCGGTGGAGTTAAAACAGCAAAGTACATCACACAGCCACCACCAGGAGACAAACAGAAATTTGAGCGGTGAACCCAACCAAGACGCAACAGAAACTTCAGTCAAAATGATACCGTGTGTGGTGTGTGTTGTAGACTCTGTTGGGAGTCTTCAGGGACCCCCATTTGCGATGCCGTAAGCCCCCAAGCACACACAAATTCACACACACACGTCTTGTCTGCTAGGGCTTCCCGGACGCACTGTCGCGGCTGGGAACGGCCCCTTTATTTATAATGCACGCAGCAGCATGCAACGTCACGCCGCCGCGTGCGCATCCCTTAAAGGGGCAAAGCCACACTCCTCCTTTTCCATGAGGACAAACATCAATACTTTACTAGTTTACAGAACCACTGAATAAAATTTTAACATAAACGTCAAATCCCCCAAACAACCCTTTATTCATAGCCACCCTGGATCCCCTTAAATAACATTTCAGCCTACGGGCCATCATGAAACATGTCCCAACACATAATCGCTGAAGTAAGCAGGTTTCCCTCGCCCAGACCTCTGGGGGTACCTCCCACTTACCTCTGGCACGGGTAGTCCATCCGGTGGCCCTCCCCGGGTGGGGGACGCAGGCATGGAGGTTTGGCCTCCCCCATCGTCAGGTACTTCCATCCGGTCCGGTTCGAGGGGAGGCTCAGTTCTGGGGTCTCCTAGCTTCTTAAAGAAGCTTACATTCCGGGTGATGGCCGACTGCCCGTCCGAGGCCGTCACCATGGACCCCTTGACAGCCACCACATCAAGTGGCGCGGGTTCGTAGGGGAGAGAAAGCTTTCCATGGGGGTGTCTGTTCCTGATGAGCACCTCATCTCCCGGCTCCAGTCGCTGTGGGCGGAGTCCTCTTCTGGCATTCTCCTGTTCGATCCGCAGTCAGCGATCAACCTCCATCTGCCGGTCATCAATGACCCCCGGTTCCTTCTCCCCCACCTTCGGCAGCAGGCCTCGGGGGCACCGGTTGAATAGGGCCTCGGCCGGCGCTGCTCCTGTGGACGCATGGGGGGTGGTGCGATACACACTCAAGAACTGGTAAAGGGCCCGCTGCAGGCATTGTCCCTGGCCCTGGGCTATCCTGAAGGTCTTGTTTAGTGTACTCATCAGTCTCTAAGCTTCTCCATTCGCCCGCGGCCAGATGAGGTGATTTTCCTGTGTTGTACCCCGCCCCCCTCCATCAGTTCCATGAACCGCTCGCTTTGGAACGGTGCCCCGTTGTCGGAGCACATGGTATGGGGGAATCTGTGGGCAACAAACACCTTCTCTACGGCCACCACCACATGCTCAAAGGCCACTGAGACCACGAACTCTGCCTCTGGATATCGAGAGTATTCATCCACAATGACTAGGAAGTGGGTGCCCAGCATGGTGGAGCGAAAGTCTGCATGTACTACTTCCCAGGGCCTCGTGCCCCGGGGCATGGCCTCAATAGCCGGCTCTCTTTGCAGAGGGGATGCCGCCTGACACCAGACACAGACAGCAACAAATTTGTCAACCTTCCGCTCCAACTCCGGGAACCACACCTTGAGGCGCAGCCGGGCCTTGGTCTTCACGGTGCCTTGGTGTCCATGGTGGGCCAGAGTGATCACTTCCTTGATCTTGGATTGGGGCACGACTATGCGGTCGCCTCTCAGCAGAAGACCGGAAGCGGAGAATGACAACTCCTCTCGCACCCTCCACAGTTGCTCCAGCCCCATTTTAGCATCTTGTGTGCGTCCGGCCAGGGACTCCAGCACCGTCTTCCATGAGCCCTGTTGCATGGCGTGTTTCAGGATTTGGAAGCGCTCGTCACCCGTGGCCGCTGCCTCCAGATCTTCGAGTGGCATTGCATTGGGGGTAGCCGCCTCCACCACCATGCGAACGTGGTCGTCCACCTCCTCGGCACATGTGTCCTGTTCCTCTCCCCCGGTCACGCCTGGATGCCTGGATGCCTGGACAAGTAGTCTGCTGCATTGTTCACCCCTGGCCGATATACGAGAGTAACCCCGTATTACAGGAGGGCAAGCATCCATCGCTCTATCCTCGCCGGTGGTTTGGATGAGGACCCCGCCAGGATGGGAAGCAGGGGCTTGTGGTCCATCACAACAGTCACTGGGCGGCCTAGGACAGAGTCTGAAATGCAGGCAGCCCCAGAGCACGGCCAAGGCCTCACATTCAATTTATGAGTACCGCTGTTCAGTGTCGGACAGTGCCTTGCTGGCGTACGCCACCGGGCGGACACCACCATCCCGATTAACCTGTGTCAGCACGGCCCCCAAGCCAAACGGACTGGCATCCACAATGATTTATGAGGGCAGGGAGGGGTCAAAGAACGCCATGGTATCCTCCGGCGTGAGTGCACTTTTGATGTCGTCAAAGGCCGCCTGCTCGAGGGGGCCCCACTGCCAGGTGGTATCCTTCTTTGTAAGGGCCCTGAGGGACTCAGATCTTGAGGCCGGGTTCTGAATGAAACGTCCACAATATGTTACCATGCTAAGGAAACTCCTCACATCAGGCACCGACTCTGGCGGTTGGACCTTCTTAATGTCCTCGACCTTTCTTGGATCGGGGGATACCTCTCCCTCCTTGAAGACGAACCCGAAGAATTCAATGGATGGGTGCAGGAACTCACATTTCTCCCTGTAGAGCTTGAGGCCGAGTGACTATAGCCTTTCAAATGTCCTTGCCAGCCTGCGTAGGTGATCCACCTCAGTTCTAGCAAACACTAGGATGTCATCGCTAATGTTTAAGACGCCCTCCAGGTCAGCGAGGGCGCCTCGGATGATGTTCTGAAACACCTCCGCCGCCGATGACACGCCAAAACTGAGTCTCTTATAGCGGTAGCGTCCATGGTGGGTGGTGAACGTGGTTATATATCTCGACTTCGGGTGTAGGATGACCTGATGGTAGCCGGCCCGGAGATCCAGTTTGGAGAAAAACCGAGCACCCTGCACCTCTGCAATGATGTCGTTGATGGTCGGGGTAAGATGTCACTCCCGCTTGATGGCCTTGTTGGGTAGCCTCATGTCGACACATATGCGGACGGAGTCAGGCTGTTTAGGCTTTCTTGCCACAACAATTGGGGACACCCATGGAGTCGGACCCTCCACCTTCTCGATGATGTCTAAGTTCACGAGATTGTCCAACTCTTTATCCACCTGCCCCCGAAGATGAAAAGGTACCCTCCGATGCTTCAGGGCTATGGGCTGCACCGACTCATCGAAGTGAAGCCTCACGGGGTCACCAGTCATTTGTCCAATTCCATGGAATAGGGTGGAATACTTGTCCAAGAGATCGTTGATGTCTTCGAGGTATACTGAATAAGCAAAGCTGACAATTCCGAGGGCCTCAGCTGCGGCGCAACTCAGGAGAGTGTTCGCACTCACTGGCGTGACGTAGAAACGGACAGTGATTTGCGAGCCATCATGTTCCACTTTCGCTACAAAGGCACCGTCTCTTACAACCTCTGTGATCCGACGGGGTACTCACGGCTCTTCGGGTTACGACAGATGTGAAGAGGTAAGAGGCGTCCCGCCAGAGGTTCAGAGGCCAGACAATCTGTGCTCTGTGCTCCCAGGGGGCCGCTCCCTGGGAAACCCTCTTGGGGAAGAAAACCCAGATCCTGCAGGTCTTGAGTAGGATGCAACTCCCAGTTCGTGGTGGCAGGTAGAATGACGGAGAATTCCCCGACAGAAGCAATAGGGCAGTGGTATTCAAACTGTGGGTCGCGACCCCCTAGGGGTCCGCGGGTGCATCCCAGGGGGGCCCTGAGAGCTCAGCATGAAAAAAGATTTTTATTTTTTTTTTTTTTTTTTTTTAGATTGGAAGAAATGGGCAGGGGTGGCCCACATGGGCGGGCTGAAGCATGAAACTGTCTCAGGCAACAATGAAAAAGTGGCCCACAGTTGTAAATGGATATTCATTCCTTTAGTCACAGACTGGGCCTCATTACTACTATGGCGGACCAGTAACAACGGTGCTGGTAAGCTACCGGCACCGTTGCTACCGTTCCGCCATAGTAAGAGTTGTGCTCGTGGGTGCTTGACAGCCCCCGCCAGGTCTGACCTCAGCTCGTCGGATGCACCGGCACCGTTGTTAACGGTGCCGGTGCATCCGAGCTCCCCCTTCCCATTTGAGCCATATGGGGCTCAAATGGGAATGGGGATCTACCGGCACCTTCGAAAGGGCAATTATCATGTCCGCCTAACTCGGCATGACCTAGTAATTGCCCATTCGCGGGTGCCAGACCCGGATGCAACTCCAGTGGCAGCCGTGCCGGTTTTACCGGCACAGCTACCGCCAGAGTAGTTATGAAGCCCACTGTTTCAATAGTACCCAAAGGGGTGCTTTATGTTAAAATGTAAGTAAATTGTGATATATTCAGCAACAATGGTCAACATTACTAACTGCATAGTGGCCCCTCACCCATTATGGAGGAGCTAAGGAGCCAGCCCAGTGAAACAGTGAGCACTCCCTCAGCTGCTTTATCCAGCTAATGGAGTGCTCCTGGGCTGGCTGAACTGTCAAAGGGAAACACTGTTTCCCTTTGACAGTTCAGTTTAGTTCCCCAGCCGCACATGCTCACTGAGCCATGCAAGTGCTGGGGCGTTTTGCTTCACCAGCATTGCATAGCTCATTGGAAATGCTGGCTGGGGCACTGCATGTCTGTATGTCCGAGGGGGAGCTCCTGCGCCTCCTCGCACATACGGACAGAGCAGCTGGAGCAGCACCCACACACAGGCCAATGCAGAAGGTACGTTTATGTTCATTGTTTTTATTTAAACATGTGTATGGATGCGTTATGAGTGAGTGTATGGTGATGGATGCTCATGTGAATGATAGAGTGATTGCTGTATGAATGTGCAGCGCCTTGCATATACACATAATCATGTTCATTGTGTTAGGACCAGTGGGGCCCAGGGGACAGGGATGGTATCTTTTTACCGGACATCTATCATTCAAAACCCTCTGCCTTGTCCACAAGGCTTTCTGGGGCCTCGGTCCAAAATAACTTCAGCTATTCCTCCGCAAATACCTCCCCTCTCGAGCTCTTCACTCCTCTACCTCCAACTCCCTCAGGGTCAGTCGTTTATCAAAGAAACGAGCTGGCGGTAGATCTCCGCCTTCGACTGGGGCCTCCCTCTGGAACAGCGCCCTGCCACTCTAAAACTTGAGGAGAACCATCTTTCTTCCTGCACTTATCAGACCTACCCTGTCTGCTGCCGTAAACGTAGCACTTGCAAATTGCTGGCTGCACTACCACTGTTTGTTGCCTTTATTATTTATTTATTGTTATTTATCTGTTTCTCCTCTGCTTCGCACTTTCCACTTCTCCCCCTTCCATGCACTTTTCCCCTCACACTTGCGCGTTCTCAATGTCACTGGGCCTAGTAAGATCGCTGTTTTATTCTCCTCTGTTCCCCTCCCTTGCTTTGTCACGCTCTGAAACACTTGTGTACGAGCGCGATAGAAATAAAATATCAATGCCTGCCCCCTGGACTCCCAGCAACAATTGCAAACTGTTTGGCTATTTACCCATTTTTTGTTAAAAGTATGCTCTACAATGCAACATTTTAACCTATTATTTAAAAGAAAATTCACAGGGGGAAACCCCCCCGAACCTCCCCTTAATGCCCCTCCACTTAAAAAAGATTCACCAGCCGCCACTGGCCCTCAGACTGTGTTGGGAACGGGATGGGGGAACCGAGGGACTATGGTGGGAGCACAATGGGCGGGAACCATGGGATAGTGATGGGAGCAGAGTGGGGAGAGCCCTGGGTGTGTGATGGGGTGGGGAGAGACCACCGACTGGGTAGGAGTGGGATGAGGGAGCCCAGCGACTTTGATGGGAGCAGGTGACGGCGCGCAATATATACTGTCCATTTGGCATTTCTGGGGGGTCCCGACCTGCCCAAATTCTGCTCAGTGGGGCCCTGGCCAAAAAAGTTTGAAGACCACTGCAATAGGGGGAAGAGGCACTGTAATAGCAGTCGAAAGCAATCAGGAAGTACCAAGGGGTCAGGAGAGAGGAGAAAGAATGAAGGAGAGAAAGAGCGGAGGACCGCCGGGACCAGGAAAAAGAGGAGGGGTAAGTAAAGGCTAGAAAGAGTGAAATGAAGGCGTAGCAAAGCCGCGAGCGGCTGCAAGTATCAGAAGCTGCCGGCTTAGGAAGACCGAAGCCGGAAGGAAAGAAAAGGCCGAGGACGGCAGAGAAGGTAAGCAGAAGAAGAAGCCACAAGCGGCAGAAAATAATTAAGCCGCGGATGCGGAAAAGGAAGGAGGGAGCGAGGGAGTGCTCCAGAGGAGAAAAAACTGACGGAGGCAAGTTTACGAGCGAGCAGCTACAAGGGAAAAGCTGAAGAGCAGAGTAGCAACGCAGTTTACCTGAAAGTTCGCGGGGAATAAGTACGAACAAACCGTGGAAAGAGAAGAAGGACTAAGTGGAAGAAAAAGACTAAACCTGCATTGTTAGTTGATAGAAACATTATCAAGGAGCCACCATCTTGGATTCCACTGAGTGTATCGTGGTTGATGTAGCTTCCATTGTCTCCATAGGTTTCTACGCGTTCTTGTAACAGTATGCCCTCCCCGTGGGGGGGGAAGGACCGGGCTTCCAGGGATGGCATCGATGGAATCTCCTCACCAATGCAGGTGCATGCACTGCAGATGCTGGTTCCCAAGTTCTGTCGGATGGGCTGTACCCCTTCCAATCAACCAAGTATTGTAGGGTTCCTCTGTGATACCTGGAGTCAGCTATGGCGGAAACCTCGTATTCAGGACCTTCTGGTGTATCAATAGGAGGAGGTGATATCTCTCCTTGTCTGCAGAACCTGTCAGATACATGAGTTTTTAGTTGGGAGACATGGAACACATTGTGTATCCGTGACCAAGAAGGCGGTAGTTGTACCTGATATGATACCTTTCCAATCTCCTTGAGCACCTGAAAAGGACCAAAGAATTTTGGAGAGAGTTTGGAAGGTATCAATCTTTTGGGGAGATAGCGGGACGATAACCAAACTAAATCCCCCGGTTTATACGGGGGTTCTTGAGATCTTCTTTTATCAGCTTGGAATTTGGTTCTTTGTTGAGTGTCTTTCAGGATGGCACGGGCAATGTTATACTCCTCTACTGAAGGTGAGTTAGTTATTGGAGTGGCTGTGATGGGTAAAATTTCAGGATGAAACCCATAGTTACAGTAGAAAGGTGACATTTTGATGGCGGAATGTTGCGCATTGTTGTAAGCTATTTCGGCATATGGTAACAACTCAGTCCAGTTATCCTGTGTAGCGGAAACAAAACATCTGAGGTATTGTTCCAATGTTTGATTTAATCTTTTGGTTTGGCCATTGGCCTGTGGATGGTAACCTGAGGTAAGATTCCGGTGTATGCCTAAGGCTTGGCATAGATTCTTCCAAAAGACTGAAATGTATTCTGGCCCTCTGTCAGAGATAATGTTCTTAGGTAAACCATGTAAGCGGAAAATTGCTTGTAGGAAGCAGGATGCCATTTGAGCAGCCGTAGGAAGTTTCACCATGGGTATGAAATGTGCCATTTTAGTTAACGAATCAATGGTCACCATAATCGCGGTGTTGCGGTTGGAAGGAGGCAACTCCACTATAAAGTCGGTCAAAATCCTTTCCCAAGGTTGATTAGGAAGGGGAGGTTGAACTAACTTCCCAATCGGTAGTCTTCTTGGTGCCTTTTCCTGAAGACAAACAGGACATGCAGTGACGTAGTCTCTGACGTCCGAAGCAACAGATGGCCACCAGAAGTGGCGGTTGACCAATTCAAGGGTGTTGGCGATTCCCCTATGTCCTGCAGTCTTATGGTCATGACACATGTACAATACTTGTTTCCTGAGGAATTCGGTAGGCACATATAGCTCTGTGTTGTGGTAGAACAAACCTTGTTCTTCCTGGAGTTGGTATTTTTGGGTGTCTATTTCATTGACTCCAGAGATTGTGAATGTCCTGAAGAAAAGTGGATACCAAAAAGATGAATGTAGCTTGAGGCAATATCTTCTGCTGAATGCAAGTGTCTTCTGTTTGTAGACTCCGGGATAAGGCGTCCGCCAATCGATTGTTAGTGCCAGGTATGTGAGTGATTATGAAGTCAAGGAGGAAAAGAAATAGGCCCAGCGGGCTTGGCGACTGTTTTGACATTCATAATTTTGGAGTACTTTCAGGTTACTATGGTCAGTTCGGATGGTGATGGGATGTCTTGTTCCTATCAGCAAATGTCTCCATTCTTGGCATGCCTTCTTTATGGCGAGTAATTCCTTCTCAAGGACTGTGTAGTTTTGTTCCGAAGGAAGCAAAGTCTTTGACATGTAGGCTATGGGGTGTTCGTCGCCTGACAAGGATGCTTGTTTTAATACACCTCCAATTGCCGAATGCAAGGCATCAGTTTCGAGAATGAATGGTCTTGTTTGATCCGGTAATCTAAGGATAGGTACAGTGGAAAAGGCAGTCTTGAGCTTGTCAAAGGCTTGTTGTGTTTCGGTAGTCCATGCATACCTTTTACCTTTTTGAAGAAGAGTGGTCAAAGGTTTGATGGTCTTTGAGAAGTTAGGGATATACCTTCGGTAAAAGTTCGAGAATCCCAAAAACCTTTGGACCTCTTTTACCCCTTGAGGAGCTTTTCATTGCTGTATGGCTGCTACTTTTCGTGGATCCATGGAAGCCCCTTCGGCAGAAAGGATAAAGCCCAAATAGGGGATATTCGTATGGTGAAATGAGCATTTCTCCAGTTTGGCAAATAAGTGGTTGTCTTGAAGACGGTGGAGGACTTCGGAAACATGACCCATGTGTTCTTGTAGATTCTTTGAGAATATCAATATGTCGTCTAAATAGACGATTAACGAATGGATGAGTAGATCGGAGAACAAATGATCAATGAACCTCTGAAAGACAGAAGAAGCGTTCGCCAATCCAAATGGCATCACCCGATACTCGTAGTGGCCGAATGGCGTGCGGAAAGCGGTTTTCCACTCGTCTCTGCTCTTTATCCGAATCAAATGGTATGCACCACGTAAGTCTAGTTTTGAAAAGATTGAGGCACCTCTGACTGCTTCGAGAATGTCTTGAATAAGAGGCAAGGGGTATCTGTCTCTATAGGTAACCTTATTTAATCCCCTGTAGTCTATACAGGGTCGGAGTTCTTTACAATCCTTCTTTGGTATAAAGAATAATGAAGCTCCAGCTGGGCTCTTGGATTCGGTAATCAATCCGTTACGTACATTGGTTTGTAAATATTCACGTAAAGCTTCCTTTTCTGGGTTAGAAAGAGTATACATCCTTCCAAAAGGGATCTGTGCATCTGGCAATAGATCAATGGCGCAGTCGTCTCGTCTGTGGGGAGACAACTCCTTAAATTCCTCGTTGGAAAACACTCGATGGTATTCATGATAGATCTCCGGTAGCAGGTTTAGATTCAATACTACAGAAGAGGAATTCTGCAGTGGTATTTGAGTTTGGGAGATGTGTACACCATTGTCAGAGTTAGGTAAGCACGTAGCAGTGCAGTATTCAGATCCCAAAAACATAGTCCCGGCCTTCCAGTTTATGTAGGGGTTATGTTTAGACAACCAAGGCATTCCTAGGATAATAGGATAGTGAGCAGCTTTGATAAGGTCAAAGATCACCTCTTCTTTATGTATGTTTATCTTCATGGTAAGGACCGATGTATTTTCCTTGATGAACCCTGAGGACAGTGGTTCTCCATCAACTCCTTCAACAGGTATAGCGGTGGTCTTAGATAGATGAGGGATCTTATGTTTGTAGGCCCAATCAATGTCCATAAAAAGACCCGCCGCTCCACAATCCACCAGAGCCGGTACCCTTTCGATCACAGAGTCTTGGAATTGGATGGTTAATGGTACCACTACCATTTGCGGGGCGTTTGTGACGCAGTTGAGGGAACTTTTCAAAATGGACCCATTCACAGTTCCCTTTATGAACGGGTGGCGGCGTTTCCCGATCGCCGTGGAGGAATCAGGTTACAGTCCTTAAGCACATGTTTGTTGGATTCGCAGTACATGCACAATCCCAGAGTACGTCTCCTGTTCCTTTCCTCAATGGTGAGAGGGCCTCGGGTGGTGCCTACTTGCATAGGTTCGTCTTCGGCTACACGGGATGTCTTAATTGTTTCACTTCTAAAAGAAGTTGGTATCCCCTTTGCCTTTCCTTTCCTCTTTTCCCAATTTCGTTCTTGGATGCGATAATCCATTTGGAGAACAAGGGTGATCATCTCTGCAAGATTATGTGGGCGGGGAACACGAGATAACTCGCCCTTCAATTCCTCATTGAAATTCCTTCTGAATATGGTCAAAAGGGCATCATCGGACCATGCTGTCTCATTAGCCAAGTGTTTAAATTGTGTTATAAAAGACATTAATTCCATGGTTCCTTGCTTTAAATCAAGAAGTTTCTCCTCGGCGGTAACCACTAACTCCCTGCGACCAAACATGGCCTGTAGACTATTAAGGAACCCAGCCAAAGTGTCTAAGAGTTGATTGTTAGTGGTCACTAATGGAGTAGCCCAGGCCAGTGCACTGCCCGAGAGGTTAGATATGATGAAACTAACCTTGGACCGTTCAGTAGGGAAAAACACTGGTTTGAGCGTAAACTGTACGATACAAGAATCTATGAATTCTTTAAGCTTCCTAGGGTTACCTTCGTACTTCCCCATAGGTAAGGGTCCGGGCGGTAATTCAGTCCTAGAGTGCAGCATTTGGCAAAGCAGGGTGTTTTCGTTTCGTAATCCCTGTACTTCAGTATTCAAAGTCTGCACGGCATCCATCAGCTGCTGGACTTGTTGATCCATGCTTCCTTCCTTTATATTTGGGCGTTGCTATCTCTTACAACCTCTGTGATCCGACGGGGTACTCACGGCTCTTTGGGTTACGACAGATGTGAAGAGGTAAGAGGCGTCCCCCCAGAGGTTCAGAGGCCAGACAATCTGTGCTCTGTGCTCCCAGGGGGCCGCTCCCTGGGAAACCCTCTTGGGGAAGAAAACCCAGATCCTGCAGGTCTTGAGTAGGATGCAACTCCCAGTTCGTGGTGGCAGGTAGAATGACGGAGAATTCCCCGACAGAAGCAATAGGGGGAAGAGGCACTGTAATAGCAGTCGAAAGCAATCAGGAAGTACCAAGGGGTCAGGAGAGAGGAGAAGAAGGAGAATGAAGGAGAGAAAGAGCGGAGGACCGCCAGGACCAGGAAAAAGATGAGGGGTAAGTAAAGGCTAGAAAGAGTGAAATGAAGGCGTAGCAAAGCCGCGAGCGGCTGCAAGTATCAGAAGCTGCCGGCTTAGGAAGACCGAAGCCGGAAGGAAAGAAAAGGCCGAGGACGGCAGAGAAGGTAAGCAGAAGAAGAAGCTGTAAGCGGCAGAAAATAATTAAGCCGCGGATGCGGAAAAGGAAGGAGGGAGCGAGGGAGTGCTCCAGAGGAGAAAAAACTGGCAGAGGCAAGTTTACGAGCAGCTACAAGGGAAAAGCTGAAGAGCAGAGTAGCAACGCAGTTTACCTGTAAGTTCGTGGGGAATAAGTACGAACAAATGGTGGAAAGAGAAGAAGGACTAAGTGGAAGAAAAAGACTAGACCTGCATTGTTAGTTGATAGAAACATTATCAAGGAGCCGCCATCTTGGATTCCACTGAGTGTATCGTGGTTGATGTAGCTTCCATTGTCTCCATAGGTTTCTACGCGTTCTTGTAACACCGTCGAGCGGAATAGGTTCCGAGACTCCAAAAGCAAAGATTTGAGCCTTCGGGCTGAGCAACCTGGGAGGTGCGTCCATAGCATCATAATGTCCACGGGCCATCACACTGACCGAGGCACCCGTGTCCACGAGTACTGGGACTGGTGACTTGTTAACCTCCACCACACAACTCGGCTGGTGTCTGTTCTTTGATTTGAGGACTCCCACACTCAACACAAAGAAGATGTTCTCTTCCTCCTCCTCTTCCTCCTCTTCCGTTGGGGCACCCTCTTCACCGTGGTCAACCTGGGCCACAATCAGGGGGCAGCTTTGACGAAGGAACCCGGACCGAACCGGGCCTCTGGGCACCATCACAGGCAGGGCTGCCTTACATACCCGGGAATAGTGATCCGCGAGGCCACACCGTCCACAAGTTCTTCCGGCCGCCGGACATTCAGCAGGGTTGGGTAAGTCATCCCCACATTTCCTGCACGACTCACCGGCTCTTCCGCCCCTGTCACGAAGGCCAGATCCAGGTCTTCTGACACTTCTGCCACCCTGCCACATGGCACATACCTCCTCAGTCTTCACTGGGCATGAGCCAGCTTCCATCCGGGACGCCCGGGCTTCGGACACCTCATGGCAGCGTCCTAGCTCCAGAATGCGAGCGAGCGTGATGCCTGGCTCTCTCAACACCTGCCGTAGCAATTTGCCACATGAGCATGCCTGAATGAGCATAGTTTGAATGATGTCATCCACATCACCCCACGCATATGCGATGGATAGGTTTTTGAGGCGTCCATAGAAGGTGTCTAACGTCTCCTCCTCCTTCTGCCGAGCCGACAACATCACAAACCTCTCGTAGTCAGCATTGGCGAGGGGCAGAAAATGAGCCTGAAGAGCAGTCTTTGCAGCCGCATAGGTGCCGTCTGCTGTGTGGAGAAATTCAAAAATGTCCTGCACCGCAGGTCCAGCCGCATACAGCATGGTGGCAAGCTTGCTGTCCTCGTCTGTTTCCATTGTTGCTCTAAAATACATATCTAGACGGTCCACCCACCTTTTCCATCTGGGCCCCAGGTTGGATGGTGGGCCCGAGACATCAAATTCAGGGATGGGCTGCAGGGCCGCCGGGGCCCGCATTTGCGCCATTTCTGGAGGGGGCTGGTGCACAGCTGGTTAAACCCCCGGTAGAGCTTGAGGCAACTGCAGACTTGAGGTGGCGCCTGAGGTTGTGGCTGCACTTGAGGTTGCTGTAGGTCTGCAGGCTGCCCACCGTCCTGGTCGCCAGGCACATTCATGGGATGGAGTGCACAGGTACCCCCAACGTGTCTTTTGGGGGCCGCAACTCACTCCCACCACCACAGTTTAGTCCCCTCCTGGGAACCAATTGTCACCAGTCCTGGCACACACAGGCAATACAAGTCCAAACCTGGTGGTGATGATGATGAAGATGATGAGTGGTGGAATTCCACACCCACAGGTATGATGATGAAGAGGATGATGAAGATGGAAGTCCTCAGCCGCAGCAACGCTGTGAGCAGGCACGGATGTTCCAAAAATTCAGCCAGGGAGGTATTGGGCTAAGCAGGCCTAGTCATCTCACCCCTTCACCTCGCCTTCACTCGACGTAGGAGGCCCAGAAATAAAAAAAACATCCAAATTCTGGGCATAGATGTGCAGGTATCACTGCCTGCAAACAGTTTTTCCAAAAATTGGGCCTGGATGCCTCTCACAGACCGAACCGGAGCTCTGTGAGTGTCCACGGCCCGAAATACAAAATGGACGCCTGCTACGTGGTTACTGCCCAGCCTACGGCGTGAAACGAAGTTCCTCAACAATCTCCGTTTCAGGAAGAAAAATTGAAAAGACTTTCACCGCCGGGTCGAGGGATTGCACCGACCTCGTCACCACTGTTGGGAGTCTTCAGGGACCCTCATTCGCGATGCCCGTAAGCCCCCAAGCACACACAGACTCACACACACACGTCTTGTCTGCTCGGGCTTCCCAATGGCACTGTCGCGGCCGGGAATGCCCCCTTTATTTATAATACATGCGGCGGCGTGCAGCATCACGCCGCCGCGTGCGCGTCCCTTAAAGGGGCAACGCCACAGACTCCGTTGTGCAAATCAATACCATTGTGTGAGACCGCCGAGAGAAAACTGTTTCCCCAATAATCTCAGATGACGAGAGAAACTAATTTCACTTTTCTGAAGGGAAGCAGATAATGTTGTGTCTCCTTGAAGCCACTGGCCCCGTCCTGCGAGCATGCGGTGCACAACGGAGGAGCGCTGCATCCCGGCGCTGCCTGCTCACCACAGCTGTGCCTGAATACACAAGCTAGGCTATGTCACCTCGAGTGGCAGAGTCTATACTTGCAAAACCAACATCTCCACAGTCCACACGGGTCCCTCTTACCAATGCACATTCAAAGTATTGCAATGCGCATGTCGGACAGGGTACACTCTATAAGCACTAGACATGTTTATGAACTTAACTTCTTGAAAGGCGTGGGCGAGCGAATATCCCTTTGCTTCAATTCAGTTTCAATTGCCTCACTTAGTACTGAGCTGCCTCTGGCCATTATTATTCCTATATTTACATGTGTGCTTGTTCCAGGCAATTGTAGTTTATGCCTCGCTAATTGCTGTTGTTCTCAAATAAGCTACTCCTCCGGGTATCCACCGGCTGCCTCCCGGGACTGGAGACGAGCACGCGTGTGCTCAGCCCTCCGGCAAACCTGGCCTTCCCTTTCTGAATGAGGACACGCGGCGCCTCCGAAACGGGCGTATTCACCGCGCATTTTACACTACCTCATTATTATAGCAGGCAGAACAAAACACACTTCTGATTTCCCCCAGCAATAGTTTCACTTTCTTGAGCAATCCTAAATTTCCCAGGGTTTAAGTGTATTGCAATCTAAAAAAAAAACAGCTCCATTTTAGTTTTAATGGCATATGCAAAGATTACCCTCAATTTACTTTGTGGGCACTTGTTCCGAGAGCGGAATACATTAGGTGAGTCTCACAACATTCAGACAAAATTAAACTAAACTGCGGCCACGTGTTGCTATGCCTGGCATTACAGCTTAGAGGCAGAAACCCGTACACAATACGGAACTCGGGTATACAGGCCTAAAGCAAAAAAGAACTGTTCCAATTGGATATGTTCAAAAGAAATTCCTATTTTATTTTGTATACAGCCTTGGCGCCGTTATATTCATGTGACAGAATGTATAAGACTAACATTTATTCATGTATTTATTCATTCATTTATATCATGTGTTACACTCCCAGACCCTGGGGTATCATGGCGTGGTTACAGACAGTTTTGGCATTGATCGTAAAATTATACAGAGTACAGAGGTTATTTAAAAAAAGAAAATCATTTAATACACTCATGAACATAACGTGTTGATATGTATCTATCTATCTATTCACTTTTTATATAGCGCCTTACACCCATGGGCCTCTAGGCGCTGTATCCTTTGTCACAAGAGCGATTACCAAAGGGTTTGTGCTGCCTGAATGATGAGCATCCGGGTTATGGATTTCCATTCACATATGTAAACTTGCACACCTCCCCCTCCACAAAACTGCATCCAGAAGTAAAAGGGTATCCAGCAGACTGACTGTATGTTCCAGGGACCGGAATATGCTAACTGCACTGGAAGATGCACATTTCTACGGCTGTTTAACTTTTCACCAAAATCTCCAGGGTAGCACAGGTGGCATAACGGGAACCATCATCAAATTACTTTTCTCTGCACCACAGGAAGCGACGTCATATGACCGTTAGCCCTAGCAACCTCACAAGAAGAGACAGCCCAATTGTCAAAACAAATCTACAATATGTGTAAGATTAAGTGAAACACCAGACACCAAGTTATTTGTGTTTCTAACCATATCCGAACTATAGCACTGCCTTAATGTGCCACGGGTGCAGTCAACACCCCAGCTGCCCGAAGCTGGACATACTAGGCTTATGTGCAGCCTGTTAGGCATAACTGCTGAACCCATATGCATGCATACTTATAATTTGACGATCCCATACCGTCACCCAGAATAATTTGTCTCACACATTGTTTGTCAAGTGTTGGCAATAAAAGGCCGTAGGTTTTATTGTACAGATATGGTTATGCAGATGACAATAATCACATATCATGATAGTAACATACTTTTGGGCAGGTCTTGGAGCCCTCTGGCCCGTGCCTGCCTTCTCATGTCCACTTGTTGTGGGCACCGTACAGTGCCCTGTACTTCTTTTCCTTTGTTCTTCTCCCTTATTTGTAGGGTGGGAGGGTTTTGTGGTAAAGAAGCAAAGGTTTGGAAGACACTGAGTAAACAGTGCACCTCCTGTGTGTTTGGGTCCCTGTTCAGGGTCCACAAACTGTTTCTGTTTTCTCGGAGCATGCTGCTCTGTATTTATAAGACCCAGGGGAGCCCTGAGTCTTTGATATGTATAGTAGTGTTGGCTGTTATGTTTCAGCCGCAGGCCGGATAGCCGACTATCTGGCCCCCGGGAGGAAGGGGGGCAGGTCTTTGAACCTGATCCCTGCCTGCCTGTTGGTTTCCTTCGGTGCTTAGCACCTTGCTGCCTGAAGGAAGGGTGAGGAGATTCTCACACCTCACCCTTCCTCAGCATTGTGTTGCACAGACTGCGTGTCTCTTCGACTTGGGGGGGGGGAAAGGAGCAGAGAGGGGTGAGGTTGGGCTGCCCCTCTCCAGGTCTGCTGATGGTAACAGCAGTTACCCTGCCTCGCTTTGTGCGGCACTGCAGCATTGCCCATAACTGCTGAACCCATATGCATGCATACTTATAATTATAATTTGCCGATCCCATACCCTCACCCAGAATAATTTGTCTCACACATTGTTTGTCAAGTGTTTTATTGTACAGATATGGTTGCCATTTTCTTTTGGGTAGGATGGCCGAGAAGTATGTTTCCGTTCCTCTCCAATTGTGTGAAATGCCTGCAAGGGAGGAACACATGTCCTCATATAAATTTCTCCTTCCAATGGACACTAGGTCATTGCCCCCTAGGTGTATGACCAGAAATTCTGGCGGGTCTCTGTATGCGACCAGCTCTGCTAGTGTGCCATGGATTTCTGCCCATCGTAGGCCTCTGTATCCCCACCATGAGGAAATGGTGTTTCTGAAAGGTGGCCTTTCTTTGGTCTCCTCTGCCCATCGGCCCGTCCTGAAGATAAAAGAGTGGCCGACTATCCATGCTGATTGGAGAGTGGTCCTCCCTTCGCCTGTTGTTTCTGTATGAAGGGAGGGAGAAAGAAAGAGTGGGGGTGGCTGGCTATATTAGCTGTGGTCTGATGTATCTTTTGTAATAATCTGACTTCCAACCCCCTATGTTTTTTAGTTGTTGAGGGGCTAAACCTCCTTGCCATGCTGAGGTGGCGGCACCTATTCTGAAGGAGTGGGTGCCAAAACCCTTGGGGTCCCACCCTGCATTTTTGATTGCTTTCATCAGTACCTCTTTGAATTGGTAGCGGCTTAGTGCCGAGGCATCCTTGTGGATCAAAAAACCTCCCCCCAACCATGGGTCTTTGTGTGTAATAGAGGTTGGTAATACATACCGGGCAGTTTACTGCCTCATTAATAGAACAAATGTTGATGGTTCTTTTGACCCCCCTTTTTGATTGTTGGATTTCTATGCTGATGCTCTCTTGTCTCACCCTGACCTCCATGACGCCCAGACCATTGTTGGCCTTGGTGCTGGATGCAATGAGTTCTCCCAGACGGAAAGCCCCGAAGTCTGCCAGGAAGAAAGCTGCTTTGAACAATAAGATCTCATACGGATGCCAGCATATGGCTTCCAGCTGGTTTGCAATTTGTACCAGTTTGTTGAAATCAAGGGGGCGGCGGGTGTCCACCTGGGGGCCCTTTATTCTGCCCCAACCTTTCAAAGTGTAAGAAATCAGGGCGCAATAATTTAGCATTTATATAGTGCTACGAACCCTCTGAGCGCTGCTTATATAACCCATGGTGTGTGGTGCTCATTTATCGACCTCGGAAGAATGAAAGGCTGAGTTTGGCCCTGTCAGGATTCGAACCTGCATCAGCAGGCTCTGAACAGATGTTAATGCTAGCGGTCTACGTGCTGTGCTATTGGACCGGCTATTTTGGGTGGGGTCTGAATCACCCCGTATTTTTGCGAAATATGAGATTGCAACAGGGGTCTTTTCGCCCAATCTCTCTTAAAGCTTTGTTCATGCGCCCATTTTAAAAATATTTCTAGTCTTTAATCGTTATTAACTCTACGTGGTTTACGCCTGTGGCTTTACATACTGTTTGTGAGCACTTACTGTACTGTGCTGTGGTGGTGCTTGCCAGCGCTTTCCCTGCCATCTCTGTGAGGAAGCCTAGGGAGTTGTTGGCACCTGTCTTTGAGGTGCCTGGTTCTTGTTGGACATCCCAGCCTTGGCTCTCTTGCACTGGCGTTGATGCCGTTATTTTGTTGCCACCCGTTTTTGAGGCACCTGGTTCTTGTTGGGCATCCCGGCCTGGGCTCTCTGGCGCTGTCGTTGATGCCGTTATTTTGTTGGCACCCGTTTTTGAGGTGCCTGGTTCTTGTTGTGCATCCCGACTTGGGCTCTCCGGCGCTGGAGTTGATGCCGTTCTTTTTTGATTTCCCATAATTTTCCAGCATTCCGTCGGTATTGGCGTCATCTGTTCCCGGTTGTTCGGCGCTAGATCCCGGAATGTTGGCCACTGAAAGCGGGATAACGCATCTGTAATGTTATTATCTGCCCCAGCGATGTGCTTTGCTTTGACCACAATGTTTTCTTGCAGTGTGGGTGCTGTGATGGCTCGTAGGACTTTTAGTACTAAAAGGGCATTTGGTAGACCATTTGTTTATGGAGCCTACTATGCCATGTTGTCGCACCAGACCAAGAGTTCCATGTTAGCTAGCTGCCTGCCCCAGATGTATAATGTTAGCCAGATGGTAAATATTTCTAAGAGGGTGATGTTTTTAGTCTACCCTGCCTGTTGCCATGAGTTGGGCCAGTATCCTGCCACCCACTCTGTGTCTAGTATGGCTCCAAACCCCTTGCTCGCGGCTGCATTGGTGAAAAGGACCCTTTTTGTCCATGTATTCAAAGGCGTTCGCCAAAGTGAGGTCCCATTGAAATCTTTGAGGAAATTCCTCCAAATTTCCAGATCTTGTTTCACCTCTGCGCCTAGTCAGATGTGTAGGTGGGGTTTGGTGTATGATTTGATTCATAATGTGTGTGTGTATGTTTGGTATATTTAAGCAGCACATGCCGATACTATGGAAAGTAATAACATTATATTTAAAAAAAACTGAGAACTGCCAGAGAGGTTCAAACACAGCTCCTAAGTGTGCACCCTTGTGCAAAGTTGAGTGTTTAAAGCTCTACACTAACAATGCCCTGTTACGATGTGTGCCCAAGTGTATACAAGCTTAGATACAGCAAGGTAAATCACTATGAACTGCGTGATCAATGCACATTTACTTTTTATTTTAACTGAGCCAAACTACATAAAACACTTTGTAACTATGTAACAGTCTGTAACTATGCCTTATGTGCATGTGATTACATTCCTTCATGAACTTCAATTCTGACTGTATGAACAGTATTCTTTTTATTAGTATCATATCATATTGCGAACCAATAAAATTAAGAATGTTCCCATAATCAGGACAGAGGTCCAAGAAGGAATGTAATGACATGACAGGAGGAATAGCTACAAACTCACTAGGGTTTATTTTTTGTGTGAAATAGTCATAGCCCAGAGTACAGCGCTGTTTCAGTACCAGGTCCCTCTAATAGGCTGAAGAGAGTAAAAATGCTTTCACATAGTTCAACCAAAAAGAGTGTTTTCATTTTGGACATTTTAAGTAATTTCTAAAAAACAGTTTACACTGTATTTTAAAATGTAGAGCACTGGCAGGGAGGTTGCAATCTAGCACCCAAGGCCGCACCCTTTTTCAAGTCAAGAGGCTGTTCCTCTACATTACTAATGAGCTGGCTGTGAATCACATAGATACTGGGTCTGCCAAACTCAACTCCTATTGCCTTGATTAGAAGGGAACTAGGGTTGCTGTCACTAGAAGCCGTTGTAGACTGGAACAGTTCGTCCCTGTTGAGAAAAATCACCCAAATAAATGGCCCAAGAATCTTCAAAATCATAATTGAAGAATTAAAAGGGGGTTCAAGTAAACTCATAAATGGCTGGGCGATAAGAAACAGAGCAAAACTTGAGGAAATCGGCTGCTCAGAGGATGAATTTAGTGGTAACCGAACAAGAGTAAAAAAGAAACTGGGGGAATTTGATTGGATTAGGACCCAACAAATTGGAGCATCTTACAGCTCAACATTGAACCTACCGTGGGCTAGCAAAAAACAAAGCCAACCCGCAGCCTATTTGGTTACATTCCCGAGTGGACCACATCAGGAAACATTTTTAAGATTGAGATTAAATCTCCTCCACACCAATGAGATATTGGAAAAAAAGAGGTTTGGTAGAATCCAATCAGTGCCGATTTTGCAAAGCCCCAAAGAAAGTTGAAACCTTGGAGCATTTACTACTGGACTGTGAAGTGGTGGAGGATGCAAGGAAATCCTCCTTGGAATGGTTGTGGTTGAAATGCCAATCCGTCTCTCGCAAGAGAGAGGAATGGTGGTCTCTTCTGTCAAATGGTGGAAAATCCTCTAAAGTGATCCCAGTGGTGGCATTTATGAATTTGATTCTACCACGCGAAAAACTACAAATCCTAGACCAAAGCTTTACAATTTAAACGAGAAACTTTGAAGTTTTGGTTGGGGATCCATGAATTTTGATCTATGTCACTTCTAATGGTTGACTGATGAACGAATTTATGTGCACAAGAATGTGCAAAACAATTGTAAGACCTGTAGGAAATGGGAATGTTTTTTGTAATCTTTTGTAAAACTTGCAAAGTGCAATTAAATCAAATTAAAAAAAGAATTAAAAAAAATCACATAAATGTTTATAGAATCTTAAACACAGTTGTGCTGGACACTTTCTTGGGGATGGCGTTCAGTGGCCGCACTCCAGGACAGTGGATAATGTGACATGTTCAGTGTGGCTAAACCTTGTGCATGGGCAGTGAGGTTTGCTTCTGGCGCCACGTGCTGCAGAGAGTAAAGATGTGCAGTTTTCTTTTACAGGGTGTGACATTAAGAAAAAAGATATAAATGTGTGGGAGGCTGCTCGCAAAGACATAGGGTATCGTATTGCAGCAGAAAAGACATTTGGCCTCATTATGAGCTGTACGATGTGGTAAAAGTGCAGTGGTAATACTGTTTACCACTGCATTACCGCACTGCCCAACTATAGGTTTGGCAGAAAGTTGGAGGATTTCGGCAATTACCTAACAGTAATTCTGCTGAAATCCCCCATGGAGTCCTGTGGAATCCAATTAAATGGACACTAACACCGCCACCACCACTTGTAACCTAGTGGTATTACCGCCAAACCAAGTGGCAGTAACCGTATTACAGTTTGGTGGTATCTCAGTGGATTTACCGCCTAGATACCACTGAACTCGTAATGAGCCCCATTGTGTTTGTCCGAGATTACAAATTTCCAGGGCAAGCATTGTAACAAGTCGCAACACAGTGCAATTTATGTTTGGCATCAGCATGATTTGATGACATGGCTATCGACAGTTATTTTATTTATTTATTTATATGCAGGAGGAACAATGCTCTTTTGATCACAAAATAATGTAAAATAGATAAGAAATCAGATTTGACGGGAAGCTGTGAACTTCTTACAATGGGGTGGGTTTGAGGGACATTCTAGCCACGTTTGTGGAAGAGAGTAAATAGAACAGTCACTTGGGACAATACACAAGTAGACATACATAGATAAACGACAATGAACATTGGAAATGTTTAAGTGGAGGTGGGCGGTGTGGCCAGCTGTGCCCAGGATGTGACCATGATGGGTGAAGTGCTAGAGTGGAGGTAGAGGAAGTGAAGGATAAAGGCAAGTTAGAGGCGAGGAAACATTTTTATCTAGCAGGCAGTTGAGAGGTAGGTTATATCAAGATGTAGACATATCATGGCATGTAGCATAGAATATTTATACCAGAAAGAGGTACCCGTGACAATGGGGGATTTCACCGGGTATGTAACCAAAATCACAAACAAGCAAATCGCCTCAGGTTGTAGGTTTTTGGAATCAGAAAAAAAGCATGCATACTGTATGCATCATTATCACCATTTTATCAAAAATATTATTTGTATTTATATTCAATTCACATTTATAAAATCCATATTTTTTATAAAACACTGCATGTGACCAAACTCACATTTCACTAGAGCACATAAACATATATTACAAAATTGATATTTTCATTATCCATTGTACTCTACCATAAAACCATCACCACGCCCAGTGACAAAGTGTATACAAATTACCCTACAAACAACAACGACACACAAATATTTAAAAGCATGTCTCTGGGTCACTGTGGGAATTTCCCTATTCACAGTCCCTCAACCCCAACATGTTTCTGTTCCCTGTGATTAAGAACATTCTTCAGGGGGAAATACATTATATGTTCACTTATATCATTCAAAACTTGAATGTGGCGTGCAGCTTGACTAACCCTGTAAGGAATATATTAAATCATTACTACCTAAATGTTAGATTTTACAAAAATGTACATCAAGTCTGTGTCAAGGAGTTCCCCCCTTCTCACCTGGGTCCGTTCTTTGCTGGAGTCCTTGGTCGCTGCCTTCTTGCGGATGGACCTGGTTTTGAACAAGGCTGCCCGAGTCTCTTCCGACTCCAGAGTGCGTTCAGTTTCCAGGACGCGGGACCAGGAATCCGGGGAACTAGGAAAGGTGCAACTAGCACACGAGTCCAGGAAATAGGAGTAAAGGAAGGGGCAAGGAACAGGTAGATAGACAGGTACAAGGAAACAATACAGCGAGCTACGGGACACACGTCATATCACTACTTTGCAATAGCATTGAGACGCGCGGAGCCTCAGAAGGCGTGGTCTATTAATAGAATACGTTACGTCCAGCGCGTGGAGCGAGAAAGGGGTTTCACGCTGGACGACCATGTTGGGAGTATTATGGAGTGCAAGCCCCGTTGTGACAAGGACCAGGAAGTCCAAAAGGGACGTGTTCTATAGTTCATGACAGCATGCCTCCTCCGAAGACCCTTTCCTCCAGGTTTGCCTGGGTGTATGAGGTGAAATCTTCTGAGCAACCGAGGGGCCTTGATATTAGAAATAGGTTCCCAGGTTCTTTCACTAGGAGGGTATCCTTTCAATTCAACCAGGTATTGAAGCTGGCCCCGTTTATACATGGAATTGCAAATCCGGGATACCTCATATTCTAGTTGGTTGTCGACCAGCAGAGGAGGAGGTCTACAGGATTTCCAGGAGGATGGAATGTAGGGTTTCAATAAAGAGGTATGAAAAACTGGATGAATTTTCTTCCAGGAGTCTGGTAGTTTGATCCGGTATGAGACGGGGTTAATAATTTCCTTGATGGGAAATGGACCATAGTACCGGGGGGCCAATTTGTTTGGTCTTAGATGTCGGGGTAGTAATTTTGATGACAACCATACTTGGTCACCGACTGCATAAGAGGGGCCTGGTCTTCTTTTGGAATCCGCATATCTCTTGGTCTGCAATCTGGCCTTCTCTAAGTATTCCTTGGCCTCCTGGTGTATGTTGACGAGGGTTTCGATCCAGGAGTCAACAGTAGGTACCGGTGTAGAATGAGGAAGAACAGAGGGTAAAACCGATGGATGGAACCCTTGACTACAATAAAAAGGACTGGTTTTGAGCGCTGAATGTTCGGAGTTGTTGTAGGCAAATTCAGCAACGGGTATCAGGAGTGACCAGTCATCCTGGACCTTGGTGGCGAAACATCGAAGATACTGTTCCAGGGTCTGATTTGCACGTTCTGTGGCTCCGTTGGTTTGGGGGTGATACCCTGAAGAGAGGGCACGTTGAATTCCCAGAATTCGACAGAGATGTTTCCAGAATTGTGAGACGTATTGAGGTCCTCTATCAGATAGGATCTTGGAAGGAAGCCCATGCAGGTGGAATATGTGTTCCAGAAAGATTCCAGCTAGTTTGGAGGAAGATGGTAGTTTACTGAGGGGAGTAAAATTAGCCATATGAGTGAACAAGTCTATGGTAACCATGATAGTAGTGTATCCTCGAGGTGGTGGTAGTTCCACAATGAAGTCTGTAGCAATGAATTCCCATGGCCTAGTTGGCAGTGTTGGTTGCAGTAGAAGACCCCCCGGTCTCTTGTTATCATGCTTATTTTGAGCACAGACAACGCAAGCTTGGACGTAGTGCTGTATGTCAGTCTTCATCTTAGGCCACCAGAACTGTCTCTGTATAAGACGGAGGGTATTGGTGATGCCACGATGCCTGGAGTGAAGTGTGTCATGACAGAGGTTTATTATTTTCTGTTATAATTTCTGTGTAGGAATGAGCAGTGCATTGTCCTTGAATAAATATCCTTCCTTGGCTCTTAGATTCCATTGATTTCTCCTTGACATATCCTTCCATAACTCAGAGGATTGGGTTTGCGCTTGGATTTCTTCCAGGAGGTTGACTGCTTGAGCTACGAAGATCGTGGGGGAAAACATCTTAGGATATGCCTTATCTTCAGTGGTTACGGATTCAGGACGTCGAGACAAGGCGTCAGCACTCAGATTATGTGATCCGGGGACATGAGTGATGTGGAACTGGTACTGGGCAAAAAAGTAGGCCCAACGCGCCTGACAACTATTTCTACATTCCAATGACTGTAGAATCGGAAGATTCTGATGGTCCGTACGGACTTGGACTGGATGTCTAGCTCCCAGAAGTAGATGCCGCCATTCAGTGAAGGCTTGGCGGATGGCTAACAATTCCTTTTCCAGGACAGAGTAGTGTGTTTCACTCGGAGTCAGGGTTTGTGAAAGATAAGCAATGGGATGTTCCAGCTTATCTTCTAATTTCTGTTTCAACACTGCTCCTATGGCGTAATTAGAGGCATCCGTTTCTACTAGAAATGGTCGGCTTATGTCGGGTTGGGCTAAGATAGGAGCTTGTGTAAACTCGGTCTTCAAACGCTGGAACGCTGTGTCTTGCTGTGTGGACCAGATAAAAGGGGTGTCCTTCTTTAAGAGAGCAACGATCGGTTGAACAATCTCGGAAAAGGTGGAATAAGAACTTTCGGTAGAAATTGGCAAGTCCCAGGAAGGATTGAACTTGTTTCACGGACGTGGGAGCAGGCCATGCCAGAATGGCCTTTACCTTTGAAGGGTCCTACCAATTCCCTCTGGGCTAAGGATAAATCCTAGGTAGTGAACAGAGGTAACGTGAAACAAGCATTTTTCGGGTTTGGCCAAGAGTTGGTGTTAACGAAGTCTTTGTAGTACTGCCTTTACGTGTTCTTCATGCTTTTGAGGCTCTTTGGAAAAGATCAATATGTCATCCAGATATACAATGACAAAGAGGAACAACATGTCAGAGAACACCCTATCCATAAAACGTTGGAAGACTGCCGGGGCATTAGCTAGTCCAAAGAGCATGACCAGGTATTCGTAATGGCCAAAGGGTGTTCTAAAGGCGGTTTTCTACTTGTCTTTTTCCCGGATACGGATCAAATGATAGGCACCCCGGAGATCCAACTTGGTGAATATTACTGCGCCTCTTACGGCTTCCAGGATATCTGAAATCAAGGGTAGTGGGTATCGGTCTTTGAGGGTGCATTGATTTAGGCCACAATCATCGAGGCAGGGTCTGAGTTCCTGGGTATCCTTTTTGGGAACAAAGAATAACGAAGCACCTGCTGGAGATTTTGATGGTGCCATTTTCAAGGTTGGTATCCAGGTATTCTTTGAGGGCCTTTTTCTCGGGTTCAGAAAGGATGAACATCCTGTCGAAGGGAATCACTGCTGAGGGTTCCGTTTCTATTGCACAGTCTTCAGGCCTGTGTGGGGGTAAGGCCTGGACTATGGCAGTCGAAAACACATCAGCGTAACCTTGATAGGCCTCAGGGACTTGTATGATACTGGAAAGCACGAGTGGTGTTTCTTGGTCTTTATGCGGTTCCTTAGTGGGTGTTAATGAAGGTTCCAGGAATAGGCAGTGAGACATACAAAACTCTGAGCCTAGGAATAGTGATCCTGCTGTCCAGTTGATATATGGATTATGTTTCTGTAACCAGGGCATACCCAATACCATGGGGTAGTGGGCTGACTTAATGATGTCGAACCTAATCAGCTCTTGATGGTGATTTATTGAGAGCTGGATCTCCTTGGTCTGCAGGCTTATGGGCCCTGAATTGAGGGGTCTCCCATCGATGGCTTCCACAGGCTGCAAGGTACTTCGTGTCTCGTACGGAATCTGGTGACTAGCAACCCAATCATGATCAATGAAGATCCCCACAGCTCTGCAGTCTACCAAGGCCAAAATGGGATAGGTCTTGCTCTTGGAGGGTGATAGAAATGCCTGTAGTATGACCAATTTGTTTTGTCCAGGAGAGTTCAAGGATGGAATTGATGTGGAGCGAACATCTCTCTCCCGAAGCTCTGCTCCATCTAGGATCAGGAGCTGGCGTTTCCCGAACGCCGAGGGGGGGCTAGAGGACATTCCCTAACCAAATGTTTGTCCGAAGCACAATACATACACAACCCCGTATGAATCCTTCTCATCCTTTCTTGCGGGGATATGGGTCCACGGAAGGCTCCTATCTGCATGGGTTCTGGTTCTGTGACTGAGCCTGGGTTTGTGTCTGTTCTGACGGTGCTCTCAAAGGACACCTTGGAAGGATTTCCCCTGGATTTCTTCTTTTCAGCCTTTCTTTCCTGGATACGGAAGTCTATTTGCATGGGAAGATCCATTAGTGCCTGGAATGAGTTTGGTCGAGCCACTCTGGCCAACTAATCCTTAATCTCATCATTCAGTCCTCTCCTGAATAGGGTGAAACTTGCCTCAGAGAACCAATCAGCTTCCTTGGCCAATTGTTTGAATTGGGTCACATAAGTGAGCATATCCTGGGAACCCTGCTGAAAGTCTAACAGACGTTCCTGGGCACTAAAGACCTGCTCAGGGCGATCAAACATGTTTTTAAGGGCCTGTATGAACCCATCATAGTCATCTAGGAGGGCATCGCCGGAGTTAACAAGGGGTGTAGCCCAGGTTAAGGCATTCCTGGAAAGGTGGGAAATTATGAACCCCACCTTAGCCCTGGGATCCGAAAAGTAATAAGGCTTAAATGAAAAGTGGACCTAACATGAATTCAGGAATCCACAAAGGGTTTTTGCCGACCCATCGTATTTGTCAACAATGCCGCCCAACAAGACGCTTTCTTTTGTGGCCGAATCCCGGGATAGGACCAATTGTTTGAGTGCAGCGTTTTCCGCCTTTAGATTTTGGACCTCGGTTGATAGTTCTTGCATGCCACGCATCAGGTCCTGAACAGCGGCTTCCATGTCGCTATCGAGTTCGGTCAGGTGGCGTCTCACACTGTCAAGGAGTTCCCCCCTTCTCACCTGGGTCCGTTCTTTGCTGGAGTCCTTGGTCGCTGCCTTCTTGAGGACGGACCTGGTTTTGAACAAGGTTGCCCGAGTCTCTTCCAACTCCAGAGTACGTTCAGTTTCCGGGACGCAGGTCCAAGAATCCGGGGAACTAGGAAAGGTGCAACTAGCACACGAGTCCAGGAAATAGGAGGAAAGGAAGGGGCAAGGAACGGGTAGATAGACAGGTACAAGGAAACAATACCGCGAGCTACGGGACACATGTCGGATCGCTACTTTTCAATAGCATTGAGAAGCGCAGAGCTGCGGAAGGCATGGTCTATTAATAGAATATGTTACGTCCAGCACGTGGAGCGAGAAAGGGGTTTCACGCTGGACGACCATGTTGGGAGTATTATGGAGTGCAAGCCCCGTTGTGACAAGGACCAGGAAGTCCAAAAGGGACATGTTCTGTAGTTCATGACAGTCTGTAGTGTAAAGACAACATCCAAATGAAGCACATTACCTCATCAAATGTGTGCCTTCTGGGCTTCTTTTGGAAACGAATTGTAGATGTACCCAACAAAGCCGTCTTCCTGTGGAAGAACAAATATATGTGTTAAAACCCCCTTTTTGTGTGATATGTGGGAAAGAGAGAAGTTTCACAATTTGTTGACACTAACCTTTGAAATATGGTTCTCAATAACGTTTGTTCGAATACGAAAATGTCTCAAATAGCGCCATCCCGCTTAATATAAATTCCATTTATTAAAGGAGACGCAGCACATTTGCCCCAGTTAACATTCATCTGAAAACAAAATAGGAAAACGTCACTAAACCAAACTGCTGACAAATGACCCAAATATCTAAAGGTCAGCAGCAAAGGACCATTCCTGTCCTCTGCCTCCTCATCATGTGTTCACTTGGAACTGTTACGTCGTAGACGGATGAACTGGCTATACGGGAGGTTTTCCTGAAGTGATTTAGGAGGAAACTCTAAGTATTCAAAACAGCATTCGAATCAGGTGGCTTTCTGAAAGATTTGACTTTCAAAATGTTTTCCTCACAAAAAAATTGAAATATCCAAAAATGCAATTTCCAGGGCACTTGTAGTATGGTTGAAGTGTTATTTGGGATACAAATGAGTGGCTCATTGTTAGGATCAAAGCTTAGTCCCTCAATCATAGAAATGGCCTGGGCTGTGTCTTTTATATACAAACGTGTTGGAATAACATATCAACAAAGTGGGCTTTGTCTTGCTGGTACCTGTCGGCATAGTATATAGTATACAAATATAACATATATTGAACCACACCCTGGCCTTTTCTTTTTGTCTTCCCTCTCTCCTGTCCATATCTGTCTCCTCTTGATCCCCTGTGGCACTGTAAAGCATTTCAAAGGATTTATAGTAATTCCATCGACATCCAAAGCATCTAATGCCATACCATCTAAAAGAAAAGCATTTAAAAAAGCATCTAATGCATTTTTTTCAATTTTTTCTTAATGGGGAGGTTCCCCCAAGCCCCCTTTTTTAACCTTTTAACCCCATTTTTATTAAACTAATACCTTTACCATCTAAAAAAAAATGCATTCAATGCTTATTTTTTTAAGATGCTTTTTTAGATGGTTTGGCTGTCGATGCTTTGGTTGTCGATGCAATGAGCGGATACCTTTCAAAAGTAGCATAATGGCTATATGCACAACGTAAAAATGTGTTCAGTGCTATCTTAATCGCTTTTGGGGCCCTGGGCACGTACATCTTTGGGGCCCCCGCCACCAAACCAAAGGAATTAAGTGATCAAGAATATCTCGTCGCAACCCCCACCCCCTCGTCCTGATCACAACATATAGGCTGATATGCTGACTTGCAGCATTCAAAATAAGCATGTTTACTCCCTTAAATTCACTTTACCATCTGCATTCTTGCTCTAATCAGAAAAAGAAACAAGTAGCATTTGAAGGCCAACATTAACAGTCTACAAAGAGGTTACTTATGTTCTAGTCTAGATACAGGATCCTTTTTATCAATAGAATCCAGGAAGGTATGCACCCTATAGATGAATGCAGAACTGTTTGTAAAAGGTACATGCAACCCAGAATAGATTGAGAACTCACATTAGCTGCCTCACAGAATGCAAAAGTGCTCAAACATGGAAAGAGGAGACCAATTGGAAGGAAGGAGAAATCTTCTCATACCATACCATGGCATGGATAGTAGATGCAGATCAGAAGCTACCAAGAAGGTGTCTGTATCCAGACACACTGAGATAAGAAGTGGGATATGGTTTTCAAATAGTGTTGCCATTAGAGATCAAAGGAACAAGTGCTGTGGGGTGCAATATATCAATGCTCACTATTATAGTGGAAGCAACACTACAGCCAGTGAAACCATGAGTGAGGCTTTTATAATGATCATACCCAGCGAAGGAAATCACTCTGAAGGGATGACTATTTTGAAAGGTTTAGGGACTGGCAATTTTGAGATGTTAGGCAATACAAGATTAAATGAGAGGCCCAGGATCCCACATTGGTTAAGGAGAGGATTTGTGTCAACCCTGAAATTTCTGCATTTGAACACTTTCTTTCCAGTTCTTATCATGAAGTAAAGCAATCTAATTTCATAAAACTGACTTGGAAAGTACACAAATCACATTACCAAACATGACCATTTATAAAAACAAAATATTATAGAAGGGTGTTACGCAAAATGGGAATGATTCTAGCTTCATTCTCTCCATCATCAAGGGAAGTATATAAGTACAAGCAAACCAATCAATGTGATTTAACACTTTTAATCTGAGTTTTTCTTTTGTATTTTAAAGCTTTAAATATTTCCAAAACAGTGGCCTGTGACATTGTCATTCATAAACATCCATAAAAACCTTTGACTTTTACAAAAAAGCAAATCGTTTTTTGTGTCAAATGAGCAAACCTTAAAATATGCTTGCCCGAGGCCTGCAACATCTGGTCTGCTCTCTTCTGTCTACCAACCCTTCCAGTCAAATGGCCTACATGAGAACAAAGATCAAGTAATGGGCTAAACAATGCCACTGCATGCAAGAAGGCCATCCACACATAAGACAGCACACTAATGTAAAAGATATTAGATGATTTGACCAGGATAAATGTATTGTCTGCTGATAAAATGGGGATACAAGCATGAATACTTTGTTCCATAGTGCTGAATTAGGATACTTATTCAACTCTTGAACTAACAGTTTATGCTCCTTGTTGGAGGTGCTTGCCTAGGTTTTACAACACGCCATCTGAACAAACCAATTTCTAGACCTTCGCCATACAGATGATATGTTCGTTTTTATAGCAACCCCTATTGGTTTTATAGCACACCAGGTGCTATTATCAGCAAGTACATATGCAGGTAGGTTTATAAACTTCAAACATAGGAAAGGCTCTGACAGCTTTGCCGGAATGTGCTATTCTAATCTTGCTATTCTAATCTTGCATATGAACACATATCTCTGCAATGAGTGCTTGACACACTGAGCTAACTTCTAAACGATTGCGACATTCAATTTATCAATAAGCATTACAACTTTAGTTATTTCCCATGATAAACATAATTCCCACAGGAAGGAAAGAATGCCACAGAGTTGTGCTGTTAGGAACACACACACTATGTATACCACACTGAACACAGAAGGCATTACGTGATGAATTGATCAGGGCAGAATGTCCTTGTCAAAACTGAAAGGCAATGGGCTTAGAACCTCAGCAGCATGCCATAAAATATCCTGACATGTGCTATTTAAATCTGTTGAACAATGGAATCTTACTTCTTTAGATCAGGCAGCCCTGTGGGGCCCCCCTCCAAGGTGGGGGCCCTGGGCAAGTGCCACTTTTGCCTTCCCATAAAAACGTCTCTGAACGTGTTTGCCTCCTTCCTTAATTTCTCATCCCCTTTCTTCTGCCCGGTTGCCATTGATCCATGCCTTCCTCTTAAATCACCAACCTCATTACTTTGCCTCGACCTCAAGTTGGTTTAAATACTATACAAGCAACTTAACAAAACACTTCCTCGAAAAGGTTCTCATTCCATCCTGTGGGGACATACTTACAATGTGCCTAGTTGGTCCAGATCAGCTCGCACGTTGTTTCCCCCTCGCCCCCAACACTCTCAATACCCGTCCAATGATAACCTTTTTCCGAATCTTGAATGCAATGTAAGCAATACCTGTGGAAAGGGTGCCCGTTTACTCTAAAGAGGCCAGCTAAAAAAGCAAGTCCCACTCAAACCAAAGGCAACTTTAGGGAAGTAATGCTAAATGTGCAGTGCCATCGTGTCACCTTGGGGGATGCTTATAAAATAGTCACACGTAGACACCACATAGACGGAATGCAATCCGAACATAGTCAGTGGTTGAAATGTGTACATACTCTCTTAGACTCTAAAGGAGGTCTACAATTTGCTAACTCTCTTGTGCAAACCACAAGCTGCTTTTCCCCCCAAACGCGTTTCATCTTTTCGCTACATGGTCAAGAAGTTCAGGGATCAATGGTAACGGATATCTGTTCTTAATCGTAATCTGGTTCAGGGCACGGTAATCTATGCATGTTCTTAGGTCTCCCTCTTTTTTTGGCACGAAGAACAAAGCTGAAGAGGCTGGGGACTTCGAGGGACGGATAAATCCATTAGTCAGGTACTGGTCCAAATACTGCCTTAGGTGAAGATTTTCGGGTTCTGTGAGGGCATAAGAGAGTGTAGGAGATACACATGATCCTTGGGGTACGCCGCATGAAATAGGTGCAGGCTCTGCAGCTGCTAGAGGAGAGAAAACTCGCATTGTCCTGTTATTTAGGAAGGACTGGATCCATGCGACTGCTTCATGGGAGAAGCAGGCTGCCGTGACCAGATGTTTGCAGAGTATTGCATGGTCTACCAGATCGAATGCGGCAGAGAGGTCAAGGAGTAGTAGGAGTGAAGTCGTACCTTTGTCTCTTAGTGTGTCTATTTGTGCCTTAAGGTCTAGGAGTGCAGTCTCAGTACCATGCTGTGGTCTGAAGCTACTTTATCTAAGATTTTCAGTAGGAACGGCACAGTGGTTATGGGGCGTTAATTGGTTGGGGTGGAGGGGTCCAAAGTTTGCTTTTTGAGGGGGGGGGGGACCCAGGACTGTTTCAGGTTGCTAGGTATGGTACCTGATGTGAAAGAGGCGTTTATGAGTTTAGTAATGAAGGGTGAGAGTTCGCGGGCGGCATCTTTTATGATTTGGGCTGGACATGGGTCGCCCTGGCAGTTATAGGGTTTGAGAGTGAGGATGACTTTCTCGACTTCTTTGGTGGAGACTTTGCGAAAGTAGAAGGGAGGGATGTCCAGTGTGGGTGGTGAAGGAGTGGATTTCAGAGTTGGTAATGAGTTAGTAGTCGCCTTGGATGGGGTGCCTATGTTGACAATATTTGGGACAGTTATGGAAGCTTTTTTGTTATTAATCTTCGTCTGAAGCATTGTTATCTTGTTGGCAAGGGCATTGTGTATGCCTGTGCACCAGTTCTTATCCTTGAGGCAGGAATCAGGGGCTTGGCGGGGTTTGCTCTTCCTAATTTTCAGTGGTGCGATAGCGTCCAGAGAGGCAAGCATCACTTCATTGTACTTTTCTACCATGAAGGCAGGGTCGGACTGTTCTGAGATGGAGTTTAGAGTGGGGAGACGGAGGGCGATGAGATTTTCATGGGTAATATTTTTCTTGTTTCTGGTAGGTGCGGTGGGAGCTAGGATACTGTTGTTCATGGGTGTGGTGGCTTCTAGGGTGAAGGATATCATGTGGTGGTCAGACCATAACCGAGGCATTATGGAAGTGATAGTAGTTGGGCAATTATGTTCGGCAATCCAATCAAGGGTCCTTCCTTTGATATGTGTGGGATCTGTAATCTTTTGAGTAAATCCTAGTTCCTCAAGGGTGCTGTTAATTTGTAGGGCCTTGGGGTCACGTGAGTCATTGAATCCGAGGTTCAAGTCGCCTAGGATGAGACATTGAGTAGAGTTTTTTAAGTTGTCAGATAATAGGTTCATGAGGTCTTCCTCAAAGGAGCCTAGGGGGCCTGGCGGTCGGTATATAAGGTGGATGGTGATGGTTTGATTGTTGGCAATGGAAAGTTCAGCTGTGAGGGATTCACAGGAGTTGGTATTATGAGGTGAGGAGAGTCTTAAGGCTAGATTATTTTTGACAATTATAGCAAGGCCACCGCCTCTAGACGTGGTGCGATCCATGCGTATAAGAGTGTAATTGTCTGGAATAGGTAGCATGATGGCTGGTCCTGCTGCGGGATGAAGCCAGGATTCCGTGATGGCCAGGAGGTCTAAGTTCTCGTTTTGGATTATGTCCGCTATTTCGGATTGTTCGGGGTGCACCCCAAACAATATGAGTTGAGCAAGCGAGTGAGGCTAAAAAGACCTCACTTACCCAAATGAATCAGAGTCCAAATCCATAACAGACTTCTTGATGAGGTAATTGAAGTCAATGGAAACAGTTGGAAATATTTCCTAACACGAGCCCATTTGACTGGCCTTTCAACTTTTAGACACTGGGAAGAGCAGGAGAGAAAACTCGACATCTGTCTTTTGAAGTTGAGAGCAATCCAGCCTGGTCTGGCAGCTTTCCTTTCAGACATCACTTCTGCACATTGTCATACAGAAAAACGTACATATCTGCACACCTGTACAGGTGCTCACTTGCACATGTTCACTCACTGATGGATGCACTCAAACATTTGCGCACTCACACATTTTGCGCACTCAAACATTTGCGCATTCACATATATGCAATCTCGCATAAGCACACTCGCATATTTGCATAAAAGCACTATGCATTTACCCTAACTTGTGACTGACCTGTATCTGTATGCCTACTGTAGCTCCCGTACCATGAGGCGCGGCTGTGCTGGACTATGCATTTACCCTAACTTGTGACTCACCTGTATATGTATGCCTACTGTAGCCCCCGTACCATGAGGCGCGGCTGTGCTGGACTATGCATTTACCCTAACTTGTGACTCACCTGTATCTGTATGCCTACTGTAGCCCCTGTACCATGAGGCGCGGCTGTGCTGGACTATGCATTTACCATAACTTGTGACTCACCTGTATCTGTATGCCTACTGTAGCCCCTGTACCATGAGGCGCGGCTGTGCTGGACTATGCATTTACCCTAACTTGTGACTCACCTGTATCTGTATGCCTACTGTAGCCCCTGTACCATGAGGCGCGGCTGTGCTGGACTATGCATTTACCCTAACTTGTGACTCACCTGTATCTGTATGCCTACTGTTCGGACCAGGAGGATCCAGAGCCCGAACCCCTGCTCAGACAACAGGTAAGCATGCACCTGCATGTGTTTACTCCCTCTGTGTCCCCACAGGCCATCCCCTCCCCTCTGGTTCCCCCGTGATGTTTCCTTGTGCCCCCCTTCTCACACACAGGTGTTGCTTGTTTTGCTTGATTCTTCTACCCTGCTCCCCGTGCCCCCTCCAGCCTACTTCTGTAGGAGTCTGTCCTGATACATTCTGGTTTCAACATCACCGTCTTGTGGCCAATGCTGGATTTGACTTTTATGGACTTCATTGATTCACTGTGCTTCACCCTTTCTCGTGGTGGCCCTGAATCATGCTGTTCCCATCTTGTATCCTGGGTTGCAACATTATGTGTTACTACTGACATCTGCAACTGTATTAGCTCTCTCCTCTTGCTTCTCCTCTCTTTTTGACTGCTTACTCTCTTGTTCTCTGCTCCTCTCCCTTTCTCCCTTTTCGTATATCCTCCCCTTACTTTCTTCTATGCACTTACTCTATCAGAATTGTCCCTAGACCTAGTATGAAAGCAACCTCTTCTGTCTCCTCCCCCCTCCCCTTACTTGTTTTTTTCCTCACCCGGCCCCTCCAGCACTATCTGAAATGTAGTCAGACCTAGTACGATAGTCGCTTGCTTTGTTCCTCCCCTCCCTTTCTGCACCCCTCTCCCTCACCTTTTGTTTTTCTCCGGCTCTACCAGAAATGTCGTCAGGCCTAGTACGGTAGTCGCCTGTCTGTTTCCATTTCCTTCCCACTCTCCCCCCTCCCTTCCTTATCTATGTCTTAGCTCTTGCACTATCTGAAATGTCGTCAGGCTGAGTACGATAGTTAATTTCACACCCTTACTGTTCACAGCCTGTAAGAATGTCATTGTATTTTCCCTTGTTCCCTCCCTTGCTTTGAAGCGCTTTGAAACACATTGTGTATAGGCGCTATATAAATAAACTATCATATCATGAACTATCATATACGTGCCCACAGAGCCGGGGAACTTCTGAACTGCACGAATCATCAACACAGCAGCTAAGCTATCCTGCATGTTCCCCATCTTCCCCCTAACCTAGCCCACTCCCCTCCCCTCTTCCATTTGGCAGGGGTGCTAGTATAAATCCCAGTAGCATATCAGAACATGTCAAGTGATACATTGACCTGGAGCATATACACTCAGAATATATAGTGCCTTATTAAAGGTATGGTGGGAACAGAAAAATCAGCATTTTAAGCACCAGTTTTTAAAATGCCACCAAATTACTGGTTGGGGTTGCATGGATTGTTTATGGCCTGGGCACAGAGGCAGTGTGGCATGGGTTAAATATGCAGAACTCTACATGTGCATTATGCTATGAATGTTCCATTCGATCACAGCCTCTGATTATGTGGTATTCTAAAAACAGGTGCTATTTTAAATCGTTTACCGTTACCAGCATCCCAAGTGTCCCTGGTTCCTGCCTCCCTCGACAGAAGTCACGGGTCGGGCGAGGCGGCTAGTCTCTGTCACACCACACCCCGCAGCTTTATTGCCGGGCATCCCCGCCTGGCACTGTATGCCCCCTCACCCTCCCCGCACTACGCCCACCACCCACGCCGGTCCGCAGCTTTCGCGAAACTGCACGGGACCCTCACCTGCCGCTGTCCCCCCACAGTGCTGCGAGCGCGGCGGGGCTCCAGTGCCGCCGGTGCTGCTGCCGCTGCTGCTCCAGCCTCAGGGCACGATCCCTTACCAGCCCGCTCAGCCTCACCTACATCAGCGGCAGCAGCTGCGCATGCGCCAACCACACCCGCCCTCTACCCGCCATCAAAGCAGACGCACAGGTACCCGAGGAAGGGGCGCTGCGTGTGCAATGCTACGAAAGTTCCTAACGAGTGCCGCTCGGCGCACTGCCCATGCCTCGCCCTGCCCTTCCATGGTACGCGCGTTCTGTCAGTGTGCTTTAAGTGACAATGCTCTGGGCACACTTGTTGCAGCGGGAAAGGGTCGTTTTATTTGCCACTCGATTTCCACTGGAACAGGGGATATTTAAGTAGTGGCAAGGTTTAACAAGTTAAGTGACATTCATATTGTAGGCAAGAAATACGAAAGCCCCCCTCGTGAACACGGAGAAATGCAATGTTTGGTTACCATGGCCACTTGGTCCATGCCAACCTTTCCTTGCCCGGGGGATTCTGCCGCACCATGCTCATGAGACTGTGAAACCCCGCACCGTTAATGACACAAACTGCCCATGTAGATATGGTAAACCACACTGTACATCAAACGATCAGTGTCACGCATTGTCCACTTCACACACTTCCCATGTCAGCAGCGTCCTCGACGCACAATATCCATGTCACCGCTATTAGCTATATCACATTTTCTTTCCATGCACAAATACTCTGTATGCCACAAACTGTGCATGCACAGCATGTCCACGATACGCCTTGCCGCACACTATGGCACACGATAATCATACGATCAATTTCCCGTGTCACATTCTATCCATGCCACCTTCTGGCCATGCTGCATATTGCCCGTACCACATTCGGACCACGCCACATCATGTCTATTAAATCTTATTTGAAAAGCAAAGACACACATTAAAACACGTAGAAAACCCACCTACACATATTACAACTATGGCCCTTTCAGTGGCTTTTACAGGGCATGCTTAACTACAGGATACAACTTTCCACAAAATGCAATAGACCCACAATCAGAAACTACCTGTTATGTATAAAGCTGTGTAAACCATTCTTTTTAGTTTTAAAAGATTTTATTATGTGAGATCATCATACAAGATATTCAATAACTATTAATAATGGGGTTGGACAGTTGGTTTGCCACCTACAATGTCTCTTGTTACTTTGTGGCTAGACTAGACATTGCCTGGAATAATAAACAAGCACTGTCCAGTTCCGAAGTTGCCCAAGGCTCCTCCTGAGTTCTTGTTACCCCTGGGCCTTCGTTCCTGGGCACATGCCGCCACACCTGAGCGGGTGTTCCTTACGCCCGCTCAGGTCCCCCCCAAAAGCACCCTACCTACAACCCCTTCTTGGAGTGCCCTAAAAATGTTGTCGGAAAAAACCCCCACCCCTTTCCTTGATAGGTGCACCCCATCCTGGTGAAACATGTCCGGATTGTTCCGGTGTAAGCCATGTCTTATGAAATGCAGCCCTGTGCTCTTGCAGTACTTTTCTACTTATTTATTTAGTTTCTTTCTGGCTATTTCGATTGTGTGCCTCTTCTGTGCCCCATACCAGACCCTTCTTGGTATTATTTCTGACATAAAGATCTCGGTTTTCCACCAGCTGTGGGCTATGCTATGCAGCGACTCGCAAATGTCCCTTTGTAATTTACCCCTATTTGTGCTCACCAGGTCGTTCCCTCCGAGATGTATAACTAGGTACTCAGGGGGTTCCTGAAACCTATCAGGTCCGACAGCCTGTCGTGAATGTCCTCCCAGTGCATCCCCGGGAGGCCCCACCAGGATGTAATTGTGTTTCTGAAATGTAGTCCTTGCTTCTCTTCTTTCAACCACCTGCCTGCCCGGGTCACGAAAGAGTGCCCCACTATCCATGCCGATTTGTAGGGTCCGGCCTCTATGGAAACGGGGAAGATAAGTGTTATATCAGTTCCTCCCTTATGTATTTTTTAAAACATTGCGACTTCCATCCCCCAATTCTTCTCACACCCTTCGCTCCCAGGCCCCCCGCCCATGCAGAGGTCGCTGCTCCTATCCTGAAAGAGTGTGTCCCAAATTTGGCTGGATCCCATCCTGCTTTTGTCACCGCCTGTTTCAATACTGCCTAAAACTGGTGCCTCCAACGGGACCCATGCCTTCCGCGGCGTGGGCGTTTTTTCCTTGTCGGCGTCCGGTCTCAGCTCCCTGAATTTTTCCCACTGAAAGCGAGAGATTGCATCAGCCACCACATTTGTTTCTCCAGCGATATGCCTCACCTTTATGCATGTATTCATTTTTAGGCTTTCCAGCGTGATTGCCCTCATTAATTCCAACACTATTATGCATGACGCACTTCCTTTGTTTAACACGTGCACCACCGCCATGTTATCTGACCATACTTCCAACTCCTTGTTTCCTAGCTCTTCCCCCCATGCGCATAACGTGACCCATATCGGGAAGAGCTCCAGCAGCGTTATGTTTTTTGTCCATTCCGCCACCTGCCATGTTTTTGGCCACTTGACTGCACACCATTGTTTCCCCAGTATTGCGCCAAAACCAAGGCCACCTGCTGCATTGGTGAACAACACCCTTTTACCTTCCTCGTTCACGGGTGAGCGCCATATCACCGACCCATTGAAGTATTTCAGAAATTCTGCCCACACTTCCAGATCTCTCTTGATTCCTCCCCCTAGCCTGACTCTGTGGTGCCCCTTTGTAGCACCTCTTGTTTTCAGCTCAATACTTCTCTGTAACACCCTCCCCTGTGGTATGACTCTTCCTGCGAAGTTCAGCTTTCCTGCCAGCGCTTGCAATTCTCTCGCTGTCGCTTTGTTTCTTCCTTGTAGTTCCTTTATTGTCTTCAGCAGATCCATCACCTTGTCCTCGGGGATCCGACACCTTCCTTTGTTTGAGTCAATTTCTATTCCTAGGAATTGGATAATCTGCGTTGGGCCCATCGTTTTCTCCTCTGTCAGAGGAAAACCCCACTCGCTTGTTATTTCCACGAATTTATCCAGAGTTGCCCTGCATAGCTCTGAGCCTTTGGGCCCAACGAATAAAACAATCGTCCAGGTAATGTACCATCATGGACTCCCTCATCTCTTCTGCCACCGCCCATTGCAAAAATGAACTTACCCTCTCCAAATATGCGCATGAGATGGCGCACCCCATCGGGAGACATTTGTCGACGAAGTATTCTCCCTCCCAATGCATACATAACCATCTTTGCGATCTGCTGTTGACTGGCAACAGGCGCAATGCCGATTTAATGTCTGCTTTCGCCATCCATGCCCCTTTTCCCGCTTTCCTGACCAGTTCTACTGCCTCCTCGAAATCTGAATATGATACTGTTGCATCGCTCTGTGAGATGCCGTTGTTCACCGAGGCCCCCGGGGGTAGGATAGGTGGTGTATCAGCCTGCGTTCCCCTTCGTCTTTTTTCGGCACCAGCCCCAGTGGAGAGCATATAAATTCTTCGAATGGTAAGGCCGTAAAGGGGCCCTCCACCCTCCCCAGTTCTACCTCTTTGCTGATCTTACTGGTCACTATATCTCTGTTCTCAATTGCCGACTTTAGATTCCTAGGAATGTCTTGCGCTCCCTGCCCAGTAAACGGGGTGTTAAAACCTTCTCTAAAGCCTCGTCTGATCTGGTCTGCCGTTTCTTGGTCTCGGTATTTCTGTAGCCAACTTTCCATCCTCTCGATTTTTACCGGCGTGGCCCCCTTCCCGCCCCAGTTCTTATTTCCGCATCTCATCGCTTCTGCCGCTTGGAGCTGCGGCCCTTGTGCACTTGGCGCTGCTGTGGTCACCCTTTCATCTCTCGCACTTGTGGCTGAACTTGCACTTCCATCCCCAGCTACAGTGTACCCCCTTTTCGAAACTCCTACATTGTCCTGGTTCTGCTCGTGTTGTCCCCGTGCTCCTGCTGCCCCCCCTCCCTGTGTTGTCGGGGGCAGGCTGCTCTGCCACCCTCTCTGTGACCCATAATTTCTGCTCCGAAAACTCTGGTCTCTATTTCTGTCATAGCTGGATTCGTACCTTCTGTTATTGTATCTATAATCCGCTTTGTAATCATTCTGCCAATACTGCCTTCTCTGCTGTCCCCCTGTGTTCCGCTCCTTGGAATCCCATTTCTCCTTTAGCACATTAAATATGTAGAGATTAAAGTTTTCTTCATCCCAACCCATGTCCGGAAAGCAGTCCATCTCCTTTCTGAATTCGTGACCATACTCCAGCCATGCGTCACCTCCAAACGCTGCGTGTACCTTCAGCACCCTCTGTTGATACGCAACCAATGCTACCCCGTCTTCCGGGAATTTTTGTAATATAATTGTAGACATTATGGTGAAGGCCGACATCCAGTTGTCAAAATTCCTTACTACTGGCCCCTTTTTTAGTAAACTTTTCTCGTCCTCCTTCATGTCCTCTAGGGCCACATTCATCCCCCTCTTTTGACAATCTAAGAATGTAAAGATATCGATCAATTCCTTCCTCCATATTTTTTCCTTTACTTTGTCATTTATGTACTAAGCCATCGCTTTCATTGACCTGCCCTGTGCATCTTTACCAATGGTTGGCTTGCCATATTTCTTCATGAGTGGCCCCCCATTTTCTGCCGCTGCCACCGTCGGTGCTGCCCCCGGTGGTGTGTCTCCTGCCACTGCGTTTGGCCCTGCCGGTGCACCTTGTGGTGCCGGGATTATCGGTGCCTCTTGCGGCACCAGGACTACTGGTGCCCCTTGTGGTACCGGGACCGGGGCTTCCCTGGGTTCAGCCCCTGCCCCCCTTGTCCCCCCTGCCCCTCTCTGTTTTTCCCTGCTCACCACTCCTCTCCATTTTACCCAAGCCCTTAGATGATCCCTTTCTTCGTCATCACTGCTTGCTTCAGATGAGGAACTCCCCTGCTGCTCCTCCCTGGATCCCTTCCCCCGTCTGCTCTTCTTGCCATTAGTTCTGGGCGATTTACCCGAAACCGTGACACAATTTTTTAACATTTGTACGATTTTATTTCCCACATTATTATTCACAGTACCTTTGTTTTTATCTTTTTTCTTTCTCTTGGTCGGTGCCTCTGTCTGTTCCTCTGATCTCTTCGACTCCGCTCTTACCCTCTTCTGTCCTTGCGGTACCTCGTCTTCTCCTTCGCTGCTGCTGGGCTCTATGAACAGCAGAGGTGACGGTGCCTTCCTCCTTTCTTCTTTCTGCATTATCTCCAGCACCCATTGTGCCCCATATTCCTTCTCTGCCTTTCTCCCCCATTCTGAGAATTCTTGGGCCCTTTTTGCTCTTCCTTCCGCCATCTTTCTTGTCTGAATTCTGTCAGCCACGCCTCTCTTTTGACCACGGCGAAGGTGCTTTGTTAGTTTGCAGCTGGTACTTCTGGGTCGCTCCTGCTCCGGCACTGCTGGGCGACTCGTAGCCACTGCGTTTAGAACGAAATCAGAGAGGTAGAAAAATGCGTGAGCCCGCAAGAGCAAACGTTTTTCCTTCCCCTTATCCAGGCACCAAGAGCCTACCCGCGAGCGGTGAGCTCTTACCTGGTTTGTGCCGCCTCTCCTTTTCCTGGCTTACTTATACACCCCGGCCTTTTGTTCCTTCTTGGGGGCGGCCGGGTTACCCCACCGATCCCTTGCTGTTATATTTCGCACCTTCCCAGGTGCTGTTTCCTGCCCTTTCCTGGGCTTTTGTGTCTTGTGGCGCCATTCGAACGCCCCTCCCTACGCTTTCGCCCCGTTTCCCCCCACCCGCGCCTAAACTCCCAGACCCTCTATCGTCCCGCATTTCATGCGGCCCGGGGCCTGGGTCATACTTTGCGATAAGATGGCAATGGCTGAACAATTGAATGATTAGCTAGGCATATGGTGGCATTAACTGGAAAATGCCTTTCTAGTACCTCGACCCAAAACTGTTGGCTTTGTGATTCCTTGTTTTTAAAAGAAAAGGAGTTCTGTGCATGGAACATATCTAAATCAAGAGGCTGAAGGCACACTTGGTTGAGGCGTTTTTTATTACACCAGAATCCATTTACAACTGTAATTAAGCCCTTAACTCTCATTAGAATGCTTAGAAATAACACTGGAAGGCCAATGGTTGATGTTAATGCTTGATAAAGCTAACTACAAGAGATCCCACTAGGATGTGTTTTGGGAGGGGTAGGTAGTGGGTGGGATTGGCCATAGGAATTAGCATGGCCATGGGCAGTCAGTGGGCTGGTAAACAACAAAACACCCTCAAGCTGTGCGTCCTTCCTCACAAGTCATCTCACTCTTAATTGTACTCCAGTTCAATAGTTTCGGCTTACAACCAAAATTAAAAATAGAATGAAGTAAACCTAAGGTAAAAGTGAACCTCTCGGGTCAGTTGCCACTCTGGTCCTTGGCTGCTCTGGTGAACTCTACTCTGGTCCTTGGCGCACTTGTGAGTGGGACCTTTGGTCCATCCCTCCTTTGGTCTTTGGCTCTCTGGGGAGTCGGTGGCAAAAACAATAGGCAAAACGCTTCAAACAAACGTTAGCTACCTGAAACACACATAACCACTGCTCCACAAAGCTGACAAAATATCTAAAACGTTCACTGTACAGAGCCATATCTTTTAAGATCTAGAAAGCAATCTTGGGCAGATCCCTCTGTTACTGCATTAGCCCCCTACCCTATTTCTTGCAGATCCTGAAGCTCCTAGAAAGTGTAAAAATGGCAGATGGTGTGCAATGAAAGACTCAATATTATAGCATAACAGGACATAGCAGAGTGTGAGGTAGTACTCTGGACGGGCCAAGCAACTTCAATGGCTCGGAGCAACAGGGGAGAAAAGGTAATGTTGATTCAACCAAATTTAGTCTGCTATACTAGAATCTCTGGTGCACTGATTGGCTGGTTAGACTGCCTGCCTGTCAAATTAAGTGATACAAGACTGGGGGAGGGCCAGTGCAGCAATAATGCAATTCTATGTGACAATATTGGAGCCACTAGCAGAGGAGCACCAGGGTACACCAATGTGTCCCTACACTTATTAAAATTGTCCTATGATAAAGGTGCAAATGTAATTACTTATAAGCACTCCAATTTGTGCATTTGAAGTCAGGGTGAGATTACATTATTTGCCCAGAATCACACACTTACGCTAAACAGTGAAGCATGGATTTAAACCCAATCTGCAGTTTAGGCATGGCCACTTTCTTCCAAGCTTTACTTTGAACATTTTGGGTGTCAAGGCCTACAATAATACTGTCCTATAGAGTTTACTTGTAAAATGAACAAATTGCATAGTAAAGAAGCATGACAACATGTAAATCCTTAAAGCAGCATGTGGAGCCAGAATAATATCAGTGTACCTTTATTTTCCGCATCCTGATTGGAAAACTGTAAGATGCAAAAGGCAAAATATCGCTTTACCCACTTTATTTTCAGCGTTTTAAGACACACAATGAAATAAGTTGTGTAATTAACTCACTTAGGTTTGGAGATTCATCACAAACCTCCAGTGTGTTGTTATGTTTTAAGAACAGTCAATTAAGGACATCAAAGCAAACTTCACTTTTTAGCAGTGGCGTCTGGTGATTTTTTTAATTGGAGGGGCGTAAATATGCCAGAGCGACCAAGAGTTGCGAGGGAGCCCACACCACTCAAGGGAGGTTTGGGGCAGGGGTTCTCCCCCCGAGAATGTTTTTTAAATAATGGGTGGAAATTGTGCTTTTTAGAGCACACATTGTTTTAGAAAAACTGGGTACAAAGCCAAACAGCTTGCAATTGGGTTTTGTAGAGTAACGCATGAAAAATAATCCAATAGATGCTAGTCACCAACAGTGCACAGGAGCATTTCTCCAACATATTTTCATGATACCTTTTCCCACATGTGCCAGTATAAAACATTTTGACACTGGCTGTGCCCATACATTTCCATGCTGACTGCAACATTATGCCCTATTATTCCCATATAAGAACATACTCATGCTTGCTTTGTGCATAATGCCAGTAATAAATGATACTATAAGCAAACATGTCCATGTTTGTTCTAGCAATATATAGTAGTATCTCCACATAAGAACATACTCCAGTTGGCTTTACAATTAAAAATGCATGCCCTAAGAATAATAAGGCGAACAAACTACTGGTGGCCAAACTCGCCAAAGCAAAAAGAAACAACACGATCATTGGCCTGCGGGATTCACAAGGTAAAATTCAATTCGCCAACCAGGACAAACAACGCCTGGAAACAGCCCACCTGACACAGGTGATGACCGCCCCAGTACGGGACGTGGAGGAACAGAAGGAATACCTGCGGAAGGCAGCACTCCCCCGACTAAAAGACTTAGCCTGAGACACTTTGGATGCACCGATCTCCAGCGAGCAAGTGGATAAGGCGCTAAAAGCTTTCAAATCCCGAGCCCCTGGCCCTGATGGCTACTCAACCAGATTCTATAAGATCTTCAAGCCCCAGCTACTCACACCACTGGTACAACTGTTCAATTCATTCAGAACCACAGGAGTTATAACCACCTCCATGCAAGAATCAATCACGATTCTGCTACTTAAGCCCGGAAGCGATTTGAGAAACCCCGCCTCCTATAGACCGATTGCCCTACTCAATATTGATGCCAACATTTACTCTAAAATCCTAGTGACACGCTTATCCCATATCTTGCCGGAAGCAATTCACGCCAATCAGAGCGGATTTCTTAAGCATCGATCTACAGCCGATAATATTCACAGAGCCCTAGACCTGGTAGACCTTGCCTCCCAGGACTCCCAAGAATTAGTGCTCTTGGCATTTGATGCGACCAAAGCATTTGATAAGGTAGACTGGACCTTTATGAGGCTCACCCTCGAAGCATTTGGGTTTGGTCCGGAATTTTGTACTATGGTATTGGCTAATTATAAATCGCCCAAAACCCTTCTCAGAATCAATGGCACCTTTTCCACCCCTATCGCCTTGACTTGCGGAACCAGACAAGGATGCGCACTGTCCCCTCTCCTATTTGCGCTGATCATGGAGCCATTCGTCCAACGGATCAGGCTGAACCCCCTGGTCAAAGACCTCCAGACTGGTACCTCGCATCACAAACTAGCTCTCTATGCGGACGACGTCCTACTGACCATCACAGAGCCCCGCTCCTCCCTGACTCAGGCCTTAGCCAAATAAAGAGCTATGGAAGGTTCACAGGATTCCCCATTAACTTGTGCCCAATCCAATGGAAGACAAAAGCAATTAACTACCTAGGGGTTTAGATTCCAGCTAACCCGAAGGATGTTTATGGTGCAAATTTCCCCCCATTATTTAAGGAACTGGAAACCGATCTAAAATGCTGGGCGACCCAAGAAATATCATTAATGGGCCGGATAACGGCCTGTCAAATGAATCTGCTACCGAGATTTATATACGCTTGGCTTGCTCATCACTTCCAGTGCCGATCCCAGCACCAGCCCTCTGAAATGTTCAGAGGAAAATGCTCCAATTCATCTCGAGGGGGAAAAAAGCTAGAATCCCTAAAGTCACAATGCTAGGTAATGCAAAGCTTGGCGGCCTCGGGGCCCCGGACCTACAGAGCTACCAGATGGCAGCCCAGTTGGCTTGCATCCAGGCATGGCAAACGCTTACCAATCGCCCCAGGTGGGTGGACCTCCAACAATCACGACTACCTCTCCCACTGCGCTTCCTTCCGCACATCCCACCCCCAGCGCGGCGACAATGGCAGGGACTGCTGGCGACCACCAAACACACCATTTCTGTCTGGGATAAAACCCTAAAGCAAAAGGGGATTCCAATAGGACTTGGTCCCTCCTCCCCAGTGTTCCTGAACCCAGCTTTCTCGCCCGGGGAATCCCCCCAAAACTTTAAAACCTGGATCACAGGAGGTCTGGAGACCCTGGGACAACTCTTCGAAGGAGGACAACCCTGTACCTTTGAACAATGTAAAGAAATCTTTCAGCTCCAGGAAAAGTACAGATTTGCATACATTCCGCTACATCACTGGTGCTCCCACCCACAGACCCGCCAAGCAGTCACCCGTCCCCTACACAGCCATTGAACTAACTCTCAAGGAGCTCCCGACCCGGGGCAAAATCTCCACTTTATATAAACGCCTCCAGAAGGATTTCCTAACCTCCAAAACCCTATCTATGGCCCAATGGGAGGCAGACCTGGGCCACCCCATAGAAGACCAATCTTGGGTAGACATCTGGAACCCGTGCCCACTCATCATCAGCATGCATCGCGAACAGAAAATGCGCATATAAAATACTTCTACGCTAGTACTACCCACCTCTAAGACTCCACCACATGAACCACATACTCGACCCGAAGTGCTGGAGACAAAGTGGCCAAATAGGGTCCTTCTTTCACATGTGGTGGACTTGCCCTAAAGCCCAAAACTTCTGGAAACAGTGTCTAGCGACCATTGCAGAAATCACTTAGATAAGGCTACCCTTAGACCCTGAACTTATTCTTTTGGGCGTCCCGGTCCCCGGAATTTACCCAAGATCTGGACCCAAAGCCAAATTGCTATCCCAATCCCTTCTGGCGGGCAGAATTGTGGTAGCCCGCTCATGGAAATCTGTGGAGGGTCCTCTTATGCCCCTTTGGTGGGTGAAAGTTTGGGATGTACTAATTGCAGAAAAGGTGATGGCAGCCAGGGCAGGTCTCCATCGCTTCCTGAACATTTGGGGCCCAGTCCTAGACTTTGACCAAGACTTTCCAGCCCTGACCTGTAAGCCCCAGCTGGCCCGAAGGATCCTAAATGATGGAGATGCCCCGTAGGAACTGGGGTAGGAGGAGCGGCCCTGGGTGACCCAACAACCACAGAGAGGGAGGGGAGGGTAATAAAACATGTTGTTATTGCGATGCATGTCATGTTTGGTCAAAAATCCTGTATTGTTATAACCTGCCTTGTTCAAAATAAACATATTTTAAAAAAAATGCATGCCAAAGTATGAAAACATGTCCAAACTGGCTGTAGTACTACATAATACCTATCATGCTTGCTTTACCAAAGACGTCTAATACAAAATGTTATGCCACTGTAAGAATAATACCACTGATCCTGCTTGCTTTATCAAAGATGCCCACTACAAAATGTCTTGCCTCAGTAAGAAATGGCTATACTGGCTGGATTGGAATGCAAGTCTAGCTACATAATAACACTTATCATGCTTGCTTTATCAACCATGCACAGTCAAAAAGGCCATGCCTTCTCCATGCTGTGCCAGCGCCTTGCAGTCAGATAAAATCACACTATTGATCAATGTGATTAAGTGTGATTGTGATGCGCTGGGGACACTGGGGTAAGGCATGTTGTTTTACTGCCCATCTATCATAGATGGCCAGTAAAAAAATGACACGCCTCTCCCCTGGTTCCCGAGCTCCTCACACATGCACACAATCAATATGGTTATGTGTGTATGCTAGGCACTGGGGGACCAGAGGGCAGGAATGGTATTTTTTTACTGGACATCTATAATAGATGTCAAATAAAGAAATTCCATGCCTGTCCCCTGGGCCTCACAGCACCAAACACACACAAATAATTAAAGTGATTATGTGGGTATGAAAGCAGCTGGGGGCCGGGGGACAGGTATCATATTTTTTACTAGACATCTATCATAGATGTCCAGTAAGAAAATACCATGCCTGTCCCCCTGGGCCTCACAGTGCAAAATACACACACATGATTAAAGTGATTATGTGTGTATGGAAGGCGCTGGGGACCCGGGGGGCAGGTATCATATTTTTTACTAGAGATCTATCTTAGATGTCCAGTAAAAAAAACACCATGCCTGTCCCCTGGGCCTCACAGTGCAAAACACACACACACACATAATTAAAGTGATTATGTGTGTATGGAAGGTGCTGGGGGGGTGGGGGCAGGTATCATATTTTTTACTAGACATCTATCATAGATGTCCAGTAAAAAAAATACCATCTCTGTCCCCTGGGTCCCACAGCACCTCAGACGGAGAGCTGATTTTGGCCAGTCGGGAGGGGGGTTGTGCAACAAAGGCATTTTTTAAATGCCTTGTTGCACAAACCTCCTACCCCCACTCGCCAAAATCATCTCAAACCAGCACAAACATACAAACGCACACACACAACATAGACACAGCAAGCACTTGCTGTCTCATTCACAGTCACAAGCACCTATCATGCAGGCACTCATAACACAAGCATGCATGCATCCATACACATATTTAAATAATAAACATACTAACACACACATTTACACAACATACATGCAAAAGATACACACAGCAAGCACTCATTCACACAAGCACCCATCATGCACTCACTTATAACACATGCATACATGCATCCATACACATATTTAAATAATAAACATACAAACACACACATTTACACAACATACACACAAGAACTCTGTTTCATTCACACGAACATCCATCATGCACTCACTCAAAACACAAGCATATGCACAACACAAGCACAAGCATAAACATACAAACACACAAACACACACATTTACACAACATACACACAGCAAGTACCCTCTGTTTCATTCACATGAAGATCCATCATGCACTCATTGAAATACAGGCATACACGCATCCACACACATATTTAAATAATAAATAAATGAGCATACAAACACACATTACACAACACACACGCAGCAAACACTCTGTTTCATTCACATCAGCATCCATCATGCACTCACTCATAACACAAGCATACACGCATCCATACACATATTTAAATACTAAATAAACAAACATACAAACACACACATTTACACAACTTACCCACAGAAAGCATTCTCTCATTCACACCAGCATCCATCATCGTACACTCACCTAACAACAGAAGCATGCACACATACATACACATAATTTAAATTTAAACAAATGAACATAAACAAACGTACCTTCTGCCGTGGGTCCGGTGCTCCAGCCCCCTGCAAGCATGAACAGGAATCAGGAAACTTTCTGATTCCTGCACGTGTGTGCAAGGGTCCTGAGGCTGGGTCCAGAGATGCCCGACTCCAGCCTGCTCTATCTGTATGTGCGAGGAGGCACGGGAGCGCCCACTTGCACATACAGACTGTAAAGACTGTAGTTGGGTATCTGTACTCGTGTTCTATATATGGCAGAGTAGAGGCACAGAGCACCCCAGCCAAAATTCTCTATTTGGTAACTTTGGGCGAGCAATCAAGGCTTAAGCTCTCAGGAGGTGATGCAGGCTGGTTCCTAAATACAGTGTAGTCCCCAAGCACCCACAAAGGAATGTCCACACACCATTCTAGTGAAAACACAGTTCTTTATATAAATAAGGCTTTTGATTATGTACACATACAATAACACACTTTGTGCTCAGGCAATTCTAAAATGATAAATATATACAGTTTCTATGTGGTACCACAATTACTTCTTAGATTCCATTAAAATGCATCAACTGTAGACAGTGTCAAATGGCATACAAATCAATTAATAAAGTGAACCAACAATATATTTAGGAGGAAAAAGAGTTGAACACTTGGCAGAATACTGGGCGCCTACCACTAGGCACAGTTCTGTATGAGTATCCCCCCACCTGGGCAACCTGTAAAATAAAGCTATAACACAAGCCCAGTCCATATATTGTTTATGAGTCTTATTTCCCTCTAAAAAGGTTCGACTGCCCCAATGTACCCGGCATAGCAGAGTTTGGCGTTGGGTTGCTGACAGATCCTTCTTGAGTGGCTCCCTTTAAGGCAGGAGCCACGGATCGTCGAGATCCCTTAAGAAATTACGAACAAAGACGTCGAGGCAGCAGCTTCGGTCCTGGCGTTGCTCGTCGATGATCAATTGGGGACGCCCTGCGAAGATGAGGTGTGCGGTGCGCCTCGACGACGATAGTTCATTGCCGCAAAAAGCTTATGAAGAACTTTGGCCCATCAATGTCGTCGAGTTGTCAGCGTCTCTGCAGTCTTCAGGTAGCAGAAAACCCACCGGCGGATGCTCCTTGGCGCATTGGCGACCTCAACTTTCTCCGGCGGGACAAAGGGGCCGGCAGTGCTGGTGAGGGTGTTCTTGAATTGAAAGTGTCTTAATCAATGGAGCGTTGCTGCTCCGGTCAGCGGCGGCACAACGTCAAGCTGTCCCCGCATCTGGACAACACAGCTTCGACTAGCCTCCAGCGGTTATAGTAAACCTGCGAACCCTGGTCGACAACGGTGGATGGCTGTCCGGGTGCTTCTCTTCGGATTCCTCGGCAGTCCCAGTCTCCGGTTGACACTCTTTCAAAGGCTGACATCCAGGGCGCTTCGGCGAAGGTTAGCAGTGCACAATGATCCCTCATAGCTCGGGAAGAGGTCTCCTAGCCAGGTCCTCTCTTGGATCAGTTTCGACGGCACGGCAGCTTTCATATTGCGGTGAAGGTAACAGCAGTCAACCTTCTTTTTCGGGCTCGACTTCGAGATTAAGCATTATTTTTTACTTCAGCTTCTGAATGATTTCCATCAGTGAGCGGTCTCCAGATATACTGTTTGGTCATTCATTCACTCTTCTGGGTCACACTCAGGCAACCAATCATTCAGAAGGGCATTCATGAAGGCAGGCAGCCAATCAGGCTCACAGTGCATTCAGGCCATTCCCCTCCCTCCAGACACTCACAACAAGGAATGTGTATTGGGATAAGTACCCAGCCATTCAGCACTCCACACTGCATTCATACCAGTTTCAGGCAGGGCTGTCTCAGTCTCTGTGTCACATACCAGTAACCAGACACCCATAACAAGAAGTGCATATTGGTCATACACTCCATTCACCCAGGTCCCATTCCAAGGGTGTACCCACAACATACAGTCATTGGGAAGGCTCCAGCCAATCTGGCCTGGACTTCCCCACAATACCATACATGGAACTTCCACCCAACAGCCAGTCAGGGGGAAGGGACAGAGTCAGGGCTTCCCAGGCCTGTGGGAAAAACAAGGTAACAGGCAATAAAAAGCAGGAGGCCACAGGGGCCATCTTGTCTACTATCAGGAATCAACTGATTCCAATGGCAGTGCCTGGGTATCCCAAAATGGAGGATACTCAGAGCACCTGTCAAATCCAGCATGGAGCTGCCACCAGCCCATACCCTGCTCTGTGGGCCACGCACAAGTGCCCAAAAAAATACATTATGTGTACAGGGTTGTACCCCCACCTATGGGTGCCATAATGGTATCCCAAGGCTCTGTTCACCAAACCAAAAAGAGAAAGAGCTGCACTGCCAGGAATCCAACATGGACTCATGTGCAGAAAATAACACAGAACACACATGATAAAGGACTATAGGACAAGGACATGGAGGCCCTGTTCCTCCAATGTAGGACGTGCGGTTCCCATGCAAGGCTGCCAAAGCTAACGCCCCCAGCCTTGCATGGCTAATTGCCTGCAAGGGGAAATGTAACTGTGAAAGAGAACCAGAGTTCCCTTTCACAGTTAAGAACACTCCCTCAGTTGAAGAAAACAGCTGAGGGAGTTTTTGTATTTTACAGGGCTGGCTCCTCCATAATGGGTGAGAGGGGGCCAAGACCTGGTGTGTCGACGCCTCCTTGGCCATTATGGATGAGCCGTCCCTGCTTTTTAGCATATCAATTGCTATTATACATTATGGGTATGAACAAATATTTCAGAGGGTGCATTTTTGCGTTGCTCGCTTCAACTGTCACAGATTTTCAAGGTGACTGGTGGTCTTTCAGTTGGAAATTTACCATCATGCATAAGAAAGGCTATGCTGCTGATTACAAAGGAAATGTGTTATTGAGTTCATTACGGCACTGGCTGCAGAGCTGGGGACACAGCCTGTGTGTCTCAGGGGGGCTGCGACTCAGGGAAACAGGCAGTGCTACATCATACGAGCCGAGCAGATTGTACATTTGCCTGGAAGAAACAAAATGCGTCCATGACCATGTTCCTGATCCTTTGAACTGTTAAAGACTCAGCACGGAACTCCGCCCCTCAACTCACATTGGGGTGGGGGGAGGGGTCTGGAGCTCGATGAACTCGTTATCTGCAGCAGTTCTGCTTGATTGCTCCTTATCCCCTGGGACCTGAGTACTTCTGTGAACCACCTGCCCCAAGTAGTTTATAATGGAGGCAGCAAAAGAGGAAGTGACAACTACAGCCAGAGGTGGGTGGAAGTGTCATATAAATCATTGATAAGCCGTCCCACTAGTTTGTTTGATTTTTAAAGGGTGTACCTCTAGTTTAAAGGCGCATGGAAAGCATCATGGATGCATTTCTTCCTCGAGCCAAATAAAGAATCAGCTCGGCTCAGGCTACCATGCACCGCTAGGAATAGAAACCCACACACAGCAGCATCCCTGGATCCGCAGACAGAACCTTAGAGACCTCACAGACACAATTCTTTAAGCAGCAGCAGAGCCTTTCATATGCATGATCCGCATACCTGAGTTTATTACGCAACTTCTATTATTCCGCGTCTTAAAGCACTGAAAGTACGCTGGTGTTAAATAGATTTTCAGGGTTGCATTAATTTGCATTCTGAAAATTATAGTTTACCATTCAGAATTTTGAAAATAAAGCTAAAAAGATATTAAGATGTTGCTCTACAGATCTCCATGTTGTCATATGGCTTTACTGTGCAATGTTTGTATTTTGTAAGTAAACTCTACAAGAAAGTATTATTGTAGGTCTTGAAATCCAAAGCTTAAATGTACCAAGCGAAGCTTAGAAGATAAGTGGTCAAATTTGCAGAGCGGGTTAAAATCCTGCTTCACTGTTTAGCCAAAATGTGTGATCCTGGTCAAATAATGTAATCTCACTCTGGCTGACTTAACTGCAAAAACTAGAATCCTTAAATGTGATTAAGTTCACACTATTTGAAAAAAAGACACCATTGCAATGGGGCAGATGTAATGAGTAGCAACAAAATGCCGTACCCTCGTGCTCTTCTGTTGATGGTCCCAAAAGCCATCAACTAGAATTGGATTATTGCTGCACTGGCCCTCCCTTAGCCCTACATTACTTAACAGGCAAATATATTGGCCCACATTACGAGTTGGGCGGTACATGTTAAATGTGGTGCTATTGCCATATACTGCCACATTACCACACCACCCAACTATGAATAGGGTGGAAAGTTGGAGGAGTCACCTCCAGCTATGAGCTGGAGGTAAATCTGCCAACTTCCCACCCATTTTCGGCAGAATTACAATGGCAGAATTACTGCCATGGTAATTCCACTGGAATCCCCCATGGAGTCCAATGGACTCAAATAACATGGGACTAACACCATGTACCGCCACTTGTAATCTGCCGGTAATACTGCCGGACCAAGTGGCGGTAATGGTAATACAGTTTGGTGGTATCTGGGTGGATTAGAGGTGTAATACATTTTTTTAAAACAAGTGTGCCGCTAACTACTTGATTTATATCTGTTCCCTGCACTAAGTTCATACCTAAACAAACATTGACAAAGTCAACCATTTTGGCTTGGTTTGGGCTTGTGCATAGGTGTTAGATAAGCATGTGCCAGACACTTACATTCCTAGATTATCACAATATGTTCCAGCTGTTGCATTTTTTGGCCAAGTAATATCATTATGGGAGTACCTGGCAAATGCCTATCTGATGCCTACACAAAAGCCAAAAATGTTTTCTATTCCAATGCTTGGATTCAAGTGAAGAGGCTTCAGCTAGAAGGTTGATTGCAAATACAAAGTGTATTGCGTTTTAGGTGCAGTATGGATTTGCTCAAAGTATTGAATTTCTGTTTTGCCTAATTACTGTTATTTACAAATAAAACTATTCATTAAGAGGAAATGATACCATTATTTAAAATGAACATTAGAGTATCACCTGTCATAGATGGAGTAATGGCCTGTACTATTCCTGCAGGAAATTTGATTTTTTTTACCTACTGACACTGTTTAGAGCCCTATACAGTTCCAATTGTATTGCCAATCAAAATATGTTTACACTATTTCTGTAATTGTGTGTTTTAGCATCGATGATGTTTCACAAAAAACACTAATAGACATGCTCTGAAGAGACGTATATCAAATAGTATTTTATTTAATTGGCATGCACAGTTTTACAAAAGATTTCTATTTCGGAAAATATTGTTTTTATATTTCTGTCTGGGACTAATTTAGTGGCATCTGTTTATTATTCCTGGCAATATCTAGTCTGGCCACAATGCAATAAGATACTGCAAACGGGACGGGAAGGTTGGTCAAGCCCTGGTCTGCCCCGTCCTGCCCCGCTCTGCCCCTCCCCCACTACTTCCCCAAACCTTACACCATCCCACTACATCCTTTTTGGATGCAGCCAGAGTACCACTAGTTCTTTTTTTCCACTTCCACCACTGCATACAGCCTGTCAGATCACTCCAATGTCACTATCCAGTGATTGCATTGGTTGGCAGGTTCCCCAACCCAAACCTAATGTGTAGGATTCTCATTTCATTCCTTGTCAGGATCTCTAGATAATGTGCAGTTTTAAATGAGTTGTGGAATGACATTCTAGTGTTATAGAGTGCCAGAGCCGAGGAGTCGTCTGCCACCAATCCCCAGTGGGAACCCAAAAGATCCCTGCTGTGCTCATTCTGTATGTGATCAGGGATTCTTAAAATAGTTTGTTTAACTTTTATATATTGGATCTCAGCACTGATCATAACCAAACCACGGCAATGAAACAGATATACAGTGGCAATAATTAAGCAAATAATACCCGATCCGGAAAACTGAATCGGGTGGTTATGGCCCGGGGGCCCAATTTACAGGTCCAAGGGCAGCGAGGTCATTAACAAATAGCCCAAGTGTCGTTACCACCCGATCCGGCATGCTGGATCGGGTGTTATTGCTATTAGCACCCTGGGTTTTCAATCCGATCCGGAAACCCAGGTTGCTAACTGCAATGTATCGTTATGTGTAAAGCTGAATGTATGTATGTATGTGTGTATGTTTGTCCGGCTATACAAATTCACAACGTTCAACCCACGTCTACCAAATTTTGCATGGGTTCCTCTTTTGTCTGGGCAAGATCGTAGTCTATGTTTGGATGCACAAAATTTGATATGCAAAAGATTTTTGGGATGTGTGTGGGTGTATGTTTATCCGACTATACAAATCCACACCGTTGAACCCACTGCTACCACATTTTGCATGTATTCCTCATTTGTCTGGGGCAAGATTGGATTCTGTGGGCCTCATTACATGGTAGGCGGTAGCCATGGCACTATTAGCGCCATGGCTACCCCCTACTGCCGTCGGAGTCCGGGTTCCAGGAATAGGGACTTTCCGGTCTATTCCGACCTTTGCGGGACTGGTAAGTCCCCATTCCGGGAACCATTCCCCATTCCCATTTGAGCCCGCATAGGGCTCAATGGGAATGGGGGAGGAGCAAATAACGGTACCGCTATTAGCGGTTTCCGTTATTTGCTCTGAAGTCCCTCGGCAGGCCCTGTCATTAACGTGTGGTCTGACCACACGTTAAGGACGGGACCCACTGAGGGACCTCATAGTATGGCGGTAAGGGATTACCGGCAACGGTGCCCTTACCGGTGCCGGTAATCCCTTACCGCATAACATGTAATGAGGCCCTACGTTTAGATGCAACAAATGCACTCCTTAGACACCCTCATTTACTGATGCTCACCCCGATTGACTACAGTAGCTACTAGAAGGAGGCAACATTTTGAAAAGTGTCTGAAGCAAAATGTTCGATGTGTTGGTTATTCCTTTGAAATGTATTACTACTGTGTACAGTTCAAAAGTGTTTATTGAAGCATTTTTAAAGGGAATAAACATTATTGTTTTTAAAAATGTATTCATCACGCCACTACAAATGTGGGAAATGGCAAGGTCACAGTTTACTTTAGTTGATTCACAAGCACAATCAATATTTCTTTGACATTTTCTCAAATGTGCTAAAGCCTTTGAGTGACTGAAACATGCTGCACAAAAAAACAAACATCCCTTGGAAAAGCTCCATCTTATGCAAAGCGAAAATCAATACCAAGAGCTTCTGAAACACGACAACAAACAGCAGCACGACTTGCCGACCAGAGGACAAGAGCAACTTTCTCCAGGGCAAATGAGATGCCAGAGCAAACAGAAGCAAGACTTGCCGACAAGAGGACAAGAGCAACAGCCTCCAGGGCACATGAGACACCACTCGATCGGGACACAGGCAAAGCCGGGTACCCCAGCTAGTTTTGCATAAATGGACAGGACATGCAGGCGATGTCCCATTCATTCATACAAAATACTTATATAAGATGGCCGCCGTGGAGCTGAAGGAGCGGCGGCCATGCAGAACCCCTCTTCCTTTTCTATAGCAGCCCGAGAGGCTGAAGCAGCATCAGCGGATGTGCCCCCGCCAGAAGGATAAGATGAGTGGGGTTGTGGGTTCAGGGGCGGTCAGGGAAGGGAATGGTGACAGGAGGGAACGGGAGTGTGGGAGGAAGATGGCGTGGTTGGAGAGCACCCTTCAGGTTGATCAGAAAATGGGCTTGGATTGTGGTATTCGGCCCGCGATCCGAGCAATCTGATTGGTTGGCTCCCCCGCCCTGGGTGCTAATAATGCAATAGACTACACATAGCATTAGACACTTTCTGGTAATAACAGCATATTAGTATATCTTTCAAGTGTTTCAGGAGGGAACAGAGACTTGTGGTATGTCACTTGGACTCCCACAATCTTGGTCTGAATTTGAGAGTCTTCTGATAGTCTGTAAACTCTGTCCAGTTGGCCATAAGCAGGGAGGAGTCAGAATCCAGTAGTTCATTTTCATGTTGCTGCTCCAAAAAAGATCTCTCAACCAGTCGTCAGCTGTCACAGGAGTTCTGTGTGACCATGAAAGAAGGGTTCAGCGCTTTGCCAAGAGGCGACGCATCACCAGTAGTTTATTGGAGAGTTTAGCTAGGTCACATTTCCCACCAATTAGGCGCACAAGAGCCTGTGGCGGGATGTCCTTCCCTAGAGTCTTGCTCATTATGGCCAAGACCTCAAGCCAGAAATATTATATTAGAGGGCAAAACCATATGAAATGGAAAAACCCACATCTTCACTGCCACATTTCTTACAGGCGCCATTTTGCAACAGGTCAAATTTGGATTGTCGCGCTGGGGTAATACATGCACAGTGCAGTACCTTAAACTATATGAGTTTGTACTTCGCATTGAGGGATACCTTGTGAGTATAACTACACGCTCTTTTCCGTCATCAATAGTTGCCTGTAAATCCTTTTCCCACTTAAGCTTAGCGCTAAGGTGAGGGGGAGGCACCTGGCACTGCACCAATGTATATAACATGGAGACAACATGTCTGCAACTATGTTTTTTAAGAAGGGAACTGGTGTGGGTTCATTAGGGAAATCAGGGTCCCATGTTAGAAAGGCTTCTCGCATTCAATGGTATTGAAAAAGAAGGGCAAGGTTCCCACCCACCTTTTCAACACACTGTTCACTCATGCGCACGATCGCCAGCTTGATCCAAGAGTGTGTTGGGGCTAGACTCCGTATCCACCAAAGCGCAAGCTTTGCTGCGTAGGGGAATGTAGGGCCTGTGCACCGATAATGACCTGTCCAGTCATCTAAAGTATAACTAACTGGGTCGTATTTACATTCATCCTGTTTTCTAAGAGAGATCAGTGGTGATTGTAGTGCAAGGGGGTGCACAGTGGTGCGTTCGGCCCTCAAGTGCAAGTGTGGAACATTATTGGGTACCCAATAAGACACAAAGTGAGCCTGAGCAGCCAAATAATAAACTTCCACATCTGGGGTTGCAAGCCACCTTGTTCAAATGGCTTGACAAGTACTTCCCAACTGGTTCTAGGACGTTTGGAGTCCCAGGTCAGCTGTATTAGTTGGGACCATAGCTGGTTAAAGAATCATTTTCTAGGGTATATCAGATATTTTGAAATAGGTATAACATTTTAGGGAGGATAAGCATCTTCATGAGGGAGATCCTATCCCAGATCAATAGCGGCAGCACCTTCCATTTGGATACCTTGTGGAATAGTGCCTTTAATTTATCCCATTGGTTGTCTGTGAGTTTTTGCTCATAATCTCATCTAACTGTGATACCCAGATATTTCACCGGAGAACCCTCCCATTGGTAATCTCCGATATTTGGTGGGTATGCAGTATTATCAGTGAAAGGGAAAAGCTGTGATGTAGACCAGTTAAATCATAGGGCCGAGTGCAGCCCAAACTGGATCTCTACCTGGGTCAGTGGCACCAGGTTGACCTGGAGGTTTTTAATGTATAAAAGGATGTCGTCTGCGTACAAGGAGACAATTTCTCTCCTGCTACAGATCGTCAGACCCCTCACTGTGTGGAGTAGACTCAATCTAATTGCTACAGGTTCCATTGCAATAGCAAAGAGAAGTGGCGACAGGGGAAGCCCTGTCTAGTCCACCTACTCAAACGTTAAGGGTTACTGGTGTTGCCAAAGCCAGAATCCTGGATGATGATTTGAGTAAAACAAGTGGACACTGCTCAGGAAGTAGCCTGACAGCCCCATGGCCTCAAGCACAGAGAACAGATATTGCCAAGAGAGGGAATCAAATGCCTTTTTTCAGCATCTAAAAAGACGACGACTGCATGGGCCTTTGAGCCAAACTGGGCTACCATAGCAAAGAGTCTGTGTAAATTTAGAGTTATTGACCTACCCGGGAAAATCCCTGACTGGTCTAGATATATAAGAGGTGCAATATGTGTAAATAAGCGCAAAGCAAGGACTTTGGGAAAAATGTTGGTGTTGAGGTAGAGTAATGAAATTGACCTATAAGAGGCACCTTGTGGGAATTCTGTTGGGTTTTAGGATGAAAGTAATCAGAGCCTTGTGACAGGGGGCAGTGTACCCAGGGTGAAGGACTCCTCCCAAACTTTGATCAGGTGAGGTGCCAGCCTGGGAGCATATCCCTTGTAGAATTCGACACTTAGGGCGTCCGAGCCTGGGGACTTCACAGTGGCGAGATTCCTCATAGCGTTAAGTATTTCTGCAGTGATAACTGGTGAGTGTATCGCCTCCAGGCCTCAGTACTAACCTGCCAGGATGGAACCGTGACATTTAAGCTCACAGGTCTACAATTAGGACTGGTTCATTTGCTTTGCATAGCTTAGCATAGTAGTCCTAGAGCGTTTGCAAGATTTTATCTGAGGAAGTTTGGAATTGGCCATCCTCACTTTACAGGGGAGCAATATCCATACTGTCCCTCTCGCACTGCACGAGCATGGCCAGGTTGGCCAATTCTGATATATTTATGGGCCAATATTAGACCTTGCAGAAAGCGTACCTAAATATCTTCCACCTGCCTAAAATGATCACGCTTATTTTTGAGTGGGGGGAGTATAACCATGTCCAAAGTTTGCACCATTACAAGATCCAGAGCTTTAATCTCGTTCTCCGGCCCAGTCAATTATCGTCTTATTGCACAAAAAACTCCCATCTCAGAACTTCTAACATAGAATTTAAAGGCTTCCCAAACCAATGCTCTCCATGGCATGGAGCCCAGGTTAACACTAAACAATGTAGAAATTGCTGTGTCTATCTCCCCTTGGAATGGTACATCAAACATCGCCTGCAGTTTTAACTGCTAGAGAGGCCTTCTTCTCTGTACCACATAAAACACACATGGGTCCATAAGGTTCTAGGCAATATGATGCAGGATACTGTATTATGTATTTATGCTGGGGGTGGGGGGGGGGTAGTTGATATTAGTTCAATATTTGAGTACATATCATGTATCGAAGGAGTACAATGAAAAGTCTTCCTTGTCCTGATTAATTCATGGCCATATGTACTTCATGTGCAGCAAGTGTAAGGGACCTATACTTAGAACTTGATCTATCTCTGACAGTGTCTTGTATGATTATAATTGTTTTTCTTATAATGCACTTAATACCGAAGAGCGTGGACCAGGATTCGAACCTGGGTTGCTCTGCTTTGTCTTGCTTCCAAGATGAGCGTATTGCCACTGAGCTATAGTACCCATGTTAAAGTCCCGGGAGGATAGCTCAGGTTCCGTGTTTAGAAACATCTGGGTATTTAAGCGTGTTATAAATATGCAACTAAGACAACAACAAAACAACAAAAAATTCTGTAACAGTGCCTCGATGCCCCCAGGCCGTGTGAGTGCTTTAAAAATGCAAATACATTTTTTGTAAAAAGTTGCCCGCACAGACAATTGAAGTGCCAACATACTTCAACCACAACCATTTCCAGACCATCCTAGGTCATTCTGCACTTTGTACTGATGGCACTCTCGTTTCCACATGCTTGTCCATATCAGTACACGTGGCACATCTACTCATGTTTCAATTTAATATCTCAATCCATTGCAAGCCACCAGTACCTTTCACGCCACTTGTGCTGTGCTTGGTCACTGTTATTCAAACTCAGCTCTCATGGGATAAATCTTATGGGTTACAAATATATGAATCACTCTAAGATACCTCAGAGCACACACCTTTTGGATAGGGCTGGAGTTCATTGTCCAGCTGCTTCACTGGGGCAATCTTCTCAAACGTACAGCTTGACCATGTGAGCATGTGATCTGCTTCAAGTTGTAACAACCACTGCTCTTCAGGTATGGTACCTTCCATGATTTCAATGGCCTCAGTGTCACTGGCAACCGAGGAATGTTCCTGTCTCCAGTCGTAATGGCCAGTTTACCAGTTTGTTCCTCCAACCACCAATTCCCTAAACATCAAACCCGAATTCAAACCATGTCAAGGACAGGTACATTAAATGACACAAAGCCTTCTTCATGCAGACTAGAGTGAGAATGTGGAATAACACTGTATGATCCGTTTGCAGGGTAAATTGTCTGCCCCAAATTCTTAAAGGGCTCAGAAGCCAACACACTAACCTCATTTCCCGTTAATTGGCAGAGTAGCTTGACTCCGAGCTGTTGAGTGTCTTCGATGCCAATATAAGCACGGATTCAGCCTTAGATATCCTCTGCCCCATATTGCATGTGCTGGCATCGATGGGCATCATTTAGGAGTCACTAAAGCTAACAGTACTACTCCAGGGTATTTGCATGGCATCCCTGGCTGGCTGTGACCTCTGAACTATCAGCCAATCAGGTAGTAAGGGGCATGTCTATAGCTAGGAAAGGGACACCAGGGATTCTTAGTTAGATTTTGTGTCATACATTTGTTCACAACAAACCTGTACTGCTTCCTATAGTTTATGGAAGGTATTACATAATATGTATATTTTCTTAAATTAGTCTCTATCTAGAACACATTCTTCACTACGTGTGTACCACAAGTACACTCTATTGCACAAACGTGAGCCTGCGTCTGAGCAGAGAGCAGGCATTGTCATGGGGAGACCGCCCACATGGCTACTTGGGCCTCGCTGGTCTTTATGCTGCCTCCTCCTCATTTCAATTGATGAGGTTGGTGGATCATAAAGGGAAACATAAGACTAATGAAAGCAAATAGTATCAGGAGGGCAACAACATAACTTTCTTTTGGGAAATGTCCTTGAAAGCAGGATTATATATGAAGGCTGACAAAAAAAGGCATTTAGAAAGTGCCAGACAGGAAGGTCTCCTGCTTAGTGACTTCTAGAATACATTCTTTATCCTTTCTTCTGGAGATAACAAGGCCTCTCCGCCTCTCTCAGATTTTAGGGATTTCTCCATTTTTTAAATGTGCCAAAATACCTCATTACGACCCTGGCGGAAAGTGACTGACCGGACCGCCACAGCGTAAATAGCGTTTCCGCCATTGCACGAAGGAGCAAAGTGTGGCCCATTCCGACCCATCGGACACGAGCACCACGGCATGGCGGAAGTGCAAAGTCCGCGATTGCGGAAATGACCCCAAAACGGCCCACACCGCCGCCGTACGGCGCCCTAGGTGCAATACCGCCACCCATCACAGCGGACACCGCAGTGTGCGCCTACCGGAAAGTACGGTGACCGTAAATATACGGAAACGGAAGTAAAAACATGGGCCCGGAACGGGAAACATCCCGCCGTACACCTATAAAACCACAAAAACCACACAACCACTAAAAACACTACCCCGAGACACACCCCAACCCGTCATCCACCCTAGCGAAACCAAGAAAAATGGGAAAAGTAGCGAAGAAAGCGTGCGACCGCAAGCGGCAGGTCCACTTCTCACGTGAGGAACTCACCGTGCTAACAGAGACCCTCCAGGAGAATGCTGCCGTCGTCTTCTCCACGCAAATGACCAGGACGGCACTTGCGAACAAGAAGGCCATATGGGCTCTGGTGGCACAGCGGGTAAGTGCGGTGGGGACCGCACCCCGCAACCCACAGCAATGCAGAAAGCGATGGGACGACCTGCGGATACGCGTCCGCAGCATACTCTCTGCCAACCGCAACATTGCCACAGCCACCGGGGGAGGTCCTGAATCACCCATCAAGTTGACCCCCTGGGAAGAAATCTGTGCCTCCACCATCGGAATGGAGAGCATAGAGGGAGTCGGAGGGATGGAGAAAGGAGTGCAGACATCCGAAGATTCAGGTAGGTGGGCCAGATAAAACAATGCTAAATCCACAATGTCCAATCATGTGAAGTACCATGTGTCCACATAGTGCAACAGAAACACATGTCCAGGAGAACGTCCTCACACATCGCCCTGATAGCGCACTTTAAAACTCACAATAAATACATAAATAATCAAAAACCCCTAAAACACCCACTACACGTGCAGCAGGCACACCCTAACTGCAGGCTGCCAAACAACTGCACCCTCACTCCACACACAAATGAAAGCACCTCCAAGGCCCCGACCCAAATCACCCTCAGGTACCACCCCAATGCATGTGATACAATGCCATTCCAATACCCACAGACCCATTAATAACCCTCGCCCTCCTTTACTCCACCACAGGGTCCGATCCAAACGACGAGCATCAGGACACCCCTACCAGCACACCTGCAAAGAGGGCCAAGACCAACGGCCAAAGACCCTCCACCTCAGCTGCACGCATCAAGACACGGCAGCAGCACACATCAGGTGGCAGCACAGAGGAGGGAACATCAACAGGCACCCCGGCAGCCAGCATGCCGACAACACCACCACCACAGGTCCCCCCAACGGATGCCACAGAAGGCACTGCCTCTGGTGGCAGCAGCACCATAGGTGACACCCCATTGATGGCAGCATGCTCCGACACAGAAGACGGGGATGTCGAAGTCAGATCCATCCATGACCTGTCCCATTCCCCCTGTCTGTCCCATCCCGTACAACATGAGGATACCACGCAGGGGCACCCACAAGACGACGACTGGCCATCCCCCACAAGCCCTGTGGCAAGGCAACATGAGGTCAACAGCCCCTCTGTGACACCCCCGCAAATGGCCATGGCCCAGCAGAGGCAACAGTCCCTCGACCAGTTAATCGTGCAACAGCAGCAACTGGCCACGCTCCTCAAGGACCATGCCGATGAATGTGGGCGCACTAAGGCAGACATAGAAACATCAACTGAGACACTCAGGGCAGAAATGGAGAGAAGTACAGAGACACTAAGGGCACAAATGGAGAGTAGCACCGAGAGCCTGAGAGTCCAAATGGAGAGAAGCACCGAGAGCCTGAGGGGGGAACTGCATGCGTCGTCCAAAGACGTATGTGCCGAACTTGCCGCAGTGCGCCGTGTGCTCACTGAGCTCTCACAAACCCTTAGGGACATGCATGGACGTGAGCAGGCAGAGACATCATCCGTTGCAAGTTCCGTCCAGGGCAGCCCCCAACGTAGATCTGGGAGGAACCTGCGCTCCACAGGCAGGGGTGCCCCTGATACCCGCAGAGGGGGCTTGCAATAGCGACAGCCCACTGACAATGAGCATCTTTGGACACTGGTGTTCGGGGGGGAGGTAGGAGGGTGGAGGGGGTGTGTTGGGCTCACTTGGGTGGCGGGTCGATAGGGTGTTCAACATGATATCACATATGCCATAAACAGTGCACGATCAACCAATGAGATGTGTGGACAATGATCTTTGTGTACTAGGCCATCATAGGCGTACAGTCCATATTGTGCATGTACCAGACACACACAGTGCCACGAGTCCCGTGTCCATGTATCAGCCACCAGGCGTGAGTGCTAGAAGCATGCATCAATGAGATGCTGACGAATGTCACGGCCCTCCGGTGCCTCGCAGACTCCTTGAGGTGCTGCCACATCCCCACCCTCATCATGACCATCATCAGGTGCTTGCAGTTCTGCGTCAGGGGGCATGGGCACATTTCTACGTACGCACATGTTGTGGAGCATGACACATGCCATGACCATCTTTGCAACCTTCTCATGGCGGTACAGGAGTGCCCCGCCAGACCTGCTGAGGCAGCGGAAACGAGTCTTCAGTAGGCCGAATGCCTGTTCAATGACTACACGGGTACATGAGTGGGCATGGTTGTAGTCCTCCTCATGCTGGTCCCGTGGGTTCCGGACTGGTGTGAGGAGCCATCTCTTCAGTGGATACCCAGCATCACCTGTATGTGGACGATAAACGTATGATGTGGAATGCCATTGCTACGTACGCACACCCCCCCCTTCCTGCCAGGTCATTGCCGCATCACATACCCCACATCATCATGCATGAAATGAGACTCACCGAGTAGCCAGGATCTGTTCCCTGCGTGTCGCTCCATGTAGCGTGGTATAGTAGAGTTCCTCAAGAACATAGAATCATGGGTTGATCCAGGGAATCTGGCACAACAATGTGTAATGATCCTGTTGGAGTAACACACCATTTGTACATTCAGGGAATGAAATTGTTTTCGGTTGCGGTACTGGGCCTCCATGGCATGTGGGACGACCAATTCCACATGGGTGCAGTCGATGGCACCAATGCAACCCGGTATGCCGGCAAGTGCATGGAATCCCACTTTTGTGTTGGTAATTTCCTGCTCCGAGCGTGGTAGAGAGATGTAGTCGTCTGCGTGCTGCAGGAGGGCATCGAGCACTTGCAATAGTGTCCGTGAGAACAGTGGCTGAGAAATGCCATGCAACTGTCCGACTGTATGCTGGTAGGTGCCTGTGGCCAGGAAGTGGAGTACAGACACCACCTTCAGTAGGGGTGGGATGGCGGTTGGGCTATCTATCATGCTGACAAGGTCAGCGTGTGTCATGTCCACAATGGCGGCTATGGTGTCCCGGTCCAAACGGTAGAGGGTGTGGATCTGCTCATCAGTGAGGTTGAACGGATGTGCTCGGAGGCGTGGGATTGCGGGCTGCCTGCGTGGTGGTAGTGGCTGTGCTGGCGGCCCTTGCTGGCCCTGCCTTGGCCTCCTCCTCCTCCTGCGTCTCCTCCGTGCGGCCGGTTGTAGTTGGTGTTCGTCTTCTTCTTGGAGTTGGAGTACTTGCAGTGCTATCAGGTCCCCCAGGGCCAACATCGCGAGTCCTGCCGGTAGCATTTCGGAGTGGGTGTGGTTGTGGGAGGAGACTGGGTGTGCAATTTATGTGTTTTCAGGCTGTATGGCCTCCACCTGTGGTGATTCATTCCACCTGTGCAAGCTGCTCTCCCCTTTGGGCTAGCACGTCCCGCACACAACGCTGCAATTCGAGGAATGGCATCTTGCTATTGCAATCATGTATTTGTACCCGATGGCCGTGTAACATTTGTTGATATGTACATTCGGCTATGGTCCCATTGTTTCACATACAATCTTAGCAGTCGCGAACAGACTTGTGATGGGTCAGTGGAACGTAGTACTCGAGTAACGGTGGGCCCTCATGCATCACTGTACCGAGTTGCAACGACGGGCGGGGCGTCCCATTAATGGGTGAAGGCAGTTGCCATTTTCACACACAGCCGCACTAGATGGATTAATTTGTGATTTCAAACGGCCACAGATGCCTTTTCGACGTGATGTTGCAAATGAGGAATTCGAAGGGCGGCGCTTTCGGTTTTCAGCTAGCGGCGAGGAGATGCCCACAGGTCTGACTGCAAATATAACGTTCTATTGTTCAATGTCCTTGAGACAGGGGCCATGGCGAGGATGCAATGATTGATATGAATAGTTTGGGATGCGCAATAGCGACGTGGGCGATGAGGCCGGACGTTCCCAAATAAATGTTACTTCACAACACTGGAATTACGGGCTGGGGCACTGTGGATTTTGCAGGCTGCATAACGCACAGACTCAATGGAAATTTCTAATGTTATGTGAGTAAATATTCAGGCGTTTTTATACCGGGATGAGGGAATGATGAATGGATGCATGGGCAGGTGATTTGATACAGGGTTTGCCATGTACAGGGCTTCTTGGAATCTATCCGCCTCCCCTGCGCTATGTGATGCAGGGCTGCCATAGTGGGACCATCGTCTATCTGGCCTTGTTGAGCCCTCCCTGTCTCGACGCGCCTTCAGACACTTGTGTCCATGCACGTTAACATTCCCATCTGATGGAATCTGTTTTGACAGACGCATGCACAGGTACACTCGTTTGTGATGGTGTTTACACCTCGATATAGATGGTTATGAGTCGCAAGTGGTTTTGGGGTGGTGATGATCCTTTGGAGTGGGCTAGCATGCATATGGCTGTGGATTTAGTGTGATCATTGAAGTGAGTTGTTCGAATGTAGTTCTGATGGCCATTCTGTTCTTTTTCTTTTCTTTTGGTTGACAGGTATCTCCTCCCCTTTTGCCACTGCCATCTGTATGCCACTCCTGCAGATGGCTTTTACTCCCGACACCTGCTGCTTCGTGTTAATCAGTGGAGCAGCATTACGATCTTATGGGACGATCGCCAATGGGCCACATGCCCTTACGCAGTACTAGTGGCTCGGAGCAACATTTCGGCCTTTCAGCTGGACTAGTGCCTCCCCATTGGGACGGCCCTGCGGTTCTGTGCGCTTCCATGTTGCCTTTTCGTACGTGAATGTGGCTCTGTGTACCATGATGGAACAGGGCGTCCCACAAGTAGTAGCTGGTCATTCCTTGCGGATGCAGCCCACAATGGTGATATGTGTTTTGGAGTTCATGGACTAATGGCTGTATGGGCTTGGTGATTTTGTTGTGCATTAAATTTCTATTCTGATATGGGCCGTGTAGCGTTCTTCTTTGCGAGTGATGTGGCATATTCCTATTTGGGGAGCGATGTATTGTGAGGAGATCTGCATTGGGTTCCAGCTTCGGAGTTTAGTTGCGTGGTACTGTGCTGGGCGCGTTTGCCTACGGAGCCCAGTGAGGTCAGGGATGGGGGCTGCCAATATGACTGTTTGAATGTTGTCATGCTCAGGGGCGGGGGATTGGGTTTTGTGTAACAGATGCCGGTCAGCCAGGTGGACTGGTGGAATGTTGTGATTTTCGGAATATTGCTGGTCACAGGTGCCTGTGTTTGCGTGCGTTTCTGGGGGGGGGACTGTGGTCATGTCCATTGGAATGGCTTCTGTATTCGTGCCATCTGTGCCCTGCAGCTCCCATTGGCCCCTCTTGTGATTCTTTTGTTCGTTGGCATGCATGGGTGACTTGTACATTTCACTGGTTGCATTGTGACTTCATTGCACCTACGGAGAGTTGTACTTTGTGGGCAGGGAGCGGTGTACAGGCACTCAGTGGGGCCGTTTACGGTTGATTCGCGATGCCGTACTTCTCACCATGGCGGAATGGTACTTTCCGCCATGCTTGATGGCGTTAGGTACATGTCCGCTAGGGTCGGAATTCGCGTACCCTTGCGCCATGGTGGTATTTACGGTTTGGCATGGCGCGCGCACGCGTACTTGGTGCAGTTAGCGTTGGCGTTCACTACGGTGTCGCTAATGGCTTCGTACTTTGCGGTGACGGGTCATAGTCGCACCGAGCGCTATTCGATGGCGGTATTGCATTTCCGCCATCGTTTTCCGATTTCCGCCAGGGTCGTAATGAGGGCCCTTCTCTTATTGGGGCTCTCCTTCTCTCTGTTACTTACTCTCCTCTTCCGGTGCCAAGTGGCTCTCTACCACTGTTTCACATCCCTCTCCTGGAGATCAAATTCTCTCCTCTCTCCTCTCTCTCTCTCCCTCTCTCTCTCTCTCTCTCTCTCTCTCTCTCTCTCTCTCTCTCTCCCTCCCTCTCTCTCTCTCTCGCTCTCTCTCTCTCTCTCTCTCTCGCTCTCGCTCTCTCTCTCTCTCTCTCTCTACTCTCTCTCGCTCTGTCTCTCTCTCTCTCTACTCTCTCTCTCTCTCTACTCTCTCTACTCTCTCACTCTCTCTCGCTCTCTCTCTCTCTCTCTACTCTCCCTCTCTCTCGCTCTCGCTCTCGCTCTCTCTCTCTCTCTCTCTCTCTCTCTCTCTGCTCTCTCTCGCTCTCTCTACTCTCTCTCTCGCTCTCTCTACTCTCTCTCTCTCCTTCTCTTTCACCTCTCTACTATAGCACATCCCTTTCTGGGCTTACGGGGCCAATATCCCTCTGACTGGAGCACACTCCTCTGCTGGGGTTCAAGAGACTCCTCTTCTGTTGCACATCACCTCTTCTGGGGATCAAAATCCCTTTCTCTTACTACTTCTCACCCCCTCCTTATCTTGAGCGCGGGTCTCTTTCTTCTGGTCTTAAGGGTCTCTCCTCCTCATCCCTAGAGCGCACCCTCTTCTGGTGTTCCAGGGGTCACCTCTTCCTCACAGGAGCACAACCCTATTATGGGATTCAGGGTGGTCTTCTCCCCCTCACACAAGTACACTCCTCTTCTGGGGTTCAGGGGGCTCTTCTCCCCCTCACTGGAGCACATCCCTCTTTTGGAATTAAAAGGGCTCTTCTCCCCCTCACTGGTGAAAACCTCCCTTCTTGGGATAAAGGGGATCTTCACCCTCTAACTGGAGCACACCCATCTTCTGGGGGTGCAAGGCTTTCCTTTCCCCCTCACTAGAGCACACCCCTCTTGTTGTCATAAGGGGCTTCCCTTCTCTAGCACTCTCCAGCTTTCTTATCAAACTCCCCTCCTCAGCACTCAGCTCAGAGACGGTGTCTCTGGATCTTAGCCTTAGTTTTAAAGCCATCACTGTCCTACCATTGGCTGAGGCAAACTTTCAAATTGATTGGTTGATTGGATTGAAAAGGAAGTATTTTTCTAGTTATCCTTCACAACGCTGCTGCATTGGGGAAGGGGCGGTGGTATAAGTGAGGTTATTCCTTTGAGGTTTCGCACCTGCTGACTAAGAGGTCACTCTGGGTGTGCTATTGTTTTCACATAGTAAATCCTTTTCTGAATCCCTGGAAGACATTCCAGAAATTGCTCTGGGTTTTGGATTTACAAACCTGATGCATCTTGGGGGATGCAATCCTGAATAGTCTGTTTCTTTGGGGCCTGGTAGTTCATAGCTAGTTACTCTCTCATGGGACTCGGGAATAGTTCAGGGCTGGTCCTGTCAGTTCTGTTCTCATGTGGACCAGAGGCTGGATGATATGTCAGCACTGTGACTTTGTCACAACATGCATGTCTGAACCTAACTTGTGGTGACATTACCATGTCTATGGGACATTACCGTGTGTTAGATGGCATTTCTGAGGCTGCATCATGATGTATTTGTTTGTAACTTGTGTACCCATGGCATGTCCTCACTTGCTGAAAGGCATTGCTGCAGGTTTCGTTTCATTCAAATCGTGCACCCTTCCTGAGGATTGTACAGAGTGGTTCAATCTCTCTGATGAATCTTGTATAAACTTGGGATAATACTTCACAATCCCCATGAAGGGCAGAAGTTCATCCTTTGAAGTGTTATGGGGGAATTCTGAATCACTATTGCAAGCTAATTCGATCCTGGGGAAAAGGGCGATTGTAGAATCTGTACAAAGCCTGTGGTGTTGTGTGGTGTCGCTGCTAACGCTCTCTGTCCTCTTTTATGCGTTAGAAAAAAGAAACGGTGAGCCTGAGCTAAATGACATGCACCACCTTGTTTTGATATAGTGTACACAACTTTAATCTATTTCTTATCAGACTAGTGTTCCTTCATTGGTTCATAATTTGAATGCTTTTCTACCTCTTCTACATATTTTTTTTTATTATTGAATATAGTTGAAATTACAACTTTTTCAATTTATACATAGAAAAATCCAATTTTTCAAAGAGTATGAACAATATAGCAAACATTAATATACATTTACAGATAAACATCTTTCAAGTATCAACATTTTATTTTCCCCAAAATGTGTTGAGTTAGCATTTATGGGAGTTAACAATGATGGGAAACATTTAATTCCATGTTCAATGCTTTTAAAAAATTAATGGTAGCAACCCTTATGCCTATACATTCTGTTGCAGCTAGTGCCACCCATCTATTACTAGGGTCCATTTGTGCAAAATACGCAAGATAGTTGACAAAATGAGTACTTCTTAAGCTCGAAAGGGCTGGACACTCCAATAATAAGTGTTGCAGGGTTTCAACAATAGCTGCATTTTGACAAAACCTGCACCAATTAAGATCTGATGATATTTGCTTTCTTCTTGATTTAACCTCCCGAGTAGGCCAAATGTTGAATCGCAACCGTAGGATGTCAGATCTAATAGCAGCGGAAGGAGCTAAACACAAGTAGGATGCAGTATCTTTATAGCGTTTGGGTCCAAATATTACAGAGTCAAAATCTTTATAAGTTAACCACTTTACTCGAGTGTCAATCCAGTCCATCATGTATACTTTCTTCTTCGCTCGCTCCGGGTGAACTATAAGAAGATCAAGCGATATATCGTCATTCACCATAATGGAAAGAACATTTGTGGACCAATGTTTGGGAAACTCTTCTGATGAGTCAAGTAAATAACTAGAAATGGATGGCAATGTAGAGGTGTCTCCTGTAGAAAGCAAGCATTTGCGTGATAAGGCGCATAAGCGCCGATTATGTAGGGCAGATAATAAAATTAGGCCCAATTCATAACGCATCATCACCCCGGGAATACATTGTGGTAGACGCAAAATGGCACGCCAGAATTTGGATTCTAGTAAATTAAGAAATCCAGAGGGAATGATTTGCGTTTCTAAGCCATAAAGGATAGTTGGGACAACATTTTGATTCCAATATACGAGAGCTGCTTTAATTGAAAATTTGCCATATTTAGAAACATTTATTCGTGTTTGACAGATTGCCAGAGTTAGCTTCTGTTTGATCTTATTCAGCTGCAACTCTAATGTAGGACAACCGTCAAAAATGACGCCCAAATAAACATAGTTTGGAACTATCTTTATGGGCGTTCCCTCTATTTGCCATTCCAATAAATGCTTGCGTAGACCTTTAGGGACAAACGTAACAATCTGTGTTTTAGCAGTATTTACTACTTATTCATTTTCTTTGAAGTAGCAGCAAAGTACTGACAACATATTGCGTAAGCCGCTGGGTGCTTTTGACACTAGAACAAGATCATCCGCATACCATAATGCATTGATTTTGACACCGTTTAATTTCGGTGCATCAGCCATTATTTTGCTAAAATTCCAGCGTACATCATTAATAAAAAAGTTAAACAGGGCTGACGCTAAACTGCACCCCTGCTTCAACCCTCTATGCGTATAAACTGGAGGTGTTAGAAGGCCCTCAGGATTTAATCTTACAAAAACCTTAGTTTTTGAGTGAAGAGCAAAAATGATATCAATAAGAGTAGAGGGACACTCCGCCTTGATTAATTTATCAATGAGTTTTGGTCGTGATACCGAATCAAAGGCGGAGTGAAGATCCACAAAAGCAAAGTATCTGGGCTGTCTCTTACACTGTGCTTGTTGTCTGATGGCGTTTAAAGTGAGTAAATTAACACCAGTACCCAGGCCAGCCACAAAACCAGTTTGTGCTGGGTCACGTTGACTAGCTGCTGATGACCAAAGATTGAAATCTCTTAATACCAACTTAGTGAAAATTTTCCCTGGAGCATCCAATAACGCTATTGGACGATAACTTTTGGCGTCCAAGCGATCACCCTTTTTATAAATCGGGATAATCACAGACGAATGCCAGGAGTCTGGTGTACATTTAGTTTGCAAAATGTGATGAAATGTGTTGTTCAAGATTAATGCCCATTCACTTATATTTTGTTTAAACATCCAGTTTGAGAGTCCGTCAAGGCCTGCTGCTCTTGACGAGGACGATGTTTTAATGAAGGACTGAATAATATTTCTTGTGCATTGCAAATTCCAACATTTTGCCGAACTGCCATTATATTTGTAACAAATCATCTTGGGATCATCATATAGTGTGGAAAAATGTGTAACCCACGCAGATTCAGAGACACCATTAAGTTGGAGATATACTTGTGGTGCTGTGCTACATTTATTTAGCAGTTCCCAGACCAGAGCAGAGTTTTTATTGCGACATGCTCGTAAAAAGTTTTCACTATCTAGTTGGTATAATGCGGCCTTCCTTGACCGTACCCAATTTCGATATCTTGACTTGGCAGATCTAACCGCTTTAATCTGGTCATTTAATGGTAGTTTCTGAAGTTTTCTGATTTCTTTTCTGTAAGCTTTCTTTCTCTCACAGAGAGCCAGATCAAACCCATGAACGTGACTCCTGGGCGGCCTACTCTGAACAGGCTGAAGATTTGCAAAGGTGCTTAATACATCTATATAGGATGCAGACTCTTGAGAACATTGGTTATTTAAAATTGCTCCATTCAATGCCAGTAATTTATCAATGGACCATTTAAATCGATTTTTACCATTGTTAACTGACTAAAGTCTGTTTATAACAACGTGCAATTTTTGAACAATTTGTCATTTCGACTGACCAATATAGCGATAAAAGATGGTGATCACTAGCTGTTTGTTTTACGACAACAAATTTAGTAGTGTTCATAAAGATGTTGTTGGACATAAAGATATAATCAATTGTGGTTTTTGAGTTGCCTCGCTCCCATGTATTCATTGAAGGGATGTCTCCTGTGATTGCACCATTTGCAATTTTTAAATCTAGATCTCCCATGAAGGATAACCATCTTACACCATCGCGATTTTTGCTCCTTGTATTAGACTCAACACAAGAGAAATTTAGATCACCCATTACTAGAATTCCAGAGATATTGCCCTGAGCAGAGATCAATTCAAAGAGGGACGATAGAGCAGTATAAAAACTATCATCAGTGATACCTACCGGATTTCGATACACATTGATAAGAGCGTATATCTGTGTGTTGAAAGAAATCTTAACCAGTTGTATATTTGTTTGGTGCTTGCCAGGGCGAGATTTTATAACCCTTACTCACTTTCACCGCTACTAACAAACCAGCAGTAGGTCTACCTTTGCCACTATGTTCTGCTGGAAGAAGAATAAGCTCATGGTCATCCCATGTAGGCGGCTTTAGTAACCATGTTTCCTGTAGTACTACTATATCGTATGTGTTCAGCTGGTTATTTAGTGTCCATTGTAAGTGAGAGGAGCCTCGGGTGTTCCAACAAGCAAGTGAATTTTCAGTAATGGAAGAATTTGCTCGTGGTTATGAACAGAGATTAACAGGAACCACGAGATCTGAAAGTGATTCAGTCATACAATAGTTACAATCACACAATGGTTGAATATTATTACCAACAGAGGGTTCATTGGTATTAAGCTCCTTGAGAGGTTGTCGTGCTGGATCTTGTGCTAGTAAGAAACCAAGATTAAAAAGGTCCATTCTAGCATTCCATAGAGTGTTGCAGACAATTCCTGATTTTATCCACAATCTAACTATGGAAAGATTCTTGTCACACAGAAACTCTATTTGATCTATATCGGTAGAAGAGATAGCATCCAAACCTTCAATATCTCCAAAAATGTTGAAGACACTAGCTCGACATAAGTCGTATTTTGGGAAGGGCCCGTCTCGACACTTCAAAATTAGGGTATGAAATTAATTAAATTTCTTTGACAAGGCAGTACTGGCATCATTTATATGAGATTTGATACCAGCTTTGCCAGTTTCTGAATTCTTTCTGGTGTTTTGTTTTGTGAAATCTTGTTTATAACGACTATTGCATGGAAGTGGTTTTGGAATTAAACAGGTAACCGGTCTGTTTTTACAGGCAGGTACCTCAATTACACTATCATTGTGTGGCTTGTGAATATGAGGCGGCTGGTCATTATCATTTGGGACTTCAGGCAGAACCTCTGAGATTCTTTTTAATAAATAAGAATCTACTGCATCTCTTAATGAGTTTAGACGATCCTCAACACCTGTTATAGGGACGACTTTGTGTGCTCGCTTGACTTCACCAGTTGAAGTTGTTTGACAATGTGCAGTTAGAGTCGTCTGTACAGCAGGCGATACTTGTCTTGCTGGTGTGTTGTCAGAGTTTGATGTTAATAAGTTTACCAACTCAATCAGAGGATCATAATCAACGGGAGAGGCTAGAACCTCCTTTGAAACAGCTTGTGGAAGAAAAGAATTACATGATGCACCTTTATTCACTGGGAGGTCACTGGACGTGGCGACCGTGTCTATGTTTGTGATTTCACAACCACTAATTATGGGGGTAGAAGGGATACAATTATTAATTTTTGGGTCTTCTATCATGGGATTAATTTGGGACTGTTTTTTTGTACCAATCTTAGTTGACACAGTTTTTAATTTCCTATTATTCACGGCTGTGCGACTATTTTTTGATGGATTTTGCTTAGGACAACCACGAGAATTAGGATTAACAATAGGTTGATCGACAGTCAACACCGGGGAGTCTACACTAATCCAAGACTCATTATTTTTTGTGGTCATAACTTCTTCGACACACTCAATTGGTCGAATAATTTTGGAAAATGTTGGTAATACTGAATTAGTAATATAAGGTACTTTGCTTGTAGCTTCTAAAGTCCGAAGACGTTGCATGATAGACACCCCAGAATGTTCAACCAAACCCTGCTGAGGTAATATGTGTGTTTCAAGGAGGGTGATTCTTTGCTCCAGGTTTTCTAGTGAGAGACTTTTGTTAGATTTGACTGTGTTGTCTCTCATCCACTCACTAATATAATCTAGCTTGCTTGTTTGAGCAGTTATTTTCTGGTCCAAAGAATCAAAAAGCTTAAATAGGCTAGATATAGTGGTATTAATGGCCCCCAAAGTGATTTCTATAAGGACAGGATTGGTTAAAGACGGAGTGGCTTGTTTTTTTCTATCAGTAGTTAGACATCGACGAGGTGTAGGTTGTAGAAAAGAGACCACATCCTGTCTTATCGAATCCATGGAGCATGGTTGTGCATAATCAGTCATGACTGAAGCTCTCGAACTTTCTAAGTCCCTGCATTCAGGAGAGGCGGGGCATGGGGGTGAAAGAGACTTAATTGGGCTAACTTGCCCTACATTTTCAATAATTACAGATGCCACTGAGCCATTCAAAGTAGGTGTTTCTCGTGCTGAAGTGTGACCTTCATTTGTTGTGTTTACAGTCTCTTGCATAGATTCTTCTATGACTGTGGCAAATGTTTGGACGGGTTTAGATTTTTTAATTGGAGTATGTGATACGGTTAATAAAGTTTGGTCTACAATAGTAATACTTAGGGGGGGAACAAGGGTATCATTATTTAAGAGGAGGTTTTTAGGTGAACTCAGATCACTTGGAGCACATTTAGCTAAGGGCAAATCAATTAAAGTAGTCACGAGAGAAGCCAAGTCAGTCGGATCGGTCAAAGCTCTACCACTTTGCAATTTTTCATAGAAATTGCGAATATCATGTTGACTGGGTGTTTTATTAATTGGAGTTAGAGTAATGTTTTTCTTTGAAATACGCGTCCCACTTTTAGACTTATCCTGTATTTTAGGAGTATTCTTGTTTGAGGGAGTTTGTGGGAGAGGTTCATGATCCGACGAACTTGGCGTTTCACTGGACGGGTTCACCATTGAATCTCTAGTAATATCAGAAGGCATGCATGTTTTCAATGTGAACATTTGGATGAATCAGGTACAAATATTTTAAAGTTGTACAACTTTTCCCTTATTGTGAATTAGGCACTGAAATACACAATATTATTTACATAGATTGAAAGATGGGCTAAAATCAAATTAACAGAGTCTCATAAATGGATCTGTGAAATTAAAATTATAGCAGATATTACCAGTAACTAACAAAGCCACCTCACCACCCTCCACCAACAGCCGCACAACAGCACAGTTAGCGGCCTTGTCTCCGCCGGGCTTAACGCCGCAAGGGTGAATGGGTGGGTGCTTTATGGCTCGTAATGGGTCACGTGATCTTCCACGTGACACGTGATGGTCCTGCCTCCCCTCGGCAGCACGCAGAATCCGGTGCACAAGGACCTGCAAGAGCCTCCAAAACGAAACCAGTTTGTAGCTCGCAGTGCAGGCAGCGGCAGCAGTTCAAAGTACACGTTCCTCCAGGAACACTGTTTAAAAGTCACTCAGCACAGCGCTCGGGCAGATGGGCGGGTGCTTTATGGCTTGTAATGGGTCACGTGATCTTCCACGTGACACGTGATGGTCCTGCCTCCCCTGGGCAGCACGCAGAATCCGGCGCACAAGGACCTGCAAGAGCCTCCAAAACGAAACCAGTTCGTAGCTCGCAGTGCAGGTAGTGGCAGCAGTTCAAAATACACGTTCCTCCAGGAACACTTTTAAAAAGTCACTCGGCACACCGCTCGGGCGGATGGGCGGGTGCTTTATGGCTCGTAATGGGTCACGTGATCTTCCACGTGACACGTGATGGTCCTGCCTCCCCTGGGCAGCACGCAGAATCCGGCGCGCAAGGACCTGCAAGAGCCTCCAAAACGAAACCAGTTCGTAGCTCGCAGTGCAGGTAGTGGCAGCAGTTCAAAATACACGTTCCTCCAGGAACACTTTTAAAAAGTCACTCGGCACCTCTTCTACATATAATATCTTCACGTTTCGTTTCTCAGCACTGCATCAAGACATTCAAAATAACAGTTCAAAACTGGTATTACAACGATTATTCAGTATGCACAGTACTCTCTCGCTGTCATGAATTATAAATAGCAAACAGACATGTTCCAGTATAAAGAAAGATAACACAAATTTAAAAAAGAAATAAAAGAGAAGAAAACAAAATAATACGGGGTTAGATACATAGAAATATACAGTAAAATATATTTTCATTGCCCATTTGTTCTTTAATAATATGACTGTGCTGTCTCCTTACATTTATATTAAAATACCACTGGATTGCTTGTGACACGTGTTATATGAATTCTGAAATTAAATGTTTACTTCATTACTTTTGCACTAGGAACTAGCTGAGTGACAACACTACTGCTTCTATGAACTTTTTTATTTGTTCGGTCCCAGCTATGTAGGGGAAAATGTCAAATAACCTTCATTACATCGTCCATACCACCATGTTGTTGCTCTTAGAGAAATAAACATTCAGTGCCCTCTTACGCACATTAATTTTAATTCAATCCTTAATTGAGACATATATGTCCCAACAAAGTTCACCTGAGACAATAGACATACAGGCCGATTCATGGAATAATTAGCGCGGCGCAAGTGGGCAAAAACGTGCGAATCGCAGTGGAATAGCGAAAATCGCAGTGCAAGTGCGAAAATCGCACGAAAAGCAGCGCACGTCGATTCATGGAAGTCCGTGCGCGAGAAAACCAGCGGATGTGCGATAAAAAGTGCGCCGCGCACGTTGGCGCACAGGCCATCTAACAGCGTGCGCCAGGTCACAGCGAAAATCACACAGGCCACAGCGAAATTCGCACATAGCGCGGCGCACGCAACAAAAGTAGGCGGAACACGGGCGTAACACTCGGAATGGGGAACAACTTGCAAAAACGTGGGCGTCACGGCGGAAGTACAGGGCACAAGTGCGCGGAACGCCCACACGCTCGCCTACAACACGTATTCATGGAATAGAATAGGGCAAAAAAGCGCACGCTCAAACCAGCGCACAGGCACAAACACGACCGCCACAAGAAAGCAGGCGGTAGCGTCTCTGCGGCTGTAAGAAATGTGCGCCAAAAGGTGCGCCAACAAATAGCACCCATATACTGCCATGATGAATGTCCTATACTGTGGCCCTCCAGGACAAATGACGTGCAAAGGGGTACCCACAAACACGGACACGCTGACAAAAAATACGTGTGCGTGTATACCGGGGTGCGCGGGAAGTCTCACACGCGATTTGTCCGGGTAGGTGTATTTCAGGGGTGCGCGGGAAGTTCAACACGCGATTCCATCAGGGTACGTGTATTTCAGGGGTGCGCGGGAAGTCCCACACGCGATTCCATCAGGGTACGTGTATTTCAGGGGTGCGCGGGAAGTCCCACACGCGATTACAGCAGGGCGCGTGTATTTCAGGGGTGCGCGGGAAGTTCCACACGCGAATAGCCTGGGCACGTGTATTTCAGGGGTGCGCGGGAAGTCCCACACGCGATTACAGCAGGGTACGTGTATTTCAGGGGTGCGCGGGAAGTTCCACACGCGAATAGCCTGGGCGCGTGTATTTCAGGGGTGCGCGGAAGTTCCACACGCGATTACAGCAGGGTACGTGTATTTCAGGGGTGCGCGGGAAGTTCCACACGCGAATAGCCTGGGCGCGTGTATTTCAGGGGTGCGCGGGAAGTTCCAGACGCGAATAGCCTGGGCGCGTGTATTTCAGGGGTGCGCGGGAAGTCCCACACGCGATTACAGCAGGGTACGTGTATTTCAGGGGTGCGCGGGAAGTTCCACACGCGAATAGCCTGGGCGCGTGTATTTCAGGGGTGCGCGGGAAGTTCCACACGCGAATAGCCTGGGCGCGTGTATTTCAGGGGTGTGCGGGAAGTTCCACACGCGAATAGCCTGTGCGCGTGTATTTCAGGGGTGCGCGGGAAGTTCCACACGCGAATAGCCTGGGCGCGTGTATTTCAGGGGTGCGCGGGAAGTTTAACACGCGATTTCAGCAGGGTACGTGTATTTCAGGGGTGCGCGGGAATTTCCACACGCGAATAGCCTGGGCGCGTGTATTTCAGGGGTGCGCGGGAATTATCACACGCGATTTGGCTTGGTACGTGTATTACAGGGGTGCGTGGGAAGTTACACACGCGATTAGGCTGGGTGGGTCCTCACAGGTGTTCCCTGTAGACCCTCGACGGCCCCTGCAGGCAGCCCACAAAACAGGGGACTACCCTGCACACCTGCTCATGTCTCCCACCACCCCCACCCCCCACCATCCAGGGGCACCCTCCACCAGGCCCCCACTCATGTCTCCCACCACCCCCACCCCCCAGCAGTGCAGGGGCAGCCTCCACCAGGCCCCCACTCATGTCTCCCACCACCCCCACCCCCCCCAGTCACCAGGGGCACCCTCCACCAGGCCCCCACTCATGTCTCCCACCACCCCCACCCCCCAGCAGTGCAGGGGCAGCCCCCACCAGGCCCCCACTCATGTCTCCCACCACCCCCACCCCCTGCCACCATGGGCACCCTCCACCAGGCCCCCACTCATGTCTCCCACCACCCCCACCCCCCAGCAGTGCAGGGGCAGCCCCCACCAGGCCCCCACTCATGTCTCCACCACCCCCACCCCCCTGCCACCATGGGCACCCTCCACCAGGCCCCCACTCATGTCTCCCACCACCCCCACCCCCCCCAGTCACCAGGGGCACCCTCCACCAGGCCCCCACTCATGTCTCCCACCACCCCCACCCCCCAGCAGTGCAGGGGCACCCTCCACCAGGCCCCCACTCATGTCTCCCACCACCCCCACCCCCCTGCCCCATGGGCACCCTCCACCAGGCCCCCACTCATGTCTCCCACCACCCCCACACCCCAGCAGTGCAGGGGCAGCCCCCACCAGGCCCCCACTCATGTCTCCCACCACCCCCCTGCCACCATGGGCACCCTCCACCAGGCCCCCACTCATGTCTCCCACCACCCCCACCACCCCCACCCCCCCAGTCACCAGGGGCACCCTCCACCAGGCCCCCACTCATGTCTCCCACCACCCCCACCCCCCAGCAGTGCAGGGGCACCCTCCACCAGGCCCCCACTCATGTCTCCCACCACCCCCACCCCCCTGCCACCATGGGCACCCTCCACCAGGCCCCCACTCATGTCTCCCACCACCCCCACCCCCCAGCAGTGCAGGGGCACCCTCCACAAGGCCCCCACTCATGTCTCCCACCACTCCCACCCCCCCAGTCACCAGGGGCACCCTCCACCAGGCCCCCACTCATGTCTCCCACCACCCCCACCCCCCCAGTCACCAGGGGCACCCTCCACCAGGCCCCCACTCATGTCTCCCACCACCCCCACCCCCCCAGTCACCAGGGGCACCCTCCACCAGGCCCCCACTCATGTCTCCCACCACCCCCACCCCCCAGCAGTGCAGGGGCACCCTCCACCAGGCCCCCACTCATGTCTCCCACCACCCTCACCCCCCTGCCACCATGGGCACCCACCACCAGGCCCCCACTCATGTCTCCCACCACCCCCACCCCCCAGCAGTGCAGGGGCAGCCCCCACCAGGCCCCCACTCATGTCTCCCACCACCCCCCTGCCACCATGGGCACCCTCCACCAGGCCCCCACTCATGTCTCCCACCACCCCCACCCCCCCAGTCACCAGGGGCACCCTCCACCAGGCCCCCACTCATGTCTCCCACCACCCCCACCCCCCAGCAGTGCAGGGGCACCCTCCACCAGGCCCCCACTCATGTCTCCTAACCACCCCCACCCCCCTGCCACCATGGGCACCCTCCACCAGGCCCCCACTCATGTCTCCCACCACCCCCACCCACCAGCAGTGCAGGGGCACCCTCCACCAGGCCCCCACTCATGTCTCCCACCACCCCCACCCCCCCAGTCACCAGGGGCACCCTCCACCAGGCCCCCACTCATGTCTCCCACCACCCCCACCCCCCACCATCCAGGGGCACCCTCCACGAGGCCCCCACACATGTCTCCCACCACCCCCACCCCCCAGCAGTGCAGGGGCACCCTCCACCAGGCCCCCACTCATGTCTCCCACCACCCCCACCCCCCCAGTCACCAGGGGCACCCTCCACCAGGCCCCCACTCATGTCTCCCACCACCCCCCACCATCCAGGGGCACCCTCCACCAGGCCCCCACTCATGTCTCCCACCACCCCCACCCCCCTGCCACCATGGGCACCCTCCACCAGGCCCCCACTCATGTCTCCCACCACCCCCACCCCCCCAGTCACCAGGGGCACCCTCCACCAGGCCCCCACTCATATCTCCCACCACCCCCACCCCCTCAGTCACCAGGGGCACCCTCCACCAGGCCCCCACTCATGTCTCCCACCACCCCCACCCCCCAGCAGTGCAGGGGCAGCCCCCACCAGGCCCCCACTCATGTCTCCCACCACCCCCACCCCCCTGCCACCATGGGCACCCTCCACCAGGCCCCCACTCATGTCTCCCACCACCCCCACCCCCCAGTCACCAGGGGCACCCTCCACCAGGCCCCCACTCATGTCTCCCACCACCCCCACCCCCCTGCCACCATGGGCACCCTCCACCAGGCCCCCACTCATGTCTCCCACCACCCCCACCCCCCAGCAGTGCAGGGGCACCCTCCACCAGGCCCCCACTCATGTCTCCCACCACCCCCACCCCCCCAGTCACCAGGGGCACCCTCCACCAGGCCCCCACTCATGTCTCCCACCACCCCCACCCCCCACCATCCAGGGGCACCCTCCACCAGGCCCCCACTCATGTCTCCCACCACTCCCACCCCCCTGCCACCATGGGCACCCTCCACCAGGCCCCCACTCATGTCTCCCACCACCCCCACCCCCCCAGTCACCAGGGGCACCCTCCACCAGGCCCCCACTCATGTCTCCCACCACCCCCACCCCCCTGCCACCATGGGCACCCTCCACCAGGCCCCCACTCATGTCTCCCACCACCCCCACCCCCCCAGTCACCAGGGGCACCCTCCACCAGGCCCCCACTCATGTCTCCCACCACCCCCACCCCCCCAGTCACCAGGGGCACCCTCCACCAGGCCCCCACTCATGTCTCCCAACACCCCCACCCCCCTGCCACCATGGGCACCCTCCACCAGGCCCCCACTCATGTCTCCCACCACCCCCACCCCCCCCAGTCACCAGGGGCACCCTCCACCAGGCCCCCACCCATGTCTCCCACCACCCCCACCCCCCAGCAGTGCAGGGGCATCCTCCACCAGGCATCCACACATGTCCCCCTGCCCCCAGGTCCTGACGATACTCAATCATGGCAGTAATGGGCAGCATACCCAGCACAAACACCCAGGAAAGGATTGCATCCACCCACATAGTGAATGCAATTACATGATACAACCCCAATGGCAAGTATGTAAATGAACACATGTCCGTCACACACACATACACAACGGGTGCAAGTGAATGTCAAAACCCATATCATGACATGTTGAAACCAATGAGAAAATATCACAAGTGAAAGTTAAAAAAACATGTATTAAAGATGAAAAATAAGTAAACAAATCAAACATACAACAATGGGGATAACTAAATAAATGGTCCATGTCCGAGAACAAATGTAAAAATAAAAAAAACAAAGTAATCCAAAAACAAATGTCGTCCAAAGCAATGTCATGTGGAAGGAAAATAATGAAAAAACATTTCCTCATGGTGAACACAATAATCAATAAAAAAAATGTTTCTTCAAAAAGCAAACTATATACACGAATGTTCCAGGGTCCATGAGCCCAACACCATAAATGAAACCTACTACTACCTAATGAAAAAAATATATACAAAAAAGTGGCCATTGTCCGAGCGGTCCAAAAAAATAAAAATAAAGAAAGGAAACCTAACACTAACTAACTAAATAACTATATACAAAGGCAGCGGGCAAGTCCTGCGGCTCACTCTGTGATGTTGCTGGCCAGGGCATCATCGAGCTCCATGTCGATGTCCTGGAGGCGGGACTCTGTCCTGGCCCCGAGGTCTCGCAGGGATAACCCCATGTTCAGCTCAAACTCCCTGCGAGCTTCCTCGAGGCACTCAGCCCGCCTCAACGCCCGACGCATGGAGAACTCCGCCCTGACCATGGTGAGCCGCTCCTCTTCCGCCCGCTGCCACTCCGCACCTATCCGCTGGACCAACTGCTCCCACACGGAAGACACCACCATCCCAGGGTTGCCCTGCCCTCCGGCCGATGCCTGCCCCTCTGATCTTGATGGCCCCGAGCCATGATGCCTCCCACGTCGAGCCTGCTGCTGCCTCCGACGCCACTGCCTCTGCCAGCACGACGGCATCCAGGCTGATGGAAACCACCGACGCCGTCGTGCACGTGCCCTGCCCGATGATGCTGTCACATCTTCCATCTGCTGGGGTCCAGTTGCTGTGTTGTCCACCCCTGCTGGACCTCCGACTCCCAACTGTGGCAGGGATGGGATCCCCACCAAGCTGGCTGCATTGGTCGGGGCAGGTCCACAGGGGGCCCTGGTGGCATCTGGGCCGGAAGACGGCAAGGAGAACGACTGGTGTATAGCCTGCACAGAGGAGGAGAGGGCCGCCAGATTGGCCAACACATGCAGCAAACCCCCGAACATGGCCGATTCCAATTGGGCCACGTCGGCACGGTGCACTTCGTGATGATGTGCGTGCTCCTCCCGGGAAGCATGCACGGTATCACGAATCACAGCCGTGCGCATCGCGACCCCAATCAGGACCTTCTCCGCACGGCCAGGGGTTCCCACGTCCGCAGGTGGAGGGGAGTCAGGTGACATGGACATCCCCTCTACCTGCGGACGGGCCTGGTACGGGGCATCCCTGCTGGTGCATGGTGGTGCACTCACAGGGTCAGGGACAGCGACATGCACAGGCCCCTCCACGGTGACCTGTGCTGCCTCCTGCCCCTGGCCCTGGACTGCACCACTTGCACCAGCAGGGATGCCCCCACCAGGCCCCATGTGTGCCCCAGTGGCGGCCTCCTCCTCCTCTGTGCAAACCACCAACCTGGATGGCTCCTCACCGTCTCCCACCGTAACAGGCCCCTGTGGGGGCTCACCCACCCCTTCCGCTGCAGCCGTGGGGGCATCCCCGCCGCCTTGCTCCACAGCGCCGTCTCCGCCCTCTTCTTCACTAGCCGCTGCGTAGAGGGAGACAAAGAACACAAGCATCAGGGTACTGTACAATGGTCCCCTAGACAGGAAGCAATAGCAGATGAGCACCACTGTCAAAGTACACTTCCATCATGTCCCTCCACAACACATGGGTCAGTCCTGGCAAAACACACACAGTAACAGGCATGGTGCATGCCATGGACATTTCCATGCATGTCCAATGGACTCTTGAAACATTCAATGATATGGAACTCACATGCATCATGGCTCATGCCGATCACATGCACACACTTCACCTCAGTCACATCAATCTGGCCCCAAACACACCAAACACAGCGGATACAAGGGTAATTTGGCTGCTTCACTGAATCTGTGCATTGTCACACACATGTGTCATGCATCCATGGCATGCACAAGTCACAGACACGCAGGTCAGGCACACAGACATGGCTACCATATATGTACCTGGCATCAGCACCCATCCCTCACCCCCACCCATGTCCAGGTACAGAGACTGGCATGCTCTCATGTTCAAAATCTGCATAGGGCTCCCCATGCGGCATTTGAACACATGCAACAACCATGTGGGTCACACATCACTGGTCGCACATGCATTACTATGATGTCCCTGCACACATACATGCATACATGGCCTATGGCACACATACAGGCAAGTATCATAGAACCAGCACACCGCAACATGCCCTGTCTCACACAGTAATGCTTGGACACTTACCGCTCAACTCCAGACGGGCCTCCCTCTCAAGGATCTGGGCGTGGAGCGCTGGGCGTACGCGTTCCAGGACCCTCATCTGGATGGAACTCATCCGGCCCCGGCCCCCCTCCACGAGGCGCCGGGCCTTCACAAGGGTCCTGGACCTCAAGTCCTCCCAGCGCTTCTTGATCTTCAGGACGTTGCGGGTTGCCACCCCCTCCGCGTTGATGGCAACCACACAGTCGGCCCAGATCCTCTCCCGTCCTTCCTTGCTGGCGCGGGACGATCCAAAGAGGGCATCATACTGCCCCAGGACATGCTCCACCAGGACACCAACTTCGGTGGCAGTGAAGCTGGTGCCCCTCTGCCCCTCTGGCCTGGGGTTGCCACTGGTGCCAGATGTGGAAGTGCCCGACATGGCAACCCCAGAGGCAGGTGTGGGTGGGCAACTGGGTCCTGGGGCTGGGCTGTGGAGCGATGTTATCCCAGTCGGGAGTCTTCAGTTCCAGCAGGGGTGGACACAGCAACTGGACCCCTGCAGATGGCTGATGTGCAGGCACCATATGGCAGGGCACGGTGGCAGCAGGCAGGCAGGCAGGCAGGCAGCAGCAGATGGCACGTGGGAGGCTGCTCAGGGCACTGGGGGGGCAGTAACTCGGCCTTCTGGGCAGGAGCGTGGTCTTCCGTGTGTTTTCGCGTGGCCAGCTTGATACGGAGTGATTTGGCACGTGAAAATCCTGCACGTCAGCGTGAAATCCGAGGAAAGGCCCTTAGCGCGTAAGCGCGTCAGCACGCATACGCGATTCTATTGGACCAGAGTCCCTCAGCGCGTAAGCGCGTCTGTCACGTGACCCGCACGGGTGTTCCCCACTCAGCACGTGATGACGGAGCACACGTGGAAATACTGCACGTCAGCGTGTAATTGGACAAAAGTGCGCGTACACGCGATTGGCCTATGTACGTGTATTTCATGGGTGCGCGGGCACTTACACACGCAAGTACGTCAGCGCACCTGTATCCCGTGGTGCGTGGGAATTTCCACACGCTATTGGACTGGGAACTGGATTCCAGGGGTGCGCGGGTCACACACTTGCCTAGAACACGCGCAAAGCATACATTTGCGCACTTTGACAATAACAAGCTCAGACGCCAGGATGAACATACCGTTCCTAGCAGCAGTGGCAGTGGGCTACCAAAGGAGGAGGAGGAGGATAGTCAGGGCCAGAATATTCACACCCAGAACCAGCCTTTTCGGGATGCCTGATGACCAGGTGTATGGGAGGTACAGGTTTCCACCACACATAATACTGGACCTGGTGAGTGAGTGGGAGGATGACCTCACATCACCCACCCTGTGCTCCCAAGCACTCAGCCCCCTGGAGAAGGTCCTCAATGTACTGCACTTCTTAGCCACTGGATCATTTCAGCGGACAAGTGCCATAATGGGTGGGGTGTCACAGGCCACCCAGTCACGCTGCCTACACCAGGTCTTGAACATCATCACTGCACGCCCATCAGTCCGCAGGCACACATACCTGCCCAGAACCCCTGCAGAAAGGCATGCTGCCGCCCTGGATTTTTACGGTGTGGCACGATTCCCCAAAGTGCTAGGTGCCATCGACTGCACCCATGTGGCTCTACGTCCCCCCAGGGCATCTGAGCACATCTATAGGAACCGCAAGCACTGGCATTCCATCAACGTGCAGGTAGCATGTAATGCCAAGGGAATCATCACCTCAGTATATGCCAACTATCCCGGGTCCACCCACGACAGCTTCATTTACCGAATGTCCACCCTAAGCCGGGACCTAGAAGCTGGGCGGCATGGCGATACATGGCTGCTTGGTGAGTATGTATGCCACTGCACATGCATGCATGTTGGATACTGAGCAAGGTCACAACCCCACCAATTATACCAATCACCACCTCCACAGGGGACAGTGCCTACCCTCTCAGCCCCCACATGATGACGCCAATTCGGAACCCCACCACGCCACCCGAGGTAAGATATAACACAGCCCACATTACGACCCGGGGCATAGTGGAGCGCACATTCGGAGTGCTAAAGTCACGCTTTCGCTCCCTTCACCGTTCTGGCGGCCAGCTGTTATACGCTCCCGCAGTAGTGTGCAGGATCATAGTGGCAGCATGTGTCCTGCACAATGTTGCAACACGCCGGGGCCTGGCCGTGGACATGGTGGTGGCCCCACATCCCCAACCACATGCACAGCCGCTGCGCATGGGAGGGGAAAGGGCACGTGGGGAGGCAGCCCGTACACAGCTAGTGGCTAATTATTTCACATAGAAATCACACCCCTGTGGAGTGCACACTGCCCTGGCACATTCCATCTGACAATCAATGATGACTCAACCTGACACTGATCCTGAATGTCTGGAGAATGAACCGTTAATACCATATCAGCCTGAGATTGTTCACCTGGAAGTGTCACAATGTGTGCATCCCTACCCACACAGACACCACCAATGCAGTTTTGTGGAGTTACACATTCAAGCAGCTAAAAAGAATACCCACTTGCAAAATGCAACAAGAGGACAGTGCCATGTCAGCCAACCCAACCCCAGCACCGCCACACGACACACCGTGCCATGTCATGCTATTTGCAGGTAAACAAAGTAATCCCCACAACATGACACTAGTGTCACTATGTACAGTGTCCCTATTAGAAACCTGCAACACCTGAAATGCTCACAGCAATGCCGGACCAACAACATACTTGAGCACGTACTACCATTAACATGACATCACAAATTTTACATATTAGTAGTCTCACCACCTGGAAATGCCTGCACTCCCACCACTACCAACTGTGCAGTGTTGGCGCCATGTAGAGTTGTAGGTGCACTGCTGCCAACATGGACCCCATCTCCAGACTAGAGGTCCTTGTGTAGACATGAGGAAGGGACCTGCAAATTGGGAGGTAGACACAGAAGATGAGTTACACATCAATGCAACATGCAGTGTACAACACAACAGCAATATGCACTAGGAATGTATACACAGTATTGACTACAGACTGCCCACACAGCTCATGGGAGTCCAACGTCACTGTGTAATTCACTGTCACTTGGGCACACCCTTTGCAAGCCCATGGAAACGGGAAGCAGGAGGGGTGTGTGTGACTCAAACCCAAGCATCTGAACCAAATACATTACAAGCCTGCATGTGCCCAGCCACAATGCAGCGTATGCCCACAAGAACCACGGAAGCCAACAAATCGTCCCAAAAAAATAGGGAATAAAATAAATAAAAATAAAAATAAAAATAAGAAACAATCAAAAATGGCCATTGATGGGCCCGGGGGGGTTGGGGAGGCCACCCAGGAGATCCGAGGACAGGATGCACACCAGAACCCACCTGCGTGGATCCTGGGAAAATAAAACACCTCCATGGGCTCATGGCCCACACGGCTACCCTGTTGTGGGAGTATCACTGCTGTCGCTATTATCACCCTGTGCAGCTGCATCCGGAGGTGGTTGCACTATGGGAGGCAGCCCACGCAAGGCCCTAGTCTGCTCCTCCATGGCTGCAAGCATGCGGGTGTGGTAGGTCTGGTTCTGGAGGATGAGTGTGCGGAGGTCCCCATGCAACAACTCACGGGATGCCCGGACCTCCGCCCTCGTTGCCTGCATCTCAGCTGAGAGCGTACGGGTGAGACACTCCAGCTGCTGTTCTGTCCTTTGGTGTGTTAAAGCCTCAAGCTCAACAAGAGTCGTCCTGAGGTGAAGGAGCTCCTGCCTCAGGGCTTCCCTGTGGCCCTGGGACTCAATGGAGATGGCCTCCTGCAGAGTCGCCAGTGCCGCCCGCCTGTCCCTGTTGGACCCCAACATGTCCTCCCTGTGTGACTGGCAGATGGAGTCGGTTGCCTGCTCTAGTCGCTCCATCAGCCTTTCTGGGGGGACAATGGAAGTGGCCACCCTATCCATGGCCTGAGCCATCATCTCGGATGATGCAGCCTGTTGGGTTGCCATACCGTAAATGGATTGCTCCCATGCGGTATTGCCAGGTGTCGTACGGCCACCACGTCGGCGGGCACCACACCTGTCTGGGGCAAGGCGAACTACGCCTTGCTGTGCCGGCACTGCCTGAGGCTGCAGGACTGCATTCCCCCTCTGATCTGCTGGCCCAGGAACAGGATCAGATGTCGCGGAGTGTGACCCTGCATCCGTAACCACCAAAGGCGTAGCTGCCAACACTGACATCCCCATGGAGGGTTCTGACCCTGGTGCAGGTGGGTGAGACAGAACAGAATCCCTCCCTGGAACACTCACCTGCGACGGCACGTAGGTCTCATCCGAATCAACACCTGAGTACAGCTCGGGGGAGGTGCAGCCAGAGACACCCCTTGAGAGCACGACCTGCAGCACTTGTGGGTTCTCCCCCACCACCACACCACGTCCCTCACTGGTGGTTGGTCGGCCCTCGGACCCCTCCTGGGTCTGCACCATCTCCACAACCCCAGCAGTATCAGGTGCGTCTTCCCCTGCAAAGACATAAAAACAAAGAAATGGAAACAGGCATTAGCACCATGGCACAGAATGAGGGCTGAGAAGCAAGAGAACCAGTACTTGATTGACACATGTCCCACATGACTAAAACCCTCCCATGCATGCACCCTCACTGCGTATGAAGTGCAGGCAAATGGCACACACTGATGACACCAAGATGGAAGATGAACACATTTTCTGCATGCTGCCTGGCAGTGGCATCACACATTGGCCTGTGATTGCCAGGTGAAACACACATGCCATCACACAGATGGCATGTACCATTGCTATTGAGTGAAGATGGAGAGGAGGGCAGCACCTATTCATTCAGTCCAGTTCCCGCATGTAATTGCTTTTCTAATTCTAACAGGTCAGATTTTTCACCTGGAGCTGCCAGTCTGAAATGGTCCAATTGCACAGGGACATGTGTGTACAAATGATATCCAGGTAACAAAGTCACTCCACTTTACCATAGCCATGTCAGACAGGTGACTAGTGGACAGCGACATGGCTAGTAAAAGTGGGGGAATGCAAACAATCTGACTGAATGAACAGTGAAAAATAAGCAACAATGTTGTGGCAAGGTGACACTTCAAGGGCAACTGGCGTGCAGTTGGGCTAGATGTCTACTGTTGGCAGAAGGGATACTGCTATGGCCAAATGCAGCTGCGCAGGAAGTATTGCATGAAGCACATGGCTGACCCATACGACTCAGGCACACACACTCTCACCTGGCACACAAACAGAAGCCCTCACACACACACCATGCACATGGATGAAACACACATGCATGTGCACTCACCGGACAATGCCTCGTAATCAGCCAGATCTCCCACGCCTTGGATCTGTTCCTCCGTGACGTAGGTCCCAGCGACTGACTCATGTGGAGTGAGTTCCATGTCTACTACTGGAGACCCACCTCCAGTCACTAGAGTTGCGGCATGACTTGAGGCCAGCTTACTCTTTGCCCTGCGCTTTAGGTCATTCCAGCGCTTATAGCAATCATTGGCTGTGCGCCTCACGATTCCAAGGGCACTTACGATGTCCGCAACGGTCTGCCAGTGTGCCTGGCGTTGTGCAGGTGTGGTCTTGGATCCTGCAACAATGACCATCTCGTTGTCATGTCCGGACACATACTCGACAAGTGCATTCAGTTCGTCATCCGTGAAGCTGGGCTTCCTGGACGGGCCGGACTGTGTAGCCGTGTCTGGGGCATCAGCCTGTGCCGGACGAGCACTCTTCCTCTTCCGCTTGGAAGGTGGTGGTGATCCTGAGTGTCCTGCGCCGCTCTGGACACTAGGGGCAGGAGCCCTGGCGGACTCTGTATCAGGAGTGTGGGATTGCACACTCAGCATGGGAGTTGGTGCAGGCATTGGCTCTAGTGTGATGGTGTCAGGGGGAATGTCAGCAGCATGGACTAGGACCGACACTGTCCTGGCTGGGTGTGTGAGGGCTGGGGTGGATGGAGCTGCAGCTGCCCCTGCAGCCTGTCCGCCCTGCCTCCTTGGTGCAGCAGATGACCTTGCTGCCCCAGATCCACGTGGCATGATGGCATCAACGTGCACCAGCGCACGTGTCGTAGCCCTGCTGACCTGGAAGTCAGCCATGGAGTCAGCCAGGTCTGGTGCCACAATGGGCTGGTCCAACAAGGGCTGAGCATGGATGGTGTCAGCCACATCAGCCTCAACGGGAGGGGGGGAGACGGGGGGATTATGGGTGCCCGTGACTGGTCCTCCACACATGGGGGGACAGGCTCACCCTGCAAGTTACGACCACGTCCCCTACCGGATCCACCACGGCCACCACTTGTGGCTCTTCCACCTTTGCCACCCTTACGGAATCCTCGCCTCCCAGCCATGGCACTGATGTTAATGTGCGTATGGGAGTGGATGTAGACTATTGTCCTGGGCAATTGGGGGTCAAAGGGGTTGGGTACCAGATGGTAATTGTACCCTAGTGCTCTAGCAAGGCTGAATGTAACCCCTGGGGAAAGATGACGGGTCATGCAACGCACAGGAGGCCCAAAAAAGGGAGATGACGTGCACGCAACCCCTCCTAGACCACGTGTGCAGAAAGAAAAACCTGCACTACGCTGTGGCACCCAGTAACACAAGAATGAACGTATGCGTGTCACACGCAGCCTAGAATGACCTCTGAAGGGGTAGGCTACACACGGGGCAAGCACAGATGTTAGATGCGTGCGTGACTCACCGTCTGCCAGGTAAAAGAGTGTGAAAAATGAGCGCGTTTGGTTGGCAACACCCCCGCCAAAAGAAGATATGTACGCTGTCAGAGGAGACAGGACAACAGTAGAAGGGAACACTGTTTGAGGGAACAGGCTCAGGTAAACCAGTACAAGAGAAAAATATTGAAAAAGCTGTCAGAGGTAACAGGGAGTACGAACTTGAAACGCCGTGAAGTAAATCGCGTGTGAAACGACAAGAAGTACAGAATTCACCCACTCGCTCTCCACGAAAAGCAGTACAAGGAATTGGTGTTCTACACGTACCTTATATGCAGGCCCACACGTACAGCGTCACTTATGCGGCGTGTACGTGCTAGGCCCATTCCCACCAATTACACGCTTTGTCACTTCTGCGTGTAGGTCCATTTGCACCAATTACACGCTTTGTCACTTCTGCGTGTATGTCCATTTGCATCAATTACACGCTTTGACACTTCTGCGTGTAGGTCCATTTGCACCAATTACACACTTTGACACTTCTGCGTGTAGGTCCATTTGCACCAATTACACGCTTTGACACTCGGACGTGTCACGCAACTTTTTCCTACGCGTGCACGTGACTTCATAGACGCGCATACGCGTTTACGCGCTAAGGGCCTTTCATCGATTTACACGCAGACGTGTGGGATTTTCACGTGCAAAATCACTCACTACGTATCAAGCTGTCCACGCGTTCACACACGAAAGACCACGCTCCTGCCCAGGAGGCCAAATTACTGCCCCCCAGAGCCCTGAGCACGCTCCCACCTGCCATCTGCTGCTGCCTGACTGCCTGCTGCCCACGTGCCCTGCCATTTGCTGCCTGCACATCAGCCAGGGGTGCTGTTGCTGTGACCACCCCTGCTGGAACCAAAGGCTCCCGACTGCTTTTCCGTCGCCCCACAGCCCAGCCCCAGGACCCTGTTGCCCACCCACTCCTGCCTCTGGGGTTGCCATGTCAGGCACTACAACATCTGGCACCAGTGGCAACCCCCGGCCAAGGAGGCAGAGGGGCACCAGCTTCAGTGCCAGGGAAGTTGGTGTCCTGGTGGAGGATGCCCCTGGTGGCTGGGGGGTGGGGGTGGTGGGAGACATGGATGGGGGCCTGGTGGAGGGTGCCCCTGGTGGCTGGGGGGTGGGGGTGATAGGGGACATGGATGGGGGCCTGGTGGAGGGTGCCCCTGGTGGCTGGGGGGTGGGGGTGATAGGGGACATGGGTGGGGGCCTGGTGGAGGGTGCCCCTGGATGCTGGGGGGTGGGGGTGGTGGGAGACATGAGTGGGGGCCTGGTGGAGGGTGCCCCTGGTGGCTGGGGGTTGGGGGTGGTGGGAGACATGGATGGGGGCCTGGTGGAGGGTGCCCCTGGTGGCGGGGGGTGGGGGTGGTGGGAGACATGGGTGGGGGCCTGGTGGAGGGTGCCCCTGGATGCTGGGGGGTGGGGGTGATAGGGGACATGGGTGGGGGCCTGGTGGAGGGTGCCCCTGCACTGCTGGGGGGTGGGGGTGTTGGGAGACATGAGTGGGGGCCTGGTGGAGGGTGCCCCTGGTGGCTGGGGGGTGGGGGTGGTGGGAGACATGGGTGGGAGCCTGGTGGAGGGTGCCCCTGGATGCTGGGGGGTGGGGGTGGTTGGAGACATGGGTGGGGGCCTGGTGGAGGGTGCCCCTGGATGCTGGGGGGTGGGGGTGGTGGGAGACATGAGTGGGGGCCTGGTGGAGGGTGCCCCTGGTGGCTGGGGGTTGGGGGTGGTGGGAGACATGGATGGGGGCCTGGTGGAGGGTGCCCCTGGTGGCGGGGGGTGGGGGTGGTGGGAGACATGAGTGGGGGCCTGGTGGAGGGTGCCCCTGCACTGCTGGGGGGTGGGGGTGTTGGGAGACATGGGTGGGGGCCTGGTGGAGGCTGCCCCTGCACTGCTGGGGGGTGGGGGTGCAGGGGGACATGAGCAGGTGTGCAGGGTAGTCCCCTGTTTTGTGGGCTGCCTGCAGGGGCCGTGGAGGGTGTACAGGGAACACCTGTGAGGACCCACCCAGCCTAATTGCGTGTGATAATTCCTGCACACCCCTGTAATACACGTACCTGGCCAAATCGCATGTGAGAATTCCTGCGCACCCCTGTAATACACGTACCCAGCCGAATCGCGTGTAGAACTTCCCGTGTACCCCTGTAATACACGTACCCAGCCAAATCGCGTGTGATAATTCCCACGTACCCCTGTAATACACGTACCCTGGCCAATCGCGTGTAGAACTTCCCACGCACCCCTGTAATACACGTACCAAGCCAAATCGCGTGTGATAATTCCCGCGCACCCCTGTAATACACGTACCTGGCCAAATCGCATGTGAGAATTCCCGCGCACCCCTGTAATACACGTACCCAGCCGAATCGCGTGTAGAACTTCCCGTGTACCCCTGTAATACACGTACCCAGCCAAATCGTGTGTGATAATTCCTGCGTACCCCTGTGATACACGTGCCCTGGCTAATCGCGTGTAATACTTCACGCGTACCCCTGTAATACACGTACCCTGGCTAATCGCGTGTATAACTTCACGCGTACCCCTGATATGCACGTTACCCGCTTTGCGTTCCTTGTTTGGCAGCCCTGTAGACTGGTCCAGGGTTAGCGCAGCCCTTTGCGATGATTTAGCGATTTTGATGGCTTTTCCTTGCGCGAGGGCGTTCTTGGGGGCGTTACTGGCGCTGCTGCAGGGTCGCTGCGATACTCTGCGCCACGGCTGGTTTGGGAGCCTAAAATCCATGAATAGGCTGTGCACGGAAATCGGTTTTAGCGCACGTGCCTGGCGCAGACAATCGCACGCGGACACTCTGCGCCAGCCGCTTGCGACACTTTTCTGCGAAATTCTATGAATTACCCTGATAGTTCTTTGTGTGCGTTTTGATTCATTCTTTTAGCACCATACTTTGCTCTTCATGCATCTGTGATGATAATCTACTTAGTTATGACTCACTATAATCATCATATAATGCATGGTAGCCTGCAGTAACCGTATAAAAGCTTGTAAATCATGTTCCTATTTCAGACTACTTGTGACATCACTACTGACCTGTAATTATAAAATGACATTGCTACTGCTCTGTAATCAGTTAGAATGCATCAGTTGTGACGTGAGAATGCTTCTGCTTGAACCAGCACAGAGGGGAATCCCAGCTGCCACAACATCATGCAATTAAAGCAGGGACAATCTTTTCACACCCCTTTCTTTTAAACTAGCTTAGTGGATCTTGTTTTGTGCACTGCTAGAGTTCAACATCTGAGAGCAAACATCTGCATGTTGTTGCTTATTTTAAAGCACAAAACGAAAACATTTTTGATGCATTTTATTAAACTGCTGAAGTTATTTTCTGCCAGACATTGTATACTGCATATTATTATTATAACTATTATTATTATTATTATTGTTATCATTTAATCCAAACAGATTGAATGCATTGATTATATAATAACAGCAACTCGAAGATATTTTCCACTAAGCAAGAGGCCAGAAAGTAAAGAGGATTACTGTGTATGTCCATGTATTATAAGGAATAAAATATCCCCTATCATACATAAAAAGGATATCGGAGTTCCGTGACCTTTGAAAGGAACTCAGCCTTCTTCCTCTAATTGGTCACATAACTGCTTGGTGACTTGCAGTATCCTTATAAAGAACGATACCAGGTAATTCATTCCATATATTGCTCTTCTTCAATAATGTTTCTTACCTCTATTTGAACTATTCAAAATATTCAAAATATTATCGTTCCCCCTACTTATGTTTGCTGCTTCAGTGCATGGTATTTCTCAAATTATAGCATTGTTCCTTTCCCTGCAGTTTGTGAGGTGCTATCCTTTTGTACTAGATTCCAATAATCATGCGCTCTACTCTTGTATTAAATTGAAAAATAATGTTTAATATATGTAACATTGGAAACCATGTATGTAATTATTAGCTCGGTATTACAATTTCATACACATATTTAACTTGGTCCGGGAGGGGGGGGGGGGGGCAAAGTTATAGGGGGGGTCCCAAAACTTCATTTTTTCCCGTAGACATAATGGGGAAAAACTTTGCTCACGCCTACAGCCCAAACCGCTGAACGTATTTACACCAAATTTGCAGCGGGAGCGGCAGCTTGGTCCCGAAAGAGTGCTTTTTTTATTTGGTGTAAATCCGTAAAGTAGTTTTTTTTTTTAAAAATGACAAAAATGTAAGTTAAAAAAATTAGTGATATCTGTGTCCGCCTCGTGGACACACTTCCCTGTTCGCTCCGTGGACAGGACGGGGATTGGGCAAGCAGCTTGCGTGATGTCCGTGGGCATCTGACATGCTTTCCTATTGGCTGCAGTGAAGCGTGCAATGCGTCGTATTGTGAGAGACGCCCGCCATCTTTGTTTATCGTTTGCATCAGAGCGCTGCATAGTAAGCTCCGTGTCTTCCTCCCGTTCCCCCCACTCTCCGCTCATGTCCTGTATCACCCTCCTGCTCCCCCCACCCCCCGCTCATGCACCGTGTCTCCCTTGTGTTACCCCCCACCCCCCGCTCATGTCCCGTGTCTCCCTCCTGTTCCCCCCACCCCCCACTCATGACCCGTGTCTCCCTCGTGTTACCCCCCACCCCCCGCTCATGCCCCGTGTCTCCCTCATGTTCCCCCCACTGCCCGCTCATGCCCGTGTCTCTCTCGTGTTCCCCCGGCCCCCTGCTCATGCCCCGTGTCTACCTCGTGTACGCCTCCACCCCCTGCTCATGCCCCGTGTCACTCTCCTGTTGCCCCCCCACCCCCTGCTCATGCCCAGTGTCTCCCTCATGTTCCCCCCACCCCCCGCTCATGCCCCGTGTCTCCCTCGTTTTACCCCTCACCCCCCACTTATGCCCCATGTCTCCCTCCTGTTCCCCCCAACCCCGCTCATGCCCCATGTCTCTCTCTTGTTCCCCCCAACCCCACTCATGTTCTGTGTCTGCCCTGTTCCCCCCACCCCCCGCTCATGCCCCGTGTCTCCCAAGTGTTACCCCCCACCCCCCGCTCATGCCCCGTGTCTCCCTTGTGTTACCCCCCACCCCACGCTCATGCCCCGTGTCTCCCTCGTGTTACCCCCTACCCCCCGCTCATGCCCCATGTCTCCCTCCTGTTTCCCCCACCCCCGCACATCTCCCGTGTCTTCCCTGCTCCATCCCACCCCCTGCTCATGCCCCAAATCCCCCTCCTTTTCCCCCACCCGCTGCTCATGCTCCGTGTCTCCCCTGTTCGCCCCCAGCCCCCCGCTCATGCCGCGTGTCTCCCTCTTGTATGCCCGCTCATGCCCCGAGTCTCCCTCGTGATCCCCCCACTCCCGCTCATGCCCCGTGTCTCCCTCCTGTTCCCCCCACCCCCACTCATGCTCCGTGTCTCTCTCTTGTTCCCCCCACCCCACCACTCATGCCCCGTGTCTCCCTCCTGTTCCCCCCACCCCCGCTCATCTCCCGTGTCTCCCCTGTTAAACCCCCCTGCTCATGCCCCTTGTCCCCCTCCTTTTCCCCCCACCCGCTGCTCATGCTCCGTGTCTCCACTGTTGCCCCCCACCCCCCCGCCCATGTCCCGTGTCTCCCCTGTTCCTCCCCACCCCCGCTTATGCCCCGTGTCTCCCTCCTTCTTCCCCCACCCCCAGCTCATGCCCCATGTCTCCCCTGTTCCCCCCACCCCCTGCTCATGCCCCATTTCTCCCTCCTTTTCCCGCACCCCCCGCTTATGACCCATGTCTCACTCCCGTTCACCCCCACCCCCGCTCATGCCCCGTGTATCCCCTGTTCCCCCCACCCCCGCTCATGCCCCGTGTGTGCCCTGTTCCCCCACCCCCGCTCATGCCCCATGTCTCCCTCCTGTTCCCACACCCCCCGCTCATACCCCGTGTCTACCTCGTGTACCCCCCATCCCCGCTCATGCCCCGTGTCTCTCTCCTGTTGCCCCCCACTCATGCCCTGTGTCTCGTTCGTGTTCCCCTCACCCCCCGCTCATGCCCCGTGTCTCCCTCGTGTTACCCCCCACCCCCCGCTCATGCCCCGTGTCTCCCTCCTGTACCCCCACCAACCGCTCCTGCCCTGTGTCTCCCTTGTGTTGCCCCCCATACCCTGCTAATGCCCCATGTCTCCCTCCTGTTCCCCCCGCTCATGCCCCGTGTCTCCCCTGTTCCACCCCACCCCCGCTCATGCCCCGTGTCCCCCTCCTTTTCCTCCCACCCACTGCTCATGCTCCGTGTCTCCCCAGTTCCCCCCACCCCCGCTCATGCCCTGTGTCTCCCCTGTTCCCCCACCCCCTGCTCATGCCCCATGTCTCCCTTGTGTTACCCCCACCCCCTGCTCATGCTCTGTGTCTCCCTCGTGTTCCCCCCACCCCCCGCTCATGCACCGTGTCCTCCTACTTTCCCACCCACCCCTGCTCATGCCCTGTGTCTCCCTCCTTTTCCCCCCCACCTCCGCTCATGCCCCGTGTCTCCCTCCTGTTCCCCCCACCCCCTGCTCATGCCCCGTGTCTCCCTTGTGTTACCCCCCACCCCCCGCTCATGCCCTGTGTCTCCCTCCAGTTCCCCCCACCCCGCTCATGCCCCGTGTCTCCCTCGTGTTACCCCCCACCCCCCGCTCATGCCCCATGTCTCCCTCATGTCCCCCCACCCGCCGCTCATGCCCCGTGTCTCCCTTGTGTTACCCCCCACCCCCCGCTCATGCCCTGTGTCTCCCTCCAGTTCCCCCCACCCCCGCTCATGCCCCGTGTCTACCTCGTGTACCCCCACCCCCCGCTCATGCCCCGTGTCTACCTCGTGTACCCCCCCACCCCCGCTCATGCTTCGTGTCTCTCTCCTGTTGCCCCCCACCCCCGCTCATGCCCCGTGTCTCCCTCATGTTCTCCCCACCCCCGCTCATGCCCCGTGTCTCCCAAGTGTTACCCCCGGTCATGCCCCGTGTCTCCCTCCTGTTCCCCCCACCCCCCGCTCATGCCCCGTGTCTCTCTCTTTTTCCCCCGACCCCCCGCACATGCCCCGTGTCTACCTCGTGTACCCCCCACCCCCCGCTCATGCCCCGTGTCTACCTCGTGTACCCCCCCACCCCCGCTCATGCTTCGTGTCTCTCTCCTGTTGCCCCCCACCCCCGCTCATGCCCCGTGTCTCCCTCATGTTCTCCCCACCCCCGCTCATGCCCCGTGTCTCCCTCGTGTTACCCCCGGTCATGCCCTGTGTCTCCCTCCTGTTCCCCCCACCCCCCGCTCATGCCCCGTGTCTCTCTCTTTTTCCCCCCACCCCCCGCACATGCCCCGTGTCTCCCTCATGTGCCCCCCACCCCCACTCATGCCCCGTGTCTGCCCTGTTCCCCCCACCCCCCGCTCATGCCCCGTGTCGCCCTCGTGTTACCCCCCACCCCCGCTCATTCCCCATGTCTCCCTCCTGTTCCCCCCACCCCCTGCTCACGGCCCGTGCCTCCCTTGTGATACCCCCCACCCCCACGCTCATGCCCCGTGTCTCCCTCATGTTCCCCCCACTCCCGCTCATGCCCCGTGTCTCTCTCGTGTTCCCCCGACCGCCCGATCATGCCCCGTGTCTACCTCCTGTTGACCCCCACCCCCCGCTCATGCCCCGTGTCTCTCTCCTGTTGACCCCCACCCCCTGCTCATGCCCAGTGTCTCCCTCGTGTTCCCCCCACCCCCCGCTCATGCCCCGTGTCTCCCTCGTGTTACCCTCACCCCCTGCTCATGCCCCGTGTCTCCATCCTGTACCCCCCACCCCCCGCTCATGCCTTGTGTCTCCCTCGTGTTGCCCCCCATTCCCAGCTCATGCCCTATGTCTCCCTCCTGTTCCCCCCACCCCCCGCTCATGACCCGTGTCTGCCCTGTTCCCCCCACCCCCCGCTCATGCCCCCTGTCTCCATGGTCTTACCCCCCACCTCCTGCTCATGCCCTGTGTCTCCCATGTGCTACCCCCCACCCCCCGCTCATGCCCCCTGTCTCCCTCCTGTTCCCCCCACCCCCTGCTCATGCCCCGTGTCTCCCTCGTGTTACCCCCACCCACCTGCTCATGCCCCGTGTCTCCCTCCTGAACCCCCGTTCATGCCCCGTGTCTCCCTCGGGCCACCCCCCACACCCCGCTCATGCCCCGTGTCTCCCTCCTGTTCCCCCACCCCCGCTCATGTCCCGTGTCTCCCCTGTTCCACCCCACCCCTAGCTCATGCCCCGTGTCTACCTCATGTACCCCCCAACCCCCGCTTATGCCCTGTGTCTCTCTCCTGTTGCCCCCCCACCCCCCGCTCATGCCCCGTGTCTCCCTCATGTTCCCCCCACCCCCCGCTCATGCCCCGTGTCTCCGCTGTTCCCCCACCCCCGCTCATGCCCCGTGTGTGCCCTGTTCCACCCCACCCCCGCTCATGCCCTGTGTCCCCCTCCTTTTCCTCCCACCCGCTGCTCATGCTCCGTGTCTCCCCAGTTCCCCCCACCCCCGCTCATGCCCTGTGTCTCCCCTGTTCCCCCCACCCCCTGCTCATGCCCCATGTCTCCCTTGTGTTACCCCCCACCCCCTGCTCATGCTCTGTGTCTCCCTCGTGTTCCCCCCACCCCCCGCTCATGCCCCGTGTCCTCCTACTTTCCCACCCACCCCTGCTCATGCCCTGTGTCTCCCTCCTTTTCCCCCCCACCTCCGCTCATCCCCCGTGTCTCCCTCCTGTTCCCCCCACCCCCTGCTCATGCCCCGTGTCTCCCTTGTGTTACCCCCCACCCCCTGCTCATGCCCTGTGTCTCCCTCCAGTTCCCCCCACCCCCGCTCATGCCCCGTGTCTCCCTCGTGTTACCCCCCACCCCCCGCTCATGCCCCATGTCTCCCTCATGTCCCCCCACCCGCCGCTCATGCCCCGTGTCTACCTCGTGTACCCCCCACCCCCCGCTCATGCCCCGTGTCTCCCAAGTGTTACCCCCGGTCATGCCCCGTGTCTCCCTCCTGTTCCCCCCACCCCCGCTCATGCCCCGTGTCTCTCTCTTTTTCCCCCCACCCCCCGCACATGCCCCGTGTCTACCTCGTGTACCTCCCACCCCCCGCTCATGCCCCGTGTCTACCTCGTGTACCCCCCACCCCCGCTCATGCTTCGTGTCTCTCTCCTGTTGCCCCCCACCCCCGCTCATGCCCCGTGTCTCCCTCATGTTCTCCCCACCCCCGCTCATGCCCCGTGTCTCCCTCGTGTTACCCCCGGTCATGCCCTGTGTCTCCCTCCTGTTCCCCCCACCCCCCGTTCATGCCCCGTGTCTCTCTCTTTTTCCCCCCACCCCCCGCACATGCCCCGTGTCTCCCTCATGTGCCCCCCACCCCCACTCATGCCCCGTGTCTGCCCTGTTCCCCCCACCCCCCGCTCATGCCCCGTGTCGCCCTCGTGTTACCCCCCACCCCCCGCTCATTCCCCATGTCTCCCTCCTGTTCCCCCCACCCCCTGCTCACGGCCCGTGCCTCCCTTGTGATACCCCCCACCCCCACGCTCATGCCCCGTGTCTCCCTCATGTTCCCCCCACTCCCGCTCATGCCCCGTGTCTCTCTCGTGTTCCCCCGACCGCCCGATCATGCCCCGTGTCTACCTCCTGTTGACCCCCACCCCCGCTCATGCCCCGTGTCTCTCTCCTGTTGACCCCCACCCCCTGCTCATGCCCAGTGTCTCCCTTGTGTTCCCCCCACCCCCCGCTCATGCCCCGTGTCTCCCTCGTGTTACCCCCACCCCCTGCTCATGCCCCGTGTCTCCATCCTGTACCCCCCCACCCCCCGCTCATGCCTTGTGTCTCCCTCGTGTTGCCCCCCATTCCCAGCTCATGCCCTATGTCTCCCTCCTGTTCCCCCCACCCCCCGCTCATGACCCGTGTCTGCCCTGTTCCCCCCACACCCCGCTCATGCCCCCTGTCTCCATGGTCTTACCCCCCACCTCCTGCTCATGCCGTGTCTCCCATGTGCTACCCCCCACCCCCCGCTCATGCCCCCTGTCTCCCTCCTGTTCCCCCCACCCCCTGCTCATGCCCCGTGTCTCCCTCGTGTTACCCCCACCCACCTGGTCATGCCCCGTGTCTCCCTCCTGTACCCCCGCTCATGCCCCGTGTCTCCCTCGGGCCGCCCCCCACCCCCCGCTCATGCCCCGTGTCTCCCTCCTGTTCCCCCACCCCCGCTCATGTCCCGTGTCTCCCCTGTTCCACCCCACCCCCCGCTCATGCCCCGTGTCTACCTCATGTACCCCCCAACCCCCGCTTATGCCCTGTGTCTCTCTCCTGTTGCCCCCCACCCCCCGCTCATGCCCCGTGTCTCCCTCATGTTCTCCCCACCCCCCGCTCATGCCCCGTGTCTCCGCTGTTCCCCCACCCCCGCTCATGCCCCGTGTGTGCCCTGTTCCACCCCACCCCGCTCAGGCCCCGTGTCCCCCTCCTTTCCCCCCCACCCGCTGCTCATGCTCCGTGTCTCCCCAGTTCCCCCCCAACCCCGCTCATGCCCCATGTCTCCCCTGTTCCCCCCACCCCCCGCTCATGCCCCAGGTCTCCCTTGTGTTACCCCCCACCCCCTGCTCATGCCCCGTATCTCCCTCCTGTTCCCCCACCCCCCGCTCAAGCCCCGTGTCCCCCTCCTTTCCCCCCCACCCCCCGCTCATGCCCGTGTCTCCCTCCTTTCCCTCCCACCTCCGCTCATGCCCCGTGTCTCCCTCCTGTTCCCCCTACCCCTGCTCATGCCCCGTGTCTCCCTCGTGTTACCCCCACCCCCCGCTCATGCCCCGTGTCTCCCTTGTGTTACCCCCCACCCCCCACTCATGCCCTGTGTCTCCCTCCAGTTCCCCCCACCCCCGCTCATGCCCCGTGTCTCCCTCGTGTTACCCCCTACACCCAGCTCATGCCTCGGGTCTCCCTCTTGTTCCCCCCACCCCCCGCTCATGCCCCATGTCTCCCTCGTGTTCCCCCCACCCGCCGCTCATGCCCCGTGTCTACCTCGTGTACCCCCCACCACCCGCTCATGCCCCGTGTCTACCTCGAGTACCCCCCACCCCCGCTCATGCTTCGTGTCTCTCTCCTGTTGCCCCCCACCCCCGCTCATGCCCCGTGTTTCCCTCATGTTCCCCCCACCCCCCGCTCATGCCCCGTGTCTCCCTCGTGTTACCCCCGCTCATGCCCCGTGTCTCCCTCCAGTTCCCCCCACCCCCGGCTCATGCCCCGTGTCTCTCTCTTTTTCCCCGCACCCCCCGCACACGCCCCATGTCTCCCTCATGTACCCCCCACCCCCCACTCATGCCCCGTGTCTGTCCTGTTCCCCCCACCCCCCGCTCATGCCCCGTGTCGCCCTCGTGTTACCCCCCACCCCCGCTCATTCCCCGTGTCTCACTTGTGTTACCCCCCACCCCTGCTCATGTCCTGTGTCTCCCTCCTGTTCCCCCACCCCCGCTCATGACCCTTGTCTCCCTTGTGATACCCCCCACCCCCCGCTCATGCCCCGTGTCTCTCTCGTGTTCCCCCAACCCCCCGATCATGCCCCGTGTCTACCTCCTGTTGACCCCCACCCCCCGCTCATGCCCCGTGTCTCTCTCCTGTTGACCCCCACCCCCCGCTCATGCCCAGTGTCTCCCTCGTGTTCCCCCCACCCCCCGCTCATGCCCCGTGTCTCCCTCGTGTTACCCCCCACCCCCTGCTCATGCCCCGTGTCTCCATCCTGTACCCCCCCAAACCCTCCGCTCATGCCCTGTGTCTCGCTCGTGTTGCCCCCATCCCCCGCTCATGCCCCATGTCTCCCTCCTGTTCCCCCCACCCCCCGCTCATGCCCCGTGTCTCCCTCCTGTACCCCCCACCCCCGCTCATGCCCCCTGTCTCCCTCGTCTTACCCCCCACCTCCTGCTCATGCCCTGTGTCTCCCATGTGTTACCCCCCACCTGCTCATGCCCCGTGTCTCCCTCCTGTACCCCCGCTCATGCCCCATGTCTCCCTCATGCTGCCCCCCACCCCCCGCTCATGGCCCATGTCTCCCTCCTGTTCTCCCACCCCCCGGTCATGTCCCGTGTCTCCCCTGTTCCCCCCACCCCGCTCATGCCCCGTGTCTACCTCATGTATCCCCCCACCCCCCGCTCATGCCCTGTGTCTCTCTCCTGTTGCCCCCCACCCCCTGCTCATGGCCCGTGTCTCCCTCATGTTCCCCCCCCGCTCATGCATGCCCGTGTCTCCCTCCTGTACCCCCCACCCCCGCTCATGCCCCGTGTCTCCCTCCTGTACCCCCCACCCCCGCTCATGCCCCGTGTCTGCCCTGTTCCCCCCACCCCCCGCTCATGCCCCCTGTCTCCCTCGTCTTACCCCCCACCTCCTGCTCATGCCCTGTGTCTCCCATGTGTTACCCCCCACCTGCTCATGCCCCGTGTCTCCCTCCTGTACCCCCGCTCATGCCCCGTGTCTCCCTCATGCTGCCCCCCAACCCCCACTCATGCCCCGTGTCTCCGTCCTGTTCTCACACCCCCCTGTCATGACCCGTGTCTCCCCTGTTCCCCCCACCCCCGCTCATGCCCCGTGTCTACCTCATGTATCCCCCCACCCCCCGCTCATGCCCTGTGTCTCTCTCCTGTTGCCCCCCACCCCCTGCTCATGGCCCGTGTCTCCCTCATGTTCCCCCCACCCCCTGCTCATGCCCCATGTCTCCCCTGTTCCCCCCAGCCCCGCTCATGCCCCGTGTGTGCCCTGTTCCCCCCACCCCCGCTCATGCCCTGTGTCTCCCTCCCGTTCCCCCACCCCCCGCTCATGCCCCGTGACTACCTCGTGTACCCCCCACCCCCCGCTCATGCCCTGTGTCTCTCTCCTGTTGCCCCCGCTCATGCCGTGTCTCGTTCGTGTTCCTCCCACCCCCGCTCATGCTCCCTGTCGCCCTCGTGTTACCCCCCAACCACCGCTCATGCCCTGTGTCTCCCTCCTGTACCCCCCACCCCCGCTCATGCCCCGTGTCTCCCTTGTGTTGCCCCCCACCCCCGCTCATGCCCCGTGTCTCCCTTGTGTTGCCCCCCACCCCCACTCATGCCCCGTGTCTCCCCGGTTCCACCCCACCCCCGCTCATGCCCCGTGTCCCCCCACCTGCTGCTCATGGTCAGTGTCTCCCCAGTTCCCCCCCACCCCCTGCTCATGCCCTGTGTCTCCCCTGTTCCCCCCACCCCCCGCTCATGCCCCATGTCTCCCCTGTGTTACCCCCCACCCCCTGCTCATGCCCCATGTCTCCCTCGTGTTCTCCCCACCCCCCGCTCATGCCCCGTGTCCCCCCCTTTCCCCCCACATCCCGCTCATGCCCCGTGTCTCCCTCCTTTTCCCCCCCACCCTGCTAATGCCCCGGGTCTCCCTCCTGTTCCCCCCACCCCCTGCTCATGCCCTGTGTCTCCCTCGTGTTACCCCCACCCCCCGCTCATGCCCCGTGTCTCCCTTGTGTTACCCCCACCCCCCGCTCATGCCCTGTGTCTCCCTCCAGTTCCCCCCACCCCCGCTCATGCCCTGTGTCTCCCTCGTGTTACCCCCTACACCCCGCTCATGCCTCATGTCTCCCTCGTGTACCCCCACCCCCGCTCATGCCCCATGTCTCCCTCGTGTTCCTCCACCTGCCGCTCATGCCCCGTGTCTACCTCGTTTACCCCCCACCCCCCGCTCATGCCCCGTGTCTACCTCATGTACCCCCCCACCCCAGCTCATGCTTCGTGTTTCTCTCCTGTTGCCCCCCGCTCATGCCCCGTGTCTCCCTCATGTTCCCCCCACCCCCGCTCATGCCCCGTGTCTCCCTCTTGTTACCCCCGCTCATGCCCCGTGTCTCCCTCCTGTTCCCCCACCCCCGCTCATGCCCCGTGTCTCTCTCTTTTTCCCCCACCTCCCGCACATGCCCCGTGTCTCCCTCATGTACCCCCAACCCCCCACTCATGCCCCGTGCCTGCCCTGTTCCCCCCACCCCCCGCTCATGCCCCGTGTCGCCCTCGTGTTACCCCCCACCCCCCGCTCATGCCCCATGTCTCCCTTGTGTTACCCCCCACCCCCGCTCATGTCCTGTGTCTCCCTCCTGTTCCCCCCACCCCCCCCTCATGACCCGTGTCTCCCTCGTGTTAAGCCCCACCCCCCCACTCATGCCCCGTATCTCCCTCATGTTCTCCCCACTCCCGTTCATGCCCCGTGTCTCTCTCGTGTTCCCCTGACCCCCCGATCATGCCCCGTGTCTACCTCCTGTTGACCCCCACCCCCGCTCATGCCCCGTGTCTCTCTCCTGTTGACCACCACCCCCCGCTCATGTCCAGTGTCTTCCTCGTGTTACCCACCACCCCCTGCTCATGCCCTGTGTCTCCATCCTGTACCCCCCACCCCCCGCTCATGCCCCTTGTCTCCCTCGTGTTACCCCCCACCCCCTGCTCATGCCCCGTGTCTCCATTCTGTATGCCCCCACCCCCCGCTCATGCCCTGTGTCTCCCTCCTGTTCCCCCCACCCCCGCTCATGCCCAGTGTCTGCCCTGTTCCCCCCATCCCCCGCTCATGCCCCATGTCTCCCTTGTGTTACCCCCACCCCTGCTCATGCCCCGTGTCTCCCTCGTGTTCCCTCCACCCCCCGCTCATGTCCCGTGTCCCCCTCCTTTCCCCCCGCCCCCCGCTCATGCCCCATGTCTCCCTCCTTTTCCCCCCCACCTCCGCTCATGCCCCGTGTCTCCCTCCTGTTCCCCCCGCCCCCTGCTCATGCCCCGTGTCTCCCTCGTGTTACCCCCACCCCCCGCTCATGCCTCGTGTCTCCCTCGTGTTCCCCCCACCCCCTGCTCATGCCCCATGTCTCCCCCGTGTTCCCCCCACCCGCCGCTCATGCCCCGTGTCTACCTCGTGTACCCCCACCCCCCGCTCATGCCCCATGTCTACCTCGTGTACCCCCCCACCGCCACTCATGCTTCGTGTCTCTCTCCTGTTGCCCCCCACCCCTGCTCATGCCCCGTGTTTCCCTCATGTTCCCCCCACCCCCCTCTCATGCCCCATGTCTCCCTCGTGTTACCCCCGCTCATGCCCCGTGTCTCCCTCCTGTTCCCCCCACCCCCCACTCATGCCCTGTGTCTCTCTCTCTTTCTCCCCCCACCCCCCGCACATGCCCCGTGTCTCCTCATGTACCCCCCACCCTCCACTCATGCCCCGTGTCTGCCCTGTTCCCCCCACCCCCGGCTCATGCCCCGTGTCGCCCTCGTGTTACCCCCCACCCCCGCTCATTCCCCGTGTCTCCCATGTGTTACCCCCCACCCCCGCTCATGTCCTGTGTCTCCCTCCTGTTCCCCCCACCCCCCGCTCATGACCCGTGTCTCCCTTGTGATAAACCCACCCCCCCACTCATGGCCCGTTTCTCCCTCATGTTCCCCCCACTCCCGCTCATGCCCCGTATCTCTCTCGTGTTCCCCCGACCCCCCGATCATGCCCCGTGTCTACCTCCTGTTGACCCCCACTCCCGCTCTTGCCCCCGTGTCTCTCTCCTGTTGACCCGCACCCCCGCTCATGCCCAGTGTCTCCCTCGTGTTCCCCCCACCCCCCTGCTCATGCCCCGTGTCTCCCTCGTGTTACCCCCCACCCCCTGCTCATGCCCCGTGTCTCCATTTTGTACGCCCCCACCCCCCGCTCATGCCCTGTGTCTCCCTCCTGTTCCCCCCACCCCCCGCTAATGCGCTGTGTCTGCCCTGTTCCCCCCACACCCCGGTCATGCCCCCTGTCTCCCTCGTCTTACCCCCCCACCTCCTGCTCATGCCCTGTGTCTCCCATGTGTTACCCACACCCCCCGCACATGCCCCCTGTCTCCCTCCTGTTCCCCCACCCCCTGCTCATGCCCCGTGTCTCCCTCGTGTTACCCCCCCACCCACCTGCTCATGGCCCGTGTTTCCCTCCTGTACCCGCTCATGCCCCGTGTCTCCCTCGTGCTGCCCCCCACCCTCCGCTCATGCCCCATGTCTCCCTCCTGTTCCCCCACCCCCGCTCATGTCCCGTGTCTCCCCTGTTCCACTCCACCCCCCGCTCATGCCCTGTGTCTACTTCATGTACCCCCCCACCCCCCGCTCATGCCCTGTGTCTCTCTCCTGTTGCCCCCCACCCCCCGCTCATGCCCCGTGTCTCCCTCATGTTCCCCCCACCCCCCGCTCATGCCCCGTGTCTCCCCTGTTCCCCTCACCCCCGCTCATGCCCCGTGTGTGCCCTGTTCCCCCCACCCCCGCTCATGCCCCGTGTCTCCCTCCCGTTCCCCCACCCCCCGCTCATGCCCCGTATCTCTCTCCTGTTGCCCCCGCTCATGCCCTGTGTCTCGTTCGTGTTCCACCCACCCCCGCTCATGCCCCGTGTCTCCCTCGTGTTACCCCACACCCCCCGCTCATGCCCCGTGTCTCCCTCCTGTACCCCCCACCCTCCGCTCATGCCCTGTGTCTCTCTCCTGTGGCCCCCCAGCCCCCGCTCATGCCCCGTGTCTCCCTCGTGTTCCCCCCACCCCCCGCTCATGCCCCGTGTCTCCCCTGTTCCCCTCACCCCCGCTCATGCCCCGTGTGTGCCCTGTTCCCCCCACCCCCGCTCATGCCCCGTGTCTCCCTCCCGTTCCCCCACCCCCCGCTCATGCCCCGTGTCTACCTCGTGTACCCCCCACCCCTCGCTCATGCCCCGTGTCTCTCTCCTGTTGCCCCCGCTCATGCCCTGTGTCTCGTTCGTGTTCCACCCACCCCCGCTCATGCCCCGTGTCTCCCTCGTGTTACCCCACACCCCCCGCTCATGCCCCGTGTCTCCCTCCTGTACCCCCCACCCCCCGCTCATGCCCGTGTCTCCCTTGTGTTTCCCCCCACCCCCCGCTAATGCCCCGTGTCTCCCTCCTGTTCCCCCCGCTCATGCCCCGTGTCTCCCTTGTTTCACCCCACCCCCGCTCATGCCCCGTGTCCCCCTCCTTTTCCCCCCCACCCGCTGCTATTGGTCCGTGTCTCCCCAGTTCCCCCCATGCCCTGCTCATGCCCCGTGTCTCCCCTGTTCCCCCCACCCCCCGCTCATGCCCTATGTATCCCTTGTGTTACCCCCCACCCCCTGCTCATGCCCCGTGTCTCCCTCGTGTTCCTCCCACCCCCCGCTCATGCCCCGTGTCCCCCTCCTTTCCCCCCAACCCCGCGCTCATGCCCCTTGTCTCCCACCTTTCCCCCCCACCCCCGCTCATGTCCCGTGTCTCCCTCCTGTTCCCCCCACCCCCTGCTCAAGCCCCCGTGTCTCCCTCGTGTTACCCCCACACCCGCTCATGCCCCGTGTCTCCCTTGTGTTACCCCCCACGCCCCGCTCATGCCCATGCCCCGTGTCTACCTCGTGTACCCCCCACCCCCCGCTCATGCCCTGTGTCTCTCTCCTGTTGCCCCCGTTCATGCCCTGTGTCTCGTTCGTGTTCCACCCACCCCCGCTCATGCCCCGTGTCTCCCTCGTGCTGCCCCCCACCCCCTGCTCACGCCCCGTGTCTCCCTCCTGTTCCCCCACCCCCCGCTCATGTCCCGTGTCTCCCCTGTTCCACCCCACCCCCCCGCTCATGCCCCGTGTCTACCTCATGTACCCCCTTACCCCCCGCTCATGCCCTGTGTCTCTCTCCTGTTGCCCCCCCACCCCCCGCTCATGCCCCGTTTCTCCCTCATGTTCCCCCCACCCCCTGCTCATGCCCCGTGTCTCCCCTGTTCCCCTCACCCCCGCTCATGCCCCGTGTGTGCCCTGTTCCCCCCACCCCCGCTCATGCCCCGTGTCTCCCTCCTGTTCCCCCAACCCCGCTCATGCCCCATGTCTACCTCGTGTACCCCCCACCCCCCGCTCATGCCCCGCGTGTCTCTCCTGTTGCCCCCGCTCATGCCCTGTGTCTCGTTCGTGTTCCACCCACCCCCGCTCATGCCCCGTGTCTCCCCTGTTCCACCCCGCTATTGCCCCGTGTCTACCTCATGTACCCCCTTACCCCCCGCTCATGCCTGTGTCTCTCTCCTGTTGCCCCCCACCCCCCGCTCATGCCCCGAGTCTCCCTCATGTTCCCCCCACCCCCCGCTCATGCCCCGTGTCTCCCCTGCTCCCCTCACCCCCGCTCATGCCCCGTGTGTGCCCTGTTCCCCCCACCCCCGCTCATGCCCCGTGTCTCCCTCCCGTTCCCCCAACCCAGCTCATGCCCCGTGTCTACCTCGTGTACCCCCCACCCCCCGCTCATGCCCCGTGTCTCTCTCCTGTTGCCCCCGCTCATGCCCTGTGTCTCGTTCGTGTTCCACCAACCCCCGCTCATGCCCTGTGTCTCCCTCGTGTTACCCCCCACCCTCCGCTCATGCCCCGTGTCTCCCTCCTGTACCCCCCACCCCCGCTCATGGCCGTGTCTCCCTTGTGTTGCCCCCCACCCCCTGCTAATGCCCCGTGTCTCCCTTGTTCCACCCCACCCCTGCTCATGCCCCGTGTCTCCCCTGTTCCCCTCACCCCCGCTCATGCCCCGTGTGTGCCCTGTTCCCCCCACCCCCGCTCATGCCCCGTGTCTCCCTCCTGTTCCCCCAACCCAGCTCATGCCCCATGTCTACCTCGTGTACCCCCCACCCCCGCTCATGCCCCGTGTCTCCCCTGTTCCCCCCACCCCCCGCTCATGCCCCATGTCTCCCTTGTGTTACCCCCCACCCCTGCTCATGCCCCGTGTCTCCCTCGTGTTCCCTCCACCCCCCGCTCATGTCCCGTGTCCCCCTCCTTTCCCCCCGCCCCCCACTCATGCCCTGTGTCTCCCTCCTTTTCCCCCCCACCTCCGCTCATGCCCCGTGTCTCCCTCCTGTTCCCCCCACCCCCTGCTCATGCCCCGTGTCTCCCTCGTGTTACCCCCACCCCCCGCTCATGCCCAGTGTCTCCCCTGTTCCCCCCACCCCCCGCTCATGCCCCATGTCTCCCTTGTGTTACCCCCCACCCCTGCTCATGCCCCGTGTCTCCCTCGTGTTCCCTCCACCCCCCGCTCATGTCCCGTGTCCCCCTCCTTTCCCCCCGCCCCCCGCTCATGCCCCGTGTCTCCCTTCTTTTCCCCCCCACCTCCGCTCATGCCCCGTGTCTCCCTCCTGTTCCCCCCACCCCCTGCTCATGCCCCGTGTCTCCCTCGTGTTACCCCCACCCCCCGCTCATGCCCCGTGTCTCCCTTGTGTTACCCCCCACCCCCTGCTCATGCCCTGTGTCTCCCTCCAGTTCCCCCCACCCCCGCTCATGCCCCGTGTCTCCCTCGTGTTACCCCCTACACCCCGCTCATGCCTCGTGTCTCCCTCGTGTTCCCCCCACCCCCTGCTCATGCCCCATGTCTCCCCCGTGTTCCCCCCCGCCGCTCATGCCCCGTGTCTACCTCGTGTACCCCCACCCCTCGCTCATGCCCCATGTCTACCTCGTGTACCCCCCCACCCCCACTCATGCTTCGTGTCTCTCTCCTGTTGCCCCCCACCCCTGCTCATGCCCCGTGTTTCCCTCATGTTCCCCCCACCCCCCTCTCATGCCCCATGTCTCCCTCGTGTTACCCCCGCTCATGCCCCGTGTCTCCCTCCTGTTCCCCCACCCCCCACTCATGCCCTGTGTCTCTCTCTCTTTCTCCCCCCACCCCCCGCACATGCCCCGTGTCTCCTCATGTACCCCCCACTCATGCCCCGAGTCTGCCCTGTTCCCCCCACCCCCGGCTCATGCCCCGTGTCGCCCTCGTGTTACCCCCCACCCCCGCTCATTCCCCGTGTCTCCCATGTGTTACCCCCCACCCCCGCTCATGTCCTGTGTCTCCCTCCTGTTCCCCCTACCCCCCGCTCATGACCCGTGTCTCCCTTGTGATAAACCCACCCCCCCACTCATGGCCCGTTTCTCCCTCATGTTCCCCCCACTCCCGCTCATGCCCCGTATCTCTCTCGTGTTCCCTCGACCCCCCGATCATGCCCCGTGTCTACCTCCTGTTGACCCCCACTCCCGCTCTTGCCCCCGTGTCTCTCTCCTGTTGACCCGCACCCCCGCTCATGCCCAGTGTCTCCCTCGTGTTCCCCCCACCCCCCCGCTCATGCCCCGTGTCTCCCTCGTGTTACCCCCCACCCCCTGCTCATGCCCCGTGTCTCCATTCTGTACGCCCCCACCCCCCGCTCATGCCCTGTGTCTCCCTCCTGTTCCCCCCACCCCCCGCTCATGCCCTGTGTCTGCTCTGTTCCCCCCACACCCCGGTCATGCCCCCTGTCTCCCTCGTCTTACCCCCCCACCTCCTGCTCATGCCCTGTGTCTCCCATGTGTTACCCCCACCCCCGCTCATGCCCCCTGTCTCCCTCCTGTTCCCCCCACCCCCTGCTCATGCCCCGTGTCTCCCTCGTGTTACCCCCCCACCCACCTGCTCATGGCCCGTGTCTCCCTCCTGTACCCCGCTCATGCCCCGTGTCTCCCTCGTGCTGCCCCCCACCCTCCGCTCATGCCCCATGTCTCCCTCCTGTTCCCCCACCCCCGCTCATGTCCCGTGTCTCCCTCCTGTTCCCCCAACCCAGCTCATGCCCCGTGTCTACCTCGTGTACCCCCCACCCCCCGCTCATGCCCCGTGTCTCTCTCCTGTTGCCCCCGCTCATGCCCTGTGTCTCGTTCGTGTTCCACCAACCCCCGCTCATGCCCTGTGTCTCCCTCGTGTTACCCCCCACCCTCCGCTCATGCCCCGTGTCTCCCTCCTGTACCCCCCACCCCCGCTCATGGCCGTGTCTCCCTTGTGTTGCCCCCACCCCCTGCTAATGCCCCGTGTCTCCCTTGTTCCACCCCACCCCTGCCTGCTCATGCCCCGTGTCTCCCCTGTTCCCCTCACCCCCGCTCATGCCCCGTGTGTGCCCTGTTCCCCCCACCCCCGCTCATGCCCCGTGTCTCCCTCCTGTTCCCCCAACCCAGCTCATGCCCCATGTCTACCTCGTGTACCCCCCACCCCCGCTCATGCCCCGTGTCTCCCCTGTTCCCCCCACCCCCCGCTCATGCCCCATGTCTCCCTTGTGTTACCCCCCACCCCTGCTCATGCCCCGTGTCTCCCTCGTGTTCCCTCCACCCCCCGCTCATGTCCCGTGTCCCCCTCCTTTCCCCCCGCCCCCCACTCATGCCCTGTGTCTCCCTCCTTTTCCCCCCCACCTCCGCTCATGCCCCGTGTCTCCCTCCTGTTCCCCCCACCCCCTGCTCATGCCCCGTGTCTCCCTCGTGTTACCCCCACCCCCCGCTCATGCCCAGTGTCTCCCCTGTTCCCCCCACCCCCCGCTCATGCCCCATGTCTCCCTTGTGTTACCCCCCACCCCTGCTCATGCCCCGTGTCTCCCTCGTGTTCCCTCCACCCCCCGCTCATGTCCCGTGTCCCCCTCCTTTCCCCCCGCCCCCCGCTCATGCCCCGTGTCTCCCTTCTTTTCCCCCCCACCTCCGCTCATGCCCCGTGTCTCCCTCCTGTTCCCCCCACCCCCTGCTCATGCCCCGTGTCTCCCTCGTGTTACCCCCACCCCCCGCTCATGCCCCGTGTCTCCCTTGTGTTACCCCCCACCCCCTGCTCATGCCCTGTGTCTCCCTCCAGTTCCCCCCACCCCCGCTCATGCCCCGTGTCTCCCTCGTGTTACCCCCTACACCCCGCTCATGCCTCGTGTCTCCCTCGTGTTCCCCCCACCCCCTGCTCATGCCCCATGTCTCCCCCGTGTTCCCCCCCGCCGCTCATGCCCCGTGTCTACCTCGTGTACCCCCACCCCTCGCTCATGCCCCATGTCTACCTCGTGTACCCCCCCACCCCCACTCATGCTTCGTGTCTCTCTCCTGTTGCCCCCCACCCCTGCTCATGCCCCGTGTTTCCCTCATGTTCCCCCCACCCCCCTCTCATGCCCCATGTCTCCCTCGTGTTACCCCCGCTCATGCCCCGTGTCTCCCTCCTGTTCCCCCACCCCCCACTCATGCCCTGTGTCTCTCTCTCTTTCTCCCCCCACCCCCCGCACATGCCCCGTGTCTCCTCATGTACCCCCCACTCATGCCCCGAGTCTGCCCTGTTCCCCCCACCCCCGGCTCATGCCCCGTGTCGCCCTCGTGTTACCCCCCACCCCCGCTCATTCCCCGTGTCTCCCATGTGTTACCCCCCACCCCCGCTCATGTCCTGTGTCTCCCTCCTGTTCCCCCTACCCCCCGCTCATGACCCGTGTCTCCCTTGTGATAAACCCACCCCCCCACTCATGGCCCGTTTCTCCCTCATGTTCCCCCCACTCCCGCTCATGCCCCGTATCTCTCTCGTGTTCCCTCGACCCCCCGATCATGCCCCGTGTCTACCTCCTGTTGACCCCCACTCCCGCTCTTGCCCCCGTGTCTCTCTCCTGTTGACCCGCACCCCCGCTCATGCCCAGTGTCTCCCTCGTGTTCCCCCCACCCCCCCGCTCATGCCCCGTGTCTCCCTCGTGTTACCCCCCACCCCCTGCTCATGCCCCGTGTCTCCATTCTGTACGCCCCCACCCCCCGCTCATGCCCTGTGTCTCCCTCCTGTTCCCCCCACCCCCCGCTCATGCCCTGTGTCTGCTCTGTTCCCCCCACACCCCGGTCATGCCCCCTGTCTCCCTCGTCTTACCCCCCCACCTCCTGCTCATGCCCTGTGTCTCCCATGTGTTACCCCCACCCCCGCTCATGCCCCCTGTCTCCCTCCTGTTCCCCCCACCCCCTGCTCATGCCCCGTGTCTCCCTCGTGTTACCCCCCCACCCACCTGCTCATGGCCCGTGTCTCCCTCCTGTACCCCCGCTCATGCCCCGTGTCTCCCTCGTGCTGCCCCCCACCCTCCGCTCATGCCCCATGTCTCCCTCCTGTTCCCCCACCCCCGCTCATGTCCCGTGTCTCCCCTGTTCGACCCTACCCCCCGCTCATGCCCCGTGTCTACTTCATGTACCCCCCCACCCCCCGCTCATGCCCTGTGTCTCTCTCCTGTTGCCCCCCACCCCCCGCTCATGCCCCGTGTCTCCCTCATGTTCCCCCCACCCCCCGCTCATGCCCCGTGTCTCCCCTGTTCCCCTCACCCCCGCTCATGCCCCGTGTGTGCCCTGTTCCCCCCACCCCCGCTCATGCCCCGTGTCTCCCGCCTGTTCCCCCACCCCCCGCTCATGCCCCGTGTCTACCTCGTGTACCCCCCACCCCCGCTCATGCCCCGTGTCTCTCTCCTGTTGCCCCCGCTCATGCCCTGTGTCTCGTTCGTGTTCCACCCACCCCCGCTCATGCCCCGTGTCTCCCTCGTGTTACCCCACACCCCCTGCTAATGCCCCGTGTCTCCCTCCTGTTCCCCCAACCCAGCTCATGCCCCATGTCTACCTCGTGTACCCCCCACCCCCGCTCATGCCCCGTGTCTCCCCTGTTCCCCCCACCCCCCGCTCATGCCCCATGTCTCCCTTGTGTTACCCCCCACCCCACCTGCTCATGGCCCGTGTCTCCCTCCTGTACCCCCGCTCATGCCCCGTGTCTCCCTCGTGCTGCCCCCCACCCTCCGCTCATGCCCCATGTCTCCCTCCTGTTCCCCCACCCCCGCTCATGTCCCGTGTCTCCCCTGTTCGACCCTACCCCCCGCTCATGCCCCGTGTCTACTTCATGTACCCCCCCACCCCCCGCTCATGCCCTGTGTCTCTCTCCTGTTGCCCCCCACCCCCCGCTCATGCCCCGTGTCTCCCTCATGTTCCCCCCACCCCCCGCTCATGCCCCGTGTCTCCCCTGTTCCCCTCACCCCCGCTCATGCCCCGTGTGTGCCCTGTTCCCCCCACCCCCGCTCATGCCCCGTGTCTCCCTCCCGTTCCCCCACCCCCCGCTCATGCCCCGTGTCTACCTCGTGTACCCCCCACCCCCGCTCATGCCCCGTGTCTCTCTCCTGTTGCCCCCGCTCATGCCCTGTGTCTCGTTCGTGTTCCACCCACCCCCGCTCATGCCCCGTGTCTCCCTCGTGTTACCCCACACCCCCCGCTCATGCCCCGTGTCTCCCTCCTGTACCCCCCACCCCCCGCTCATGCCCATGTCTCCCTTGTGTTACCCCCCACCCCACCTGCTCATGGCCCGTGTCTCCCTCCTGTACCCCCGCTCATGCCCCGTGTCTCCCTCGTGCTGCCCCCCACCCTCCGCTCATGCCCCATGTCTCCCTCCTGTTCCCCCACCCCCGCTCATGTCCCGTGTCTCCCCTGTTCGACCCTACCCCCCGCTCATGCCCCGTGTCTACTTCATGTACCCCCCCACCCCCCGCTCATGCCCTGTGTCTCTCTCCTGTTGCCCCCCACCCCCCGCTCATGCCCCGTGTCTCCCTCATGTTCCCCCCACCCCCCGCTCATGCCCCGTGTCTCCCCTGTTCCCCTCACCCCCGCTCATGCCCCGTGTGTGCCCTGTTCCCCCCACCCCCGCTCATGCCCCGTGTCTCCCTCCCGTTCCCCCACCCCCCGCTCATGCCCCGTGTCTACCTCGTGTACCCCCCACCCCCGCTCATGCCCCGTGTCTCTCTCCTGTTGCCCCCGCTCATGCCCTGTGTCTCGTTCGTGTTCCACCCACCCCCGCTCATGCCCCGTGTCTCCCTCGTGTTACCCCACACCCCCCGCTCATGCCCCGTGTCTCCCTCCTGTACCCCCCACCCCCCGCTCATGCCCGTGTCTCCCTTGTGTTTCCCCCCACCCCCTGCTAATGCCCCGTGTCTCCCTCCTGTTCCCCCAACCCAGCTCATGACCCATGTCTACCTCGTGTACCCCCCACCCCCGCTCATGCCCCGTGTCTCCCCTGTTCCCCCCACCCCCCGCTCATGCCCCATGTCTCCCTTGTGTTACCCCCCACCCCCGCTCATGCCCCGTGTCTCCCTCGTGCTGCCCCCCACCCTCCGCTCATGCCCCATGTCTCCCTCCTGTTCCCCCACCCCCGCTCATGTCCCGTGTCTCCCCTGTTCCACCCCACCCCCCGCTCATGCCCCGTGTCTACTTCATGTACCCCCCATCCCCCGCTCATGCCCTGTGTCTCCCTCCAGTTCCCCCCACCCCCGCTCATGCCCCGTGTCTCCCTCGTGTTACCCCCTACACCCCGCTCATGCCTCGTGTCTCCCTCGTGTTCCCCCCACCCCCTGCTCATGCCCCATGTCTCCCCCGTGTTCCCCCCCGCCGCTCATGCCCCGTGTCTACCTCGTGTACCCCCACCCCCCGCTCATGCCCCGTGTCTACCTCGTGTACCCCCCACCCCCGCTCATGCCCCGTGTCTCTCTCCTGTTGCCCCCGCTCATGCCCTGTGTCTCGTTCGTGTTCCACCCACCCCCGCTCATGCCCCGTGTCTCCCTCGTGTTACCCCACACCCCCCGCTCATGCCCCGTGTCTCCCTCCTGTACCCCCCACCCCCCGCTCATGCCCGTGTCTCCCTTGTGTTTCCCCCCACCCCCTGCTAATGCCCCGTGTCTCCCTCCTGTTCCCCCAACCCAGCTCATGCCCCATGTCTACCTCGTGTACCCCCCACCCCCGCTCATGCCCCGTGTCTCCCCTGTTCCCCCCACCCCCCGCTCATGCCCCATGTCTCCCTTGTGTTACCCCCCACCCCTGCTCATGCCCCGTGTCTCCCTCGTGTTCCCTCCACCCCCCGCTCATGTCCCGTGTCCCCCTCCTTTCCCCCCGCCCCCCACTCATGCCCCGTGTCTCCCTCCTTTTCCCCCCACCTCCGCTCATGCCCCGTGTCTCCCTCCTGTTCCACCCACCCCCTGCTCATGCCCCGTGTCTCCCTCGTGTTACCCCCACCCCCCGCTCATGCCCAGTGTCTCCCCTGTTCCCCCCACCCCCCGCTCATGCCCCATGTCTCCCTTGTGTTACCCCCCACCCCTGCTCATGCCCCGTGTCTCCCTCGTGTTCCCTCCACCCCCCGCTCATGTCCCGTGTCCCCCTCCTTTCCCCCCGCCCCCCGCTCATGCCCCGTGTCTCCCTTCTTTTCCCCCCCACCTCCGCTCATGCCCCGTGTCTCCCTCCTGTTCCCCCCACCCCCTGCTCATGCCCCGTGTCTCCCTCTTGTTACCCCCACCCCCCGCTCATGCCCCGTGTCTCCCTTGTGTTACCCCCCACCCCCTGCTCATGCCCTGTGTCTCCCTCCAGTTCCCCCCACCCCCGCTCATGCCCCGTGTCTCCCTCGTGTTACCCCCTACACCCCGCTCATGCCTCGTGTCTCCCTCGTGTTCCCCCCACCCCCTGCTCATGCCCCATGTCTCCCCCGTGTTCCCCCCCGCCGCTCATGCCCCGTGTCTACCTCGTGTACCCCCACCCCTCGCTCATGCCCCATGTCTACCTCGTGTACCCCCCACCCCCACTCATGCTTCGTGTCTCTCTCCTGTTGCCCCCCACCCCTGCTCATGCCCCGTGTTTCCCTCATGTTCCCCCCACCCCCCTCTCATGCCCCATGTCTCCCTCGTGTTACCCCCGCTCATGCCCCGTGTCTCCCTCCTGTTCCCCCACCCCCCACTCATGCCCTGTGTCTCTCTCTCTTTCTCCCCCCACCCCCCGCACATGCCCCGTGTCTCCTCATGTACCCCCCACTCATGCCCCGAGTCTGCCCTGTTCCCCCCACCCCCGGCTCATGCCCCGTGTCGCCCTCGTGTTACCCCCCACCCCCGCTCATTCCCCGTGTCTCCCATGTGTTACCCCCCACCCCCGCTCATGTCCTGTGTCTCCCTCCTGTTCCCCCCACCCCCCGCTCATGACCCGTGTCTCCCTTGTGATAAACCCACCCCCCCACTCATGGACCGTTTCTCCCTCATGTTCCCCCCACTCCCGCTCATGCCCCGTATCTCTCTCGTGTTCCCTCGACCCCCCGATCATGCCCCGTGTCTACCTCCTGTTGACCCCACTCCCGCTCTTGCCCCCGTGTCTCTCTCCTGTTGACCCGCACCCCCGCTCATGCCCAGTGTCTCCCTCGTGTTCCCCCCACCCCCCCGCTCATGCCCCGTGTCTCCCTCGTGTTACCCCCCACCCCCTGCTCATGCCCCGTGTCTCCATTCTGTACGCCCCCACCCCCCGCTCATGCCCTGTGTCTCCCTCCTGTTCCCACCACCCCCCGCTCATGCCCTGTGTCTGCTCTGTTCCCCCCACACCCCGGTCATGCCCCCTGTCTCCCTCGTCTTACCCCCCCACCTCCTGCTCATGCCCTGTGTCTCCCATGTGTTACCCCCACCCCCGCTCATGCCCCCTGTCTCCCTCCTGTTCCCCCCACCCCCTGCTCATGCCCCGTGTCTCCCTCGTGTTACCCCCCCACCCACCTGCTCATGGCCCGTGTCTCCCTCCTGTACCCCCGCTCATGCCCCGTGTCTCCCTCGTGCTGCCCCCCACCGTCCGCTCATGCCCCATGTCTCCCTCCTGTTCCCCCACCCCTGCTCATGTCCCGTGTCTCCCCTGTTCCACCCCACCCCCCGCTCATGCCCCGTGTCTACTTCATGTACCCCCCCACCCCCCGCTCATGCCCTGTGTCTCTCTCCTGTTGCCCCCCACCCCCCGCTCATGCCCCGTGTCTCCCTCATGTTCCCCCCACCCCCCGCTCATGCCCCGTGTCTCCCCTGTTCCCCTCACCCCCGCTCATGCCCCGTGTGTGCCCTGTTCCCCCCACCCCCGCTCATGCCCCGTGTCTCCCTCCCGTTCCCCCACCCCCCGCTCATGCCCCGTGTCTACCTCGTGTACCCCCCACCCCCGCTCATGCCCCGTGTCTCTCTCCTGTTGCCCCCGCTCATGCCCTGTGTCTCGTTCGTGTTCCACCCACCCCCGCTCATGCCCCGTGTCTCCCTCGTGTTACCCCACACCCCCCGCTCATGCCCCGTGTCTCCCTCCTGTACCCCCCACCCCCCGCTCATGCCCGTGTCTCCCTTGTGTTTCCCCCCACCCCCTGCTAATGCCCCGTGTCTCCCTCCTGTTCCCCCCGCTCATGCCCGTGTCTCCACTTGTTCCACCCCACCCCCGCTCATGCCCCGTGTCCCCCTCCTTTCCCCCCCCACCCGCTGCTATTGGTCCGTGTCTCCCCAGTTCCCCCCACGCCCTGCTCATGCCCCGTGTCTCCCCTGTTCCCCCCACCCCCCGCTCATGCCCTATGTCTCCCTTGTGTTACCCCCCACCCCCTGCTCATGCCCCGTGTCTCCCTCGTGTTCCTCCCACCCCCCGCTCATGCCCCGTGTCCCCCTCCTTTCCCCCCAACCCCGCGCTCATGCCCCTTGTCTCCCACCTTTTCCCCCCCACCCCCGCTCATGCCCCGTGTCTCCCTCCTGTTCCCCCCACCCCTTGCTCAAGCCCCCATGTCTCCCTCGTGTTACCCCCACCCCCGCTCATGCCCCGTGTCTCCCTTGTGTTACCCCCCACGCCCCGCTCATGCCCCGTGTCTACCTCGTGTACCCCCCACCCCCGCTCATGCCCCGTGTCTCTCTCCTGTTGCCCCCGTTCATGCCCTGTGTCTCGTTCGTGTTCCACCCACCCCCGCTCATGCCCCGTGTCTCCCTCGTGCTGCCCCCCACCCCCCGCTCACGCCCCGTGTCTCCCTCCTGTTCCCCCACCCCCCGCTCATGTCCCGTGTCTCCCCTGTTCCACCCCACCCCCCGCTCATGCCCCGTGTCTACCTCATGTACCCCCTTACCCCCCGCTCATGCCCTGTGTCTCTCTCCTGTTGCCCCCCACCCCCCCGCTCATGCCCCGTTTCTCCCTCATGTTCCCCCCACCCCCCGCTCATGCCCCGTGTCTCCCTCCTGTTCCCCCAACCCCGCTCATGCCCCATGTCTACCTCGTGTACCCCTCATGACCCGCGTGTCTCTCCTGTTGCCCCCGCTCATGCCCTGTGTCTCGTTCGTGTTCCACCCACCCCCGCTCATGCCCCATGTCTCCCTCGTGCTGCCCCCCACCCCCCGCTCATGCCCCGTGTCTCCCTCCTGTTCCCCCACCCCCCGCTCATGTCCCGTGTCTCCCCTGTTCCACCCCGCTCATGCCCCGTGTCTACCTCATGTACCCCCTTACCCCCGCTCATGCCCTGTGTCTCTCTCCTGTTACCCCCCACCCCCCGCTCAGGCCCCGTGTCTCCCTCATGTTCCCCCCAACCCCCGCTCATGCCCCGTGTCTCCCCTGTTCCCCTCACCCCCGCTCATGCCCCGTGTGTGCCCTGTTCCCCCCACCCCCGCTCATGCCCCGTGTCTCCCTCCTGTTCCCCCAACCCAGCTCATGCCCCATGTCTACCTCGTGTATCCCCCACCCCCCGCTCATGCCCCGCGTCTCTCTCCTGTTGCCCCTGCTCATGCCCTGTGTCTCGTTCGTGTTCCACCCACCCCCGCTCATGCCCCGTGTCTCCCTCGTGTTACCCCCCAGCCCCGCTCATGCCCCGTGTCTCCCTCCTGTACCCCTCACCCCCGCTCATGGCCGTGTCTCCCTTGTGTTGCCCCCACCCCCTGCTAATTCCCCGTGTCTCCCTTGTTCCACCCCACCCCTGCTCATGCCCCGTGTCTCCCCTGTTCCCCTCACCCCCACTCATGCCCCGTGTGTGCCCTGTTCCCCCCACCCCCGCTCATGCCCCGTGTCTCCCTCCTATTCCCCCAACCCAGCTCATGCCCCATGTCTACCTCGTGTACCCCCCACCCCCCGCTCATGCCCCGCGTCTCTCTCCTGTTGCCCCCGCTCATGCCCTGTGTCTCGTTCGTGTTCCACCCACCCCCGCTCATGCCCTGTGTCTCCCTCGTGTTACCCCCCACCCCCCGCTCATGCCCCGTGTCTCCCTCCTGTACCCCCCACCCCCGCTCATGGCCGTGTCTCCCTTGTGTTGCCTCCCACCCCCTGCTAATGCCCCGTGTCTCCCTTGTTCCACCCCACCCCTGCTCATGCCCCGTGTCCCCCTCCTTTTCCCCCCCGACCCGCTGCTCATGGTCCGTGTCTCCCCAGTTCCCCCCACCCCCCGCTCATGCCCCGTGTCTCCCCTGTTCCCCCCACCCCCCGCTCATGCCCCATGTCTCCCTTGTGTTACCCCCACCCCCTGCTCATGCCCCGTGTCTCCCTCCTTTCCCCCCCACCCCCTGCTCATGCCCCGTGTCCCCCTCCTTTCCCCCCACCCCCCGCTCATCCCCCTTGTCTCCCACCTTTTCCCCCCCATCCCGCTCATGCCCCGTGTCTCCCTCCTGTTCCCCCCACCCCCTGCTCAAGCCCCTGTGTCTCCCTCGTGTTACCCCCACCCCCGCTCATGCCCCGTGTCTCCCTTGTGTTACCCCCCACGCCCCGCTCATGCCCCGTGTCTACCTCGTGTACCCCCCACCCCCGCTCATGCCCCGTGTCCCTCTCCTGTTGCCCCCGTTCATGCCCTGTGTCTCGTTCGTGTTCCACCCACCCCTGCTCATGCCCCGTGTCTCCCTCGTGCTGCCCCCACCCCCCGCTCATGCCCGTGTCTCCCTCCTGTTCCCCCACCCCCAGCTCATGTCCCGTGTCTCCCCTGTTCCACCCCACCCCCTGCTCATGCCCCGTGTCTACCTCATGTACCCCTTTACCCCCCGCTCATGCCCTGTGTCTCTCTCCTGTTGCCCCCCACCCCCGCTCATGCCCCGTTTCTCCCTCATGTTCCCCCCACCCCCCGCTCATGCCCCGTGTCTCCCCTGTTCCCCTCACCCCCGCTCATGCCCCGTGTTTGCCCTGTTCCCCCCACCCCCGCTCATGCCCCGTGTCTCCCTCCTATTCCCCCAACCCCGCTCATGCCCCATGTCTACCTCGTGTACCCCCCACTCCCCGCTCATGCCCCGCGTGTCTCTCCTGTTGCCCCCGCTCATGCCCTGTGTCTCGTTCGTGTTCCACCCACCCCCGCTCATGCCCCGTGTCTCCCTCGTGCTGCCCCCCACCCCCCGCTCATGCCCCGTGTCTCCCTCCTGTTCCCCCACCCCCCGCTCATGTCCCGTGTCTCCCCTGTTCCACCCCGCTCATGCCCCGTGTCTACCTCATGTACCCCCTTACCCCCCGCTCATGCCCTGTGTCTCTCTCCTGTTGTCCCCCACCCCACGCTCATGCCCCGTGTCTCCCTCATGTTCCCCCCACCCCCCGCTCATGCCCCGTGTCTCCCCTGTTCCCCTCACCCCCGCTCATGCCCCGTGTGTGCCCTGTTCCCCCCACCCCCACTCATGCCCCGTGTCTCCCTCCTGTTGCCCCCGCTCATGCCCTGTGTCTCGTTCGTGTTCCACCCACCCCCGCTCATGCCCCGTGTCTCCCTCGTGTTACCCCCCACCCCCCGCTCATGCCCCGTGTCTCCCTCCTGTACCCCCCACCCCCGCTCATGGCTGTGCCTCCCTTGTGTTGCCCCCCACCCCACGCTAATGCCCCGTGTCTCCCTTGTTCCACCCCACCCCTGCTCATGCCCCGTGTCCCCCTCCTTTTCCCCCCGACCCGCTGCTCATGGTCCGTGTCTCCCCAGTTCCCCCCACCCCCCGCTCATGCCCCGTGTCTCCCCTGTTCCCCCCACCCCCCGCTCATGCCCCATGTCTCCCTTGTGTTACCCCCCACCCCCTGCTCATGCCCCGTGTCTCCCTCCTTTCCCCCCACCCCCTGCTCATTCCCCGTGTCCCCCTCCTTTCCCCCCACCCCAGCTCATGCCCCGTGTCTCCCACCTTTTCCCCCCCACCCCCGCTCATGCCCCGTGTCTCTCTCCTGTTCCCCCCACCCCCTGCTCATGCCCCGTGTCTCCCTCGTGTTACCCCCACCCCCCGCTCATGCCCCGTGTCTCCCTTGTGTTACCCCCCACCCTCCGCTCATGCCCCGTGTCTCCCTCCAGTTCCCCCCACCCCCGCTCATGCCCTGTGTCTCCCTCGTGTTACCCCCTACACCCCGCTCATGCCTCGTGTCTCCCTCGTGTTCCCCCCACCCCCCGCTCATGCCCCATGTCTCCCTCATGTTCCCCCCACCTGCTGTTCATGCCCCGTGTCTACCTCGTGTACCCCCCACCCCCGCTCATGCCCGTGTCTACCTCGTGTACCCCCCCCACCGCCGCTCATGCCCTGTGTCTCTCTCCTGTTGCCCCCCACACCCTGCACATGCCCCATGTCTCCCTCTTTTCCCCCCCACCCCCCGCTCATGCCCCATGTCTCCCTCGTGTTACCCCCGACCCCCGCTCATGCTCCGTGTCTCCCTCGTGTTGCCCCCCACCCCCCGCTCATGCCCCGTGTCTCGCTCCTGTTCCACCCACCCCCTGCCCATGCCCTGTGTCTCTCTCCTGTTGCCCCCCACCCCCGCTCATGCCCCGTGTGTCCGTCATGTTCCCCCTACCCCCCGCTCATGCTCCGTGTCTCCCTCGTGTTGCCCCCCGCCCCCCGCTCATGCCCCGTGTCTCGATCCTGTTCCACCTACCCCCTGCTCATGCCCTGTGTCTCTCTCCTGTTGCCCCCACCCCCGCTCATGCCCCGTGTGTCCGTCATGTTCCCCCTACCCCCCGCTCATGCCCCGTGTCTCCCCTGTTCCCCCCACCCCCGCTCATGCCCCGTGTGTGCCCTGTTCCCCCCACCCCCGCTCATGCCCGTGTCTCCCTCCCGTTCCCCCACCCCCCGCTCATGCCCCGTGTCTCCCCTGTTCCACCCCACCCCCGCTCATGTCCCGTGTCCCCTCCTTTTCCCCCACCCGCTGCTCATGCTCCGTGTCTCCCCAGTTCCCCTCCACCCCCCGCTCATGCCCCGTGTCTTCCTTGTGTTACCCCCCCACCCCCTGCTCATGCCCCGTGTCTCCCTCGTGTTCCCTCCACCCCCCGCTCATGCCCCGTGTCCCCCTCCTTTCCCCCCGCCCCCCGCCCCCCGCTTATGCCCCGTGTCTCCCTCCTTTCCCCCCCACATCCGCTCATGCCCCGTGTCTCCCTCCTGTTCCCCCCACCCCCTGCTCATGCCCCGTATCTCCCTCATGTTACCCCCACCCCCCGCTCATGCCCCGTGTCTCCCTTGTGTTACCGCCCACCCCCCGCTCATGCCCTGTGTCTCCCTCCAGTTCCCCCCACCCCCGCTCAGCCCCGTGTCTCCCTCGTGTTACCCCCTACACCCCGCTCATGCCTCGTGTCTCCCTCGTGTTCCTCCCACCCCCCGCTCATGCCCCATGTCTCCCCCGTGTTCCCCCCACCTGCCGCTCATGCCCCGTGTCTACCTCGTGTACCCCCCACCCCCCACTCATGCCCCGTGTCTACCTCGTGTACCCCCCACCCCCACTCATGCTTCGTGTCTCCCTCCTGTTGCCCCCCACCCCCGCTCATGCCCCGTGTTTCCCTCATGTTCCCCCCACCCCCCTCTCATGCCCCGTGTCTTCCTCGAGTTACCCCCGCTCATGCCCCGTGTCTCCCTCCTGTTCCCCCCACCCCCCGCTCATGCCCCGTGTCTCTCTCTCTTTCTCCCCCCACCCCCTGCACATGCCCCGTGTCTCCTCATGTACCCCCACCCCCCACTCATGCCCCGTGTCTGCCCTGTTCCCCCCACCCCCGGCTCATGCCCCGTGTCGCCCTCGTGTTACCCCCCACCCCCGCTCATTCCCTGTGTCTCCCTTGTGTTACCCTCCACCCCCGCTCATGTCCTGTGTCTCCCTCCTGTTCCCCCCACCCCCCGCTCATGACCCGTGTCTCCCTCGTGATACACCCCACCCCCCCGCTCATGCCCCGTTTCTCCCTCATGTTCCCCCCTCTCCCGCTTATGCCCCGTGTCTCTCTCGTGTTCCCCCGACCCCCCGATCATGCCCCGTGTCTACCTCCTGTTGACCCCCACCCCCGCTCATGCCCTGTGTCTCTCTCCTGTTGACCCCCACCCCCCGCTCATGCCCAGTGTCTCCCTCGTGTTCCCCCCACCCCCCGCTCATGCCCCGTGTCTCCCTCGTGTTACCCCCACCACCTGCTCATGCCCCGTGTCTCCATCCTGTACGCCCCCACACCCCGCTCATGCCTTGTCTCCCTCCTTTCCCCCGAGCCCCGCTCATGCCCCGTGTCTGCCCTGTTCCCCCCACCCCCCGCTCATTCCCCCTGTCTCCCTCGTCTTACCCCCGCTCATGCCCCGTGTCTCTCTCCTGTTGACCACCACCCCCCCGCTCATGCCCAGTGTCTCCCTCGTGTTCCCCCCACCCCCTGCTCATGCCCCGTGTCTTCATCGTGTTACCCACCACCCCCTGCTCATGCCCTGTGTCTCCATCCTGTACCCCCCACCCTCCGCTCATGCCCCTTGTCTCCCTCGTGTTGCCCCCCATCCCCGCTCATTCCTCATGTCTCCCTCCTGTTCTCCCCACCCCCCACTCATGCCACGTGTCTCCCTCCTGTACCCCCCACCCCCCGCTCATGCCCCATGTCTCCCTCGTGTTACCCCCACCCCCCGCTCATGCTCCTTGTCTCCCTCGTGTTGCCCCCCCACCCCCCGCTCAGGCCCCGTGTCTCGCTCCAGTTCCCCCCACCCCCCGCTCATGCCCTGTGTCTCTCTCCTGTTGCCCCCCACCCCCGCTCATTCCCCGTGTCTCTGTCATGTTCCCCCCACCCTCCGCTCATGCCCCGTGTCTCCCCTGTTCCCCCCACCCCCGCTCATGCCCCGTGTGTGCCCTGTTCCCCCCACCCCCGCTCATGCCCCGTGTCTCCCTCCCGTTCCCCCACCCCCCGCTCATGCCCCGTGTCTCCCCTGTTCCACCCCACCCCCGGTCATGCCCCGTGTCCCCCTCCTTTTCCCCCCACCCGCTGCTCATGCTCCGTGTCTCCCCAGTTCCCCCCCACCCCCGCTCATGCCCCGTGTCTCCCCTGTTCCCCCCACCCCCCGCTCATGCCCCATGTCTCCCTTGTGTTACCCCCCACCCCTGCTCATGCCCCGTGTCTCCCTCGTATTCCCTCATCCTCCCGCTCATGTCCCGTGTCCCCCTCCTTTCCCCCCGCCCCCCGCTCATGCCCCGTGTCTCCCTCCTTTTCACCCACCTCCGCTCATGCCCCGTGTCTCCCTCCTGTTCCCCCCACCCCCTGCTCATGCCCCGTGTCTCCCTCGTGTTACCCCCACCCCCGCTCATGCCCCGTGTCTCCCTTGTGTTACCCCCCACCCCCTGCTCATGCCCTGTGTCTCCCTCCAGTTCCCCCCACCCCCGCTCATGCCCCGTGTCTCCCTCGTGTTACCCCCTACACCCCGCTCATGCCTCGTGTCTCCCTCGTGTTCCCCCCACCCCCTGCTCATGCCCCGTGTCTCCCTCGTGTTACCCCCACCCCCCGCTCATGCCCCGTGTCTCCCTTGTGTTACCCCCCACCCCCTGCTCATGCCCTGTGTCTCCCTCCAGTTCCCCCCACCCCCGCTCATGCCCCGTGTCTCCCTCGTGTTACCCCCTACACCCCGCTCATGCCTCATGTCTCCCTCGTGTTCCCCCCACCCCCTGCTCATGCCCCATGTCTCCCCCGTGTTCCCCCCACCTGCCGCTCATGCCCCGTGTCTACCTCGTGTACCCCCCACCCCCTGCTCATGCCCCGTGTCTACCTCTTGTACCCCCCCACCCCCACTCATGCTTCGTGTCTCTCTCCTGTTGCCCCCCACCCCTGCTCATGCCCCTTGTTTCCCTCATGTTCCCCCCACCCCCCTCTCATGCCCCATGTCTCCCTCGTGTTACCCCCGCTCATGCCCCGTGTCTCCCTCTTGTTCCCCCCACCCCCCACTCATGCCCTGTGTCTCTCTCTCTTTCTCCCCCCACCCCCCGCACATGCCCCGTGTCTCCTCATGTACCCCCCACCCCCCACTCATGCCGGGTGTCTGCCCTGTTCCCCCCACCCCCGGCTCATGCCCCGTGTCGCCCTCGTGTTACCCCCCACCCCCGCTCATTCCCCGTGTCTCCCATGTGTTACCCCCCCACCCCCGCTCATGTCCTGTGTCTCCCTCCTGTTCCCCCCACCCCCCGCTTATGACCCGTGTCTCCCTTGTGATAAACCCACCCCCCACTCATGGACCGTTTCTCCCTCATGTTCCCCCCACTCCCGCTCATGCCCCGTATCTCTCTCGTGTTCCCCCGACCCCCGATCATGCCCCGTGTCTACCTCCTGTTGACCCCCACCCCCGCTCTTGCCCCGTGTCTCTCTCCCTGTTGACCCGCACCCCCGCTCATGCCCAGTGTCTCCCGCGTGTTCCCCCCACCCCTCGCTCATGCCCCGTGTCTCCCTCGTGTTACCCCCCACCCCCTGCTCATGCCCCGTGTCTCCATTCTGTATGCCCCCACCCCCCGCTCATGCCCTGTGTCTCCCTCCTGTTCCCACCACCCCCTGCTCATGCCCTGTGTCTGCCCTGTTCCCCCCACACTCCGCTCATGCCCCCTGTCTCCCTCGTCTTACCCCCCACCTCCTGCTCATGCCCTGTGTCTCCCATGTGTTAACCCCACCCCCCGCTCATGCCCCCTGTCTCCCTCCTGTTCCCCCACCCCCTGCTCATGCCCCGTGTCTCCTTCGTGTTACCCCCCCACCACCTGCTCATGGCCCGTGTCTCCCTCCTGTACCCCCGCTCATGCCCCGTGTCTCCCTCGTGCTGCCCCCCACCCTCCGCTCATGCCCCATGTCTCCCTCCTGTTCCCCCACCCCGCTCATGTCCCGTGTATCCCTGTTCCACCCCACCCCCTGCTCATGCCCCGTGTCTACTTCATGTACCCCCCACCCCCCGATCATGCCTGTGTCTCTCTCCTGTTGCCCCCCACCCCTCGCTCATGCCCCGTGTCTCCCTCATGTTCCCCCACCCCCGCGTCATGCCCCTTGTCTCCCCTGTTCCCTCACCCCCGCTCATGCCCCGTGTGTGCCCTGTTACCCCCACCCCCGCTCATGCCCCATGTCTCCCTCCCGTTCCCCCACCCCCCGCTCATGCCCCGTGTCTACCTCGTGTACCCCCCACCCCCCGCTCATGCCCCGTGTCTCTCTCCTGTTGCCCCCGCTCATGCCCTGTGTCTCGTTCGTGTTCCACCCACCCCCGCTCATGCCCCGTGTCTCCCTCGTGTTACCCCCCACCCCCCGCTCATGCCCCGTGTCTCCCTCCTGTACCCCCACCCCCCGCTCATGCCCGTGTCTCCCTTGTGTTTCCCCCCACCCCCCGCTAATGCCCCGTGTCTCCCTCCTGTTCCCCCCGCTCATGCCCCGTGTCTCCCTTGTTCCACCCCACCCCCGCTCATGCCCCGTGTCCCCCTCCTTTCCCCCACCCGCTGCTATTGGTCTGTGTCTCCCCAGTTCCCCCCACGCCTTGCTCATGCCCCGTGTCTACCCTGTTCCCCCACCCCCCGCTCATGCCCTATGTCTCCCTTGTGTTACCCCCACCCCCTGCTCATGCCCCGTGTCTCCCTCGTCTTCCTCCCACCCCCCGCTCATACCCGTGTCCCCCTCCTTTCCCCCCCACCCCCCGCTCATGCCCCTTGTTTCCCACCTTTCCCCCCCAGCCCCGCTCATGCCCCGTGTCTCCCTCCTGTTCCCCCCACCCCCTGCTCAAGCCCCCGTGTCTCCCTCGTGTTACCCCCACCCCCGCTCATGCCCCGTGTCTCCCTTGTGTTACCCCCACGCCCCGCTCATGCCCCATGTCTACCTCGTGTACCCCCCACCCCCCGCTCATGCCCCGTGTCTCTCTCCTGTTGCCCTCGTTCATGCCCTGTGTCTCGTTCGTGTTCCACCCACCCCCGCTGATGCCCTGTGTCTCCCTCGTGCTGCCCCCACCCCCAGCTCATGCCCCGTGTCTCCCTCCTGTTCCCCCACCCCCCGCTCATGTCCCGTGTCTCCCCTGTTCCACCCCACCCCCCGCTCATGCCCCGTGTCTACCTCATGTATCCCCTTACCCCCGCTCATGCCCTATGTCTCTCTCCTGTTGCCCCCCCCGCTCATGCCCCGTTCTCCCTCATGTTCCCCTCACCCTCCGCTCATGCCCCGTGTCTCCCCTGTTCCCCTCACCCCCGCTCATGCCCCGTGTGTGCCCTGTTCCCCCCACCCCCGCTCATGCCCCGTGTCTCCCTCCAGTTCCCCCCACCCCCGCTCATGCCCGATGTCTACCTCGTGTACCCCCCACCCCCCGCTCATGCCCCGCGTCTCTCTCCTGTTGCCCCCGCTCATGCCCTGTGTCTCGTTCCTGTTCCACCCACCCCCGCTCATGCCCCGTGTCTCCCTCGTGCTGCCCCCCACCCCCCGCTCATGCCCCGTGTCTCCCTCCTGTTCCCCCACCCCCCGCTCATGTCCCGTGTCTCCCCTGTTCCACCCCGCTCATGCCCCGTGTCTACCTCATGTACCCCCTTACCCCCCGCTCATGCCCTGTGTCTCTCTCCTGTTGCCCCCCGCTCATGCCCCGTGTCTCCCCTGTTCCCCTCACCCCCGCTCATGCCCCGTGTGTGCCCTGTTCCCCCCACCCCCGCTCATGCCCCGTGTCCCCCTCCTGTTCCCCCAACCCAGCTCATGCCCCATGTCTACCTCGTGTACCCCCCACCCCCCGCTCATGCCCCACGTCTCTCTCCTGTTGCCCCCGCTCATGCCCTGTGTCTCGTTCATGTTCCACCCACCCCCGCTCATGCCCCGTGTCTCCCTCGTGTTACCCCCCACCCGCCGCTCATGCCCCGTGTCTCCCTCCTGTACCCCCCACCCACGCTCATGGCTGTGTCTCCCTTGTGTTGCCCGCCACCCCCCGCTAATGCCCCGTGTCTCCCTTGTTCCACCCCACCCCTGCTCATGCCCCGTGTCCCCCTCCTTTCCCCCCCCACCCGCTGCTCATGGTCCGTGTCTCCCCAGTTCCCCCCACCCCCCGTTCATGCCCGTGTCTCCCCTGTTCCCCCACCCCCCGCTCATGCCCCATGTCTCCCTTGTGTTACCCCCACCCCCTGCTCATGCCCCGTGTCTCCCTCCTTTCCCCCCCACCCCCCGCTCATGCCCCGTTTCCCCCCTCCTTTCCCCCCACCCCGCTCATACCCCGTGTCTCCCACCTTTTCCCCCACCCCCGCTCATGCCCTGTGTCTCTCTCCTGTTCCCCCACCCCCTGCTCATGCCCCGTGTCTCCCTCATGTTACCCCCACCCCCGCTCATGCCCCGTGTCTCCCTTGTGTTACCCCCCACCCTCCGCTCATGCCCCGTGTCTCCCTCCAGTTCCCCCCACCCCCGCTCATGCCCTGTGTCTCCCTCGTGTTACCCCCTACACCCCGCTCATGCCTCGTGTCTCCCTCGTGTTCCCCCACCCCCCGCTCATGCCCCATGTCTCCCTCGTGTTCCCCCCACCTGCTGCTCATGCCCCGTGTCTACCTCGTGTACCCCCACCCCCGCTCATGCCCGTGTCTACCTCGTGTACCCCCCCACCGCCGCTCATGCCCTGTGTCTCTCTCCTGTTGCCCCCCACACCCCTGCACATGCCCCATGTCTCCCTCTTTTCCCCCCACCCCCCGCCCCCCGCTCATGCCCCATGTCTCCCTCGTGTTACCCCCGACCCCCCGCTCATGCTCCGTGTCTCCCTCGTGTTGCCCCCCACCCCCCGCTCATGCCCCGTGTCTCGCTCCTGTTCCACCCACCCCCTGCTCATGCCCTGTGTCTTTCTCCTGTTGCCCCCCACCCCCGCTCATGCCCCGTGTGTCCGTCATGTTCCCCCCACCCCGCTCATGCCCCGTGTGTGCCCTGTTCCCCCCACCCCCGCTCATGCCCGTGTGTGCCCTGTTCCCCCCACCCCCGCTCATGCCCGTGTCTCCCTCCCGTTCCCCCACCCCCCGCTCATGCCCTGTGTCTCCCCTGTTCCACCCCACCCGCTGCTCATGCTCCATGTCTCCCCAGTTCCCCTCCACCCCCCGCTCATGCCCAGTGTCTCCCCTGTTCCCCCCACCCCCCGCTCATGCCCCATGTCTCCCTTGTGTTACCCGCCCACCCCCTGCTCATGCCCCGTGTCCTCCTCCTTTTCCCCCACCCGCTGCTCATGCTCCGTGTCTCCCCAGTTCCCCTCCACCCCCCGCTCATGCCCCGTGTCTCCCCTGTCCCCCCCACCCCCCGCTCATGCCCCATGTCTCCCTTGTGTTACCCCCCCACCCCCTGCTCATGCCCCGTGTCTCCCTCGTGTTCCCTCCACCCCCCGCTCATGCCCCGTGTCCCCCTCCTTTCCCCCCGCCCCCCGCTCATGCCCCGTGTCTCCCTCCTTTTCCCCCCCACCTCCGCTCATGCCCCGTGTCTCCCTCCTGTTCCCCCCACCCCCTGCTCATGCCCCGTGTCTCTCTCATGTTACCCCCACCCCCCGCTCATGCCCCGTGTCTCCCTTGTGTTACCGCCCACCCCCCGCTCATGCCCTGTGTCTCCCTCCAGTCCCCCCCACCCCCGATCATGCCTCGTATCTCCCTCGTGTTCCCCCCACCCCCCGCTCATGCCCCATGTCTCCCCTATGTTCCCCCCACCCGCCGCTCATGCCCCGTGTCTACCTCGTGTACCCCCCACCCCCCGCTCATGCCCCGTGTCTACTTCGTGTACCCCCCACCCCCCTCTCATGCCCCGTGTCTTCCTCGTGTTACCCCCGCTCATGCCCCGTGTCTCCCTCCTGTTCCCCCCACCCCCCGCTCATGCCCCATGTCTCCCTCGTGTTACCCCCACCCCCCGCTCATGCTCCTTGTCTCCCTCGTGTTGCCCCCCCACCCCCCGCTCAGGCCCCGTGTCTCGCTCCTGTACCCCCCACCCCCCGCTCATGCCCCATGTCTCCCTCGTGTTACCCCCACCCCCCGCTCATGCTCCTTGTCTCCCTCGTGTTGCTCCCCCACCCCCCGCTCAGGCCCCGTGTCTCGCTCCAGTTCCCCCCACCCCCCGCTCATGCCCTGTGTCTCTCTCCTGTTGCCCCCCACCCCCGCTCATGCCCCGTGTCTCTGTCATGTTCCCCCCACCCCCCGCTCATGCCCCGTGTCTCCCCTGTTCCCCCCACCCCCGCTCATGCCCCGTGTGTGCCCTGTTCCCCCCACCCCCGCTCATGCCCCGTGTCTCCCTCCCGTTCCCCCACCCCCCGCTCATGCCCCGTGTCTCCCCTGTTCCACCCCACCCCCGGTCATGCCCCGTGTCCCCCTCCTTTTCCCCCCACCCGCTGCTCATGCTCCGTGTCTCCCCAGTTCCCCCCCACCCCCGCTCATGCCCCGTGTCTCCCCTGTTCCCCCCACCCCCCGCTCATGCCCCATGTCTCCCTTGTGTTACCCCCCACCCCTGCTCATGCCCCGTGTCTCCCTCGTGTTTCCTCATCCTCCCGCTCATGTCCCGTGTCCCCCTCCTTTCCCCCCGCCCCCCGCTCATGCCCCGTGTCTCCCTCCTTTTCCCCCCACCTCCGCTCATGCCCCGTGTCTCCCTCCTGTTCCCCCCACCCCCTGCTCATGCCCCGTGTCTCCCTCGTGTTACCCCCACCCCCCGCTCATGCCCCGTGTCTCCCTTGTGTTACCCCCCACCCCCTGCTCATGCCCTGTGTCTCCCTCCAGTTCCCCCCACCCCCGCTCATACCCCGTGTCTCCCTCGTGTTACCCCCTACACCCCGCTCATGCCTCGTGTCTCCCTCGTGTTCCCCCCACCCCCTGCTCATGCCCCGTGTCTCCCTCGTGTTACCCCCACCCCCCGCTCATGCCCCGTGTCTCCCTTGTGTTACCCCCCACCCCCTGCTCATGCCCTGTGTCTCCCTCCAGTTCCCCCCACCCCCGCTCATGCCCCGTGTCTCCCTCGTGTTACCCCCTACACCCCGCTCATGCCTCGTGTCTCCCTCATGTTCCCCCCACCCCCTGCTCATGCCCCATGTCTCCCCCGTGTTCCCCCCACCTGCCGCTCATGCCCCGTGTCTACCTCGTGTACCCCCCACCCCCCGCTCATTCCCCGTGTCTACCTCTTGTACCCCCCCACCCCCACTCATGCTTCGTGTCTCTCTCCTGTTGCCCCCCACCCCTACTCATGCCCCTTGTTTCCCTCATGTTCCCCCCACCCCCCTCTCATGCCCCATGTCTCCCTCGTGTTACCCCCGCTCATGCCCCGTGTCTCCCTCCTGTTCCCCCCACCCTCCACTCATGCCCTGTGTCTCTCTCTCTTTCTCCCCCCACCCCCCGCACATGCCCCGTGTCTCCTCAGGTACCCCCCACCCCCCACTCATGCCGGGTGTCTGCCCTGTTCCCCCCACCCCCGGCTCATGCCCCGTGTCGCCCTCGTGTTACCCCCCACCCCCCGCTCATTCCCCGTGTCTCCCATGTGTTACCCCCCACCCCCGCTCATGTCCTGTGTCTCCCTCCTGTTCCCCCCACCCCCCGCTTATGACCCGTGTCTCCCTTGTGATAAACCCACCCCCCCACTCATGGACCGTTTCTCCCTCATGTTCCCCCCACTCCCGCTCATGCCCCGTATCTCTCTCGTGTTCCCCCGACCCCCCGATCATGCCCCGTGTCTACCTCCTGTTGACCCCCACCCCCGCTCTTGCCCCGTGTCTCTCTCCTGTTGACCCGCACCCCCACTCATGCCCAGTGTCTCCCTCGTGTTCCCCCCACCCCCCGCTCATGCCCCGTGTCTCCCTCGTGTTACCCCCCACCCCCTGCTCATGCCCCGGGTCTCCATTCTGTATGCACCCACCCCCCGCTCATGCCCTGTGTCTCCCTCCTGTTCCCACCACCCCCTGCTCATGCCCTGTGTCTGCCCTGTTCCCCCCACACTCCGCTCATGCCCCCTGTCTCCCTCGTCTTACCCCCCACCTCCTGCTCATGCCCTGTGTCTCCCATGTGTTACCCCCACCCCCCGCTCATGCCCCCTGTCTCCCTCCTGTTCCCCCCACCCCCTGCTCATGCCCCGTGTCTCCTTCGTGTTACCCCCCACCCACCTGCTCATGGCCCGTGTCTCCCTCCTGTACCCCCGCTCATGCCCCGTGTCTCCCTCGTGCTGCCCCCCACCCTCCGCTCATGCCCCATGTCTCCCTCCTGTTCCCCCACCCCCGCTCATGTCCCGTGTATCCCCTGTTCCACCCCACCCCCCGCTCATGCCCCGTGTCTACTTCATGTACCCCCCACCCCCCGATCATGCCCTGTGTCTCTCTCCTGTTGCCCCCACCCCTCGCTCATGCCCCGTGTCTCCCTCATGTTCCCCCACCCCCCGCTCATGCCCCGTGTCTCCCCTGTTCCCCTCACCCCCGCTCATGCCCCGTGTGTGCCCTGTTACCCCCACCCCTGCTCATGCCCCATGTCTCCCTCCCGTTCCCCCACCCCCCGCTCATGCCCCGTGTCTACCTCGTGTACCCCCCACCCCCCGCTCATGCCCCGTGTCTCTCTCCTGTTGCCCCCGCTCATGCCCTGTGTCTCGTTTGTGTTCCACCCACCCCCGCTCATGCCCCGTGTCTCCCTCGTGTTACCCCCCACCCCCCGCTCATGCCCCGTGTCTCCCTCCTGTACCCCCCACCCCCCGCTCATGCCCGTGTCTCCCTTGTGTTTCCCCCCACCCCCCGCTAATGCCCCGTGTCTCCCTCCTGTTCCCCCCGCTCATGCCCTGTGTCTCCCTTGTTCCACCCCACCCCCGCTCATGCCCCGTGTCCCCCTCCTTTTCCCCCCCACCCGCTGCTATTGGTCTGTGTCTCCCCAGTTCCCCCCACGCCTTGCTCATGCCCCGTGTCTACCCTGTTCCCCCACCCCCCGCTCATGCCCTATGTCTCCCTTGTGTTACCCCCCACCCCCTGCTCATGCCCCGTGTCTCCCTCGTGTTCCTCCCACCCCCCGCTCATACCCCGTGTCCCCCTCCTTTCCCCCCCACCCCCCGCTCATGCCCCTTGTTTCCCACCTTTCCCCCACCCCCGCTCATGCCCCGTGTCTCCCTCCTGTTCCCCCCACCCCCTGCTCAAGCCCCCGTGTCTCCCTCGTGTTACCCCCACCCCCGCTCATGCCCCGTGTCTCCCTTGTGTTACCCCCCACGCCCCGCTCATGCCCCATGTCTACCTCGTGTACCCCCCACCCCCCGCTCATGCCCCGTGTCTCTCTCCTGTTGCCCTCGTTCATGCCCTGTGTCTCGTTCGTGTTCCACCCACCCCCGCTGATGCCCTGTGTCTCCCTCGTGCTGCCCCCCACCCCCCGCTCATGCCCCTTGTCTCCCTCCTGTTCCCCCACCCCCCGCTCATGTCCCGTGTCTCCCCTGTTCCACCCCATCCCCCGCTCATGCCCCGTGTCTACCTCATGTACCCCCTTACCCCCCGCTCATGCCCTGTGTCTCTCTCCTGTTGCCCCCCCCGCTCATGCCCCGTTTCTCCCTCATGTTCCCCTCACCCTCCGCTCATGCCCCGTGTCTCCCCTGTTCCCCTCACCCCCGCTCATGCCCCGTGTGTGCCCTGTTCCCCCCACCCCCGCTCATGCCCTGTGTCTCCCTCCAGTTCCCCCCACCCCCGCTCATGCCCGATGTCTACCTCGTGTACCCCCCACCGCCCGCTCATGCCCCCGCGTCTCTCTCCTGTTGCCCCCGCTCATGCCCTGTGTCTCGTTCGTGTTCCACCCACCCCCGCTCATGCCCCGTGTCTCCCTCGTGCTGCCCCCCACCCCCCCGCTCATGCCCCGTGTCTCCCTCCTGTTCCCCCACCCCCGCTCATGTCCCGTGTCTCCCCTGTTCCACCCCGCTCATGCCCCGTGTCTACCTCATGTACCCCCTTACCCCCCGCTCATGCCCTGTGTCTCTCTCCTGTTGCCCCCCACCCCCCGCTCACGCCCCGTGTCTCCCCTGTTCCCCTCACCCCCGCTCATGCCCCGTGTGTGCCCTGTTCCCCCCACCCCCGCTCATGCCCCGTGTCTCCCTCCTGTTCCCCCAACCCAGCTCATGCCCCATGTCTACCTCGTGTACCCCCCACCCCCCGCTCATGCCCCACGTCTCTCTCCTGTTGCCCCCGCTCATGCCCTGTGTCTCGTTCATGTTCCACCCACCCCCGCTCATGCCCCGTGTCTCCCTCGTGTTACCCCCCACCCGCCGCTCATGCCCCGTGTCTCCCTCCTGTACCCCCCACCCACCGCTCATGGCCGTGTCTCCTTGTGTTTCCCGCCACTCCCCGCTAATGCCCCGTGTCTCCCTTGTTCCACCCCACCCCTGCTCATGCCCCGTGTCCCCCTCCTTTTCCCCCCCACCCGCTGCTCATGCCCCGTGTCTCCCCTGTTCCCCCCACCCCCCGCTCATGCCCCATGTCTCCCTTGTGTTACCCCCACCCCCTGCTCATGCCCCGTGTCTCCCTCCTTTCCCCCCCACCCCCCGCTCATGCCCCGTTTCCCCCCTCCTTTCCCCCCACCCCCGCTCATACCCCGTGTCTCCCACCTTTTCCCCCCACCCCCGCTAATGCCCCGTGTCTCTCTCCTGTTCCCCCACCCCCTGCTCATGCCCCGTGTCTCCCTCATGTTACCCCCACCCCCCGCTCATGCCCCGTGTCTCCCTTGTGTTACCCCCCACCCTCCGC